>NC_134536.1:49863257-50188257 GCF_050624435.1 Tenrec ecaudatus
GGACATAAACAGTGAATACAGGAGCGGGGGAGGGAGCGCTAAAACTGATTGTGATGGTATATACACAACTCTTTTCAAAAGCAATTTAACCATTGAAGTGAGTGATATGTGAATATTATATCAAGAAAACTACTAAAAAAAAAAAGAAATCAAACTTGACCAATGGTTACCATGGGTTAAGTAGGAATAATTGTTGCTTTGGGGGCATTGAGTTTACATTAATGGTGGTGGAATAATTTGGAAAATGATATTAATAATGGTTGTACAATGCAAAGAGTATAATAGATGGCACTGAATTATACATGTATAAGTTGTAGAATTGGAGATTATTTTGTTTATATTTTTTGCTGTGATTAAAAAAATTACATGAAAAACAATGAGCACAAGGAAGAAGAATATGTTCTTGAATTCACTGTGGTGATAATTATACAACTCTTCTTGATATGATTGAATTATTGCATTGACATGTGAATGAAGTACTTATAAAATTATTTTTAAAAAGAACTTAAGTTTATATATAAGATCTTCAAAACCATAGTTCACTTTTTGTTTATTGATTGTGATCAGTTTGGCATGTTACAGGTAATGAGTGTTTCTTATATAAAATTACTTAGCAGGCAAATGAATGTTTAAAGAACAATAGCAAATTACCAAATGTTTTCAGGTATCATCCCCTTAACCTTAATCAGACATACTGCAGCTATGCTAAAAATATAGTAACCAAGTAGAACAAGGATATTTAACAAATTATATCAGAAGACTGTCTATGGATAACCTGTTACCACGCCACCGCCATTACACTTAAATCTATTCTGACCCAATAATTACCTAGACTTTCCAGAACTCTTGAGTTTCCGAGACTGTACATGTTTGTGGTAGCAGGCAGCTGCATCTTTCTCCCAAGGAACCACTGGTGCACTTGCAGTCAGCAGTCCAACCTTTAGCCCACTGTCCCAATACTTATCCTGACGGTCAGAAGGGACTCAGGAGAAGTGAGTTTTAAGAGGCATAAAATTCAAATGACCCCCCCCAAAAAATTCAAATGACCTCATCAATAACCTTCGTCCAGAATGGAACTTGAGGTGGCAGATTATTTTTTGGAGGGGGGGCGGCGGATATCCCTTCCTTAAGTTAATATTCTCAAAAGGAATGAAGTCTTAACATTTTGTGATTTGTGTTTAAAAGTCTCCAAATTAATTATTCCATCATAATTTTGTATTTAAATAGATATTTTGCAATTAAATATATATTTCTGATAATGTGGAATGAAGTTATTTTACAAGATAGCAATACTGTTTTAGACCTTACAATAAAATACAAGTACTATAACCATAAGATTGAGGAAGAACAAACTTCGGTCATTCTGCATTATACCGCTCAAGTTAGATTCTGGCTAGAAACCAGTGGAGACGATGTGGTGTCTGATAGGAATGGAGATCATTCCAAGCAAGCACCTTAGCAACCAATCATTGTGTTTTTTCCTTTATGCTGTTAAGTTTTAAACAACAATTAGCAACACACACACACTAAAAAGGAAACACAATTGTGTACATTTATAGATATGTATCTTTCCTAAGCAATGATATCCTCACAGACTCTTTGAAGAAATGCCAAATTTAGGCCTCAAATAACAGAGAATTAAATATGTCTTGAATATCTTGTGATGCCAAAAACTAAGGAAGTGCGCAAAGAATGATAGGGATATATATATAAATATAGATAGATGAACAAAAAAAAGTAGAGTCCTCCTGAAAGTGGTTCCTCAGTGCTGAATCAGGGATATTTTGATTATTAAAAGGCAGGCTCAAAAAATGAAACTAACTCTTACAATTCATGATCCCTCTGAAGGCAACGAGGATAAAAGGAATTGACTTAAACAACTTTGGAAAACATTATTCTGATTGGAAACTCTAAGCCTAAACATAAAAAGAACTGCACATAAATATTGTACTCTGGTTTGTAAGTTTTGCTTGGCAATTCTGAAAGTGTTTTACATCTATACAGTGTTATTCAAATGAGCGCCCCCAAAAAGAACCTTTAAAATAACAGTACCAAAATAGATTATGAATACTGCTGATTTTTAATAATCATATTTTATAAGAACTATTCTATACAGATTGTTCCTGCTTTTTTCTTAAGTACATTGTGAATATTTTGTCATCATATTGTTATGTGTATATTATATTAATAACTGATCACCGTTTCATCACTGGGATACTTATTCAATTCCCTAATGCTGCTAATTCAACTTGTTGATATTTCAGTACAAAACCAATACTAACATTAAGCATATTTGTAGTGGTGTTCCACAAATACATGATTGACTAGACAGGTAGGTTGAACAGGTATGAGATGAAGAGGTTTGACAGAGAATATTTGTATGTTATTGAGGTAGTTTATTGTGCCAACCTGGCCAATAAACGCGTGGGGTTAATTGAAGAGCAGAGGGATAAATGGCTCAGTGAGCCTGGCCTTTCTAGTTCTCAGGTCTCTTGCTTTCTGATGGTCGGACCACGGTGAAGCTGCCTTAGCCAGTCCCCTGCTTCATCTGGCAAGGCTCAGTTCCTGCAAGACATCCCTGAGGAGAAGCCACATGGACCTACCCTGATGCAGCCCTGGGTGCTGGACCAGCCGTGTGGAGACCCTTGCCAACACTGAGATGCTTACATGTTCACTGATTCAGCTTTCCTCTGCAGTTGGCATCACTGCATGTGTTTTGTGAGATGGAGGAGGACTTTGTGGATTGGTGTTGGACATATGGGTTAACGTTGAACTTGTGAGCTTGGGCAGCACTGAGTTGGGATGTGTCCTTATGTGCACTTAACCTTTATATAAAACTCTCTCTTATCCATGAGTTTCTGTGGATTTGTTTCTCTAATGTACCCAGATTAACACAGTGTGTACTTACTTTTGCTGCCAATATATCGATGAATGTGGTCGTGCATTCAAGGGACGATGCTATGAAAAGGTCTTGGAGAAGACCAAGCACCTTGAGGGAATGGGTTTCTGGGCCTAGGGCATCAGGATCTCTGTATGAGAGTAAACCAGTGATACAATGGCTGCCAAAATAAGGTTACCAACAACTGTAAGGTTGGTGCAGGTGCAGGCAGTGTTTCATTGTTTTGCACATAAGGTCATGATGACTTGGAGTCTGTCGGGTCACTAATCAGCATGGACTCGATAGTAGTGAGGTCTCTCGTTGAATGCACCCACACCACCTTGCTGTTGTTATTGGCTGCCATATGGTTGGTTCCAAGTCAAAGCCACCCTAGGAAAACCCGCCTGCTCCTGTGCCATCCTTTTCATTGTTTATGAATGAGCCCCTTGTTGCAGCCACTGTGTGGATCTATCTCAGCAAGGGTCTGCCTTTTGTCTCTGCCCTTCCGCCTTACCAAGCATGATAGCGTCTGGGTACTGAAATACGTATCACGTATATAAAGGGAATCTTACCGTTTTCACTCTAAGGAGCATTCTGGCTGTGCTTCGTTCCAGACCGATTTCTGTTTTACTTCTGGCAGTTCATGGTCTATCGATGTTCTTTGCCAACATCATAATTCAAATGCATCAATGTTTTGCTGGTATTCCTTATTTATTGTACAGCTCTCACATGCATAAAAATGGAATACTACCCTGCAATAAGAAGTGGTTGATCAAGCCACACAAAGACATGGAGGAACCTTAAAGGCATATTATGAAGTTAAAGAAGTTAGTCTAGAAGTACTTCATAATATGGTTCCCTCGATCTGACATTCTGAATAAGGCAAAACTGTGGCGGCAACAAAAAGAGACATGGTCGCTATGAATTTGACATGGGGAAGTGAAGGGAATTCTTAAGGCTGTGAAACGATTCTGTAACATTACTCTAATTGGGAATAACATTATGCATTTGTCAAAGCCCATAGAATTGTACAAGAGTGACACTCAACGTTAGCCATGGACTCTATTTAATAATACTATCTCAGTACAAAGATAAGTACAGAAGCATCGCTACAAGAGTTCCAATTCACACAGGAGCAGCATTATTCCAGACAGTATGTAGAATAGAACCTGGAGACTCCACCGCATCGGGACTCGGATTTCAAAGCAAAATGTCAAGGAAATTTTGCATCTGAACTCAAACAAAGCATCGGGATCCCACCTGACACATGTGATTTTTGTAAACAAAAGCAGTTTGTGTTTTTGTTACTCAGCGTTAGTTGGCATTATTAGTACGTGTTATTTAAACCCTTTGCGGCTGTGTTCCAAGCGTTTTGCTATCATTTTCTTAGTTTTTATGGCTTTTATTTTAACTGATTTTAGATAAAGAAAACATGAGTTCTAAGAAATTTTTCTGAAAAGTTTCATCATGATAAGGAACTGGTTAACCATGTTTTCGATATTGTTGATGATAATTTAATAAACCCTTTTAGAAAACGATTAAGGACATGCCAGCAGCAGGCCACCTTAGACAGATTTTCTTTTTTTAATGTTTTAGAGAAAGCCAGCCAGGTCCTAGTGAAAAAAGGCAAAGAAGGGAACAAAACTCCTGAAAAGCAGTGACCAGTTGATTTGATGGAGGGGGATTCCCCTTCCAACCAAAGACTCTCTCTCTCCATCCTCCTCTCCACATCCGTGTCTGTAGATCCAGATCCTCGTATGGGCCAGACTGTCGTTGTTAAAAACTTTTTTAATGTTGTTTTCTGTATTTAAATGATATTATTTAACGCTGAACTTACTTTGAAATTTATATATAATATTTTGTATAAAAAGGCAAGGTTAGGGTAAAAACTTGGTGGTTGAGAACAGGTTAATCTATTTTCAGTTATTTCTTATGGGGAAAATTGATTCGGAATTCAACTGCATCGCATCTCGATGCTCCTTCTAGAACAGATTAGCGTTGAGGTCTTTAAACATGTTTATGTTATTCATGAGTTTCTGCAGACAAGTTCTGTCAGTAATAAATGTGTCTTAGTGTTATTAGAGAACCTTCAAAGAAAGGTCTAATCAAAACAATCTAATCAAATCAGCCATCTGCTGAGCAGATTAATTCAAGGTAGAGTGATCAATTCAGAAGGTTATGGTAACTTTTTTAGGGGGATTCCAATGGGTCATGTAGAAAATGTCACAGAGCCATATTGTGAAAAAAATTTAAGAAAAGTGAAAAGCTTCATTGATGAGAAAAATGCCAGGAAATTTGCGCTTAGGAAGTGCTCTCCATCCCAGTAACATGCCTCTTCATTCTTGAGGGTCACAAGGCGGTCCTGTAAGAATACCGCGGGGAGGCTCTACCCCATCCACCCGACAGCTCCAATCCTGCCCTTTTGGACTTGTTTTGGTGTCCAAACTCAGAGAGCATTTAATAGGAACACTATTTGTATTCCTTGAGGATGTGCAAAGTGACATTTGGATAGGCTGGAAATCACACAGCGCAGAATCTTTTGGGAAAGGGTAAGAAAGAAGGAAGCACTGCCCTTCAGAAGCCTATGGACCTACAGGGAGGAGGTGTCAAAGAGGCTTCTGTGGTTTTATAGCTATATGTTTTTACTTACTTTCATTTTAGTTTATTAATCTTTTAAAAATTTTTATTTATTTTTTATTTTTAGTTTATTAATCTTAACAGATATACCATGTTAATGAGAAAAGTTAACAAGAGAAAAACACTATGTGTTGCAAGGGAGGAGATGGTATGTGCTTGCTTAATGTTCGGTCCATCTAAATCCATTCTAAAACAGTTAAATATATGAATTTAAAAAGTAACTTTATGAAAAGAAATATTTATAAATTATCTTGGGTTCACGAGGGTGGGAGAGTGGGGGAGGGAGAGGAAAACAGGAGCTGATGCCAAGGGCTCAAGTAGAAAGAAAATGTTTTGTAAACGATGATGGCAACATATGCACAAATGTGCTTGATGCAATTGATGTGTGGGGTGTTATAAGAGCTGTAAGAACCCCCAATACAATGATTTATTTTTTTAAGAGAAAAGAAATAGATTAACTTAAAAAAATCTTTGAAGTGGATACATTTATTCCCATCTACACATTAGAGGCTAAATAGGCTTAAATTCCAGTTCGAATTAAATGTTATTCAGCCAGCAGATGGAAGAATGGGCTTTCTAAGAGCTTCTTGGGTCTATGTTAGGGCTTCTTCTGTTTCATTTTAAAAAGTATCCCAACAAGCAGCAAATTGACAGACAGATGTAATAAATATTTTTAAATAGTGGTAAGCAATAAAGTGTCACCATCTGGTCATAAGAGACAGGTCAATTGTTCTCTATTTGCCTGGAGCAATAGACAATCAAGGAGAATCAAGACAATCAAGGAAAAGGAAGAGACTGTGGAAAGTGTGACTAATTAACAGCTGCCTCTTTTCTCACGAGAACAGGAGAACTGGATAGTACTAGGATTCCATTCCTGAGGAATCTTGATCAAAGGGGGAATATGAAGAACAGAGTTGTAAATTCTCAATTCCCTAGTGTGGTATTCACAGAGGCAGCAGGAGTGCCTGAAACTATTGCCCTGAGATAATGTTTAAGCCTTAAACAAAAAAAAAAAATTCTAGATGTTTCCTTGAAACCAAGCAATATTTTAGCACACATAGTAAAATATTTTAGCATATATAGCATCTGTCTTTAGCATTAAGCTTATTTTATTTTAATTAAGTTTTTAAAAGAACAATCTATCCCCAGTGAATCAAAGTGACCACAGCAACTTAAAGATTGCCTCAGAACCATAGAGGGCAGTGATTTTATGTAAATGGGGAGGAGCAATTCAAAAAAAGGGAGAGAATGGTTGAGACCTACATTGCTTTGTAGTAAATCCTGGTACCCTGAGGTTGTTGTGCTCAAGAGAACTTTTCTAGCAGAGCTCTGAAGAGCTTCCTCACAGGTTCACCCCCCCCCCCCCACCTAGGAAATGGAAGGGGTGGGGCTGAGGGGACAAGCCTGATCTCTAGCCATACAAGGGAGAAGGAAAGTCCAATTGTATTCATGTCTCTCTCTAGCTCTCAACCACTCGACCCTGCAGGGACAGTGAAGTGTGAGAAAGCTCCTTTAGGAGCCCTGGTGGTACAGTGGTTACCTGTTGGTCTTCTAATAGCAAGGTCAGCGGTTTGAAATCAGTAGTTGTTCTGCTGGAGAAAGAAGAGGCTCTCTACTCCCATTAAGAGTTATAGTCCTTTAAAAAAATGAAGTAAAATAATACATCTGGCCGGAACAGTTAAAAACTTGTCATTTTATGTCACTTTGATGCATTTTTGTGTTGAATCTGGTTTTGAGCATTTGTGTGTTTTCTTTTTCATCTTGGGGTTTGTCTATTGTATTTTGAAATCGCTGGTAGCCTTTTGGACTTTATGTTATATATTTTTTCTGTGTTTTCATCCCCAGTATATGAACCCCAGGATAGGACATCCTGGGGGTATGGCAGGGAAGGGGGCTCAAAGGGGTGGCTATTATCAAGGAGTTCAAGAAGAAACTGTTTTGAAACTGGTTGTGATAGTGATTGTAAAACACTGCTGGATATAACTGAACTATGGAATGATATGATGTCTGGATTGGCTCCTAATAAAATGTGGTTTTTTTGGGGGAAAAGGAATTTAACTAAAACAAATTTTTTTTAATTAAAAAAAAAGTGATAGTCTCAGAAATGCACAGTAGCAGATCTACCGTGCCCTATGGGGTCACTATGACCTGGGGCTGACTCGATAGCCCTGAGTTTGTTTTGGGTTTGAGTACTGATAAATGGTTACAGGACACCCCACTCTGCAAGCCCGCTTCCTGACCAATGACACTCAGCTTCACTGTGCCGCGTGGCTTTGTCTCGTGGTATTGGTGCTGCCTTTTTTTTTTCCTTTCTCAAGATCTCAGTATCGTTCCTCTGCCCCTCTGTGGTCAGGGATCTTGGACAAGTTTCACTCCTAGCTCTTCCTTCAGGGTGATCTTGGGATTCTCTGTATCTGAGATGGTTCACTTTTATATCCAGAATGGCAAAAATGGACCAATTCCCAGGTTAAAGTCCTTTACACTTCATTTAAATGCTCCCACTAGGGGGGAGTTTCAAGGACTACTGGATAAAGAGTCATCCCAAGTACAAATTCCACTTCAGGGAAACGCCTTCCTAGGAATTTGCATATCTACCTGAGAGTACTGATCCAGAATCTACATTTTAACAACATTCCCAAGTGATTCTGATGTATAGTTTCCTATGCATGATTCTTTAGGGTTCCTGGGAGGGGGGCGGGTCCTGCTAAAATGTAAGTCCTAGCATATTTGGGGTGGGCATGCCAATTCCCAGGAGAGGGACAAACTAGAATGAATTGGTTGGAAGCCCTGATTGCAGTCACTACTGTCAACTATGTCAGCTGATCCCAGCCTTCCAGCACTCCCTGTAAGGAGGCAGACGTGTTTCTTATGTCTTCCAGAGTAACTTACCAGCTGAGTACCATACACTTACCTCCGCCAATACCACAGGGAACAGAACACTTTCCGAAAACCTGATTGAATTTTTTTTTCAGTCCTGCAATTTGCGATTTTCAGAAATGATTATTTTAATCTACTGTTCTAGAATTATTTGTTATATTGCATTTAAAATTAGAACATGTGAGTGCTGAAATGTTCAGAAATGGGATATGAGACTATCTCATGAATTAGCAAGTTTGACTTAATGCTAAAGCCAACAACATAAGACAAAAACTCCTTAAATACCTACTCATTGCCAATGAAGAAGACCTGCTTGCAATTGGAGCTGAAATTAGGTCTAGGTTAGACACTGATGACCCCAATTATGCAGAGACAGAGATTTCAGGTTAAGAAACATGTAGGGCCTCAAATCACCAGCACAGCTTTTGTACATTCCTAGGGGCAGTGTTTTCCTTTGGATGTTATTTGTGTTCTTTTGGCTTATAAAATATATTAAAAATTTTAAACAGTAAAATCAACTCATTTGTCTGAGGAAAAAAGATCAAGATGAAGACAGTAGGGGACAACAGTTATTAGAGGGTGTGCATATATTTTTCAACTTTTAAAACTTGAGATCATAACAGTCACAGTACAAAATTAGAGGAGCAAAAATATTCTTATAGTATTTTTCTCACTTTGCTTCCCATTATTATATCAGGATTTTTAAACAAGAACTCCTCTTCTTTATTTGATTCTTGGTGTTGCACAAAATATCTCCTGTGTATTGAGAAACAGAGCACTTTTGACATCTATGATGGTAGCAAAGTTCTCGTGTCTTCTGTTTGGGTTACTTGGCTCATCCCTGGCTGAGGATTCTGATACTTGGAAGCTATCTCGGCTGCTGAATAATCAGAAGAAGGAAGGAAGGTCCTGGATTTTGATTAGGCATATCATCAAGATGTGTTGCCTTGAGCGCTTACTGTCTTGCAGAAGTTTTCAAGAGCTAGCCCTTTCAGTTTTTATACCCAAATGCCTCTCTCTAGGATGAAGACATGAACGTATGGAAACTGGGCCGAAGAACCATGTGGGTGACAGGCACATTGCTGTACAGAGAATCACTATTCATACTCCTTCTCTTGGGGAAGTAGTCTCCTTAGATTAAACTCTCTTCAATTTTCATTCACCGGACAAATTATAATGTATGCCATGCATAAGGAGAGACACTAGTAGCAAAGTGATCATCATACAGTTCCTGCCCTCTAGAAAGTCACATTCTTTTTGGAAACTCAAATAAAAACAAAACAAAATGAAAAACAAGCATTGCCTTGCGTTGGTTTTCGTGCATGGAGCAGAGCTGCGCTACAGGGTTCTCTTGGCTGTCATCTCTCTCGGTAGCCCCAGAGGCACAGTGGCTAAAGTGCTACCAAGTTAAGAAGAAATCAGTCAGTCATCCACAATAACAAGGTTGGCAGTTCTAACGCACTCGTCACTTTGTAGGAGAACGATGTGGCATTCCGCCTCCAGAAAGCTTCCCACCTTGGAAATCCTGCGGGGGCAGTTCTATTCCGAGTTATAGGATTGTTTTGGGTCAGAATTGACTCCACACAAGTGGATCATCTGTATGGAAGCAGAATACCAGTTCTTTCCTCCATGGCAAAGTTGGGTAGACAAATGGTCAACCTGTAGGTCAGGAATCAAGCACAAACCTTTTGTACAGTTCAGAGATCTCACTAGTGACCGGCGAGGACAAAAAGAGACAACTGCAATACAATATTTGCTCTGACAGAGAGAAGTATAGATGACTACAGAAACACTGAATAGACATATTTAACCTAGACTGGGGTGCAGGTGGAGTTACCTCAAAAATATACAATGACTTACTGTGTCTTGAAAAATAATAAAAGTTTGCCTAGGGTAAGAAATGGATTAGAGTCAATGTGAACAATATTGGCAGAAGCGTGGCGCTGAGAGGAGAGCTGACATTTGCAGTGTTGTGCTCGCCCTTAGCCTTTTGGATAGCTTGTTTTACAGAAGGCTCCTGGGTTCCTGTTGGAATGTTGATACCTGCCCCTCTATTCATGAGACGCACTGCATTCATGCCTGAGGTTAGAAAGCAGTGCCATTGTTAGAAAGAGTGGTCAAAGGAGAGAAAGAAGAAGTTGATGGGAAAGAGGCAGAAGACCCACCTTCCTGCCAAGATATTGGGCGGTGTCATGTTCCAGGTGTTTGGTCGTGAGTCAACAGGTAGCCTGGGGAGGCGGTGTGCAATCCTGCCAGGAACTTTGCATTAGCATGTTTGCCCTGAGAGGTGCCAATACCTTGTCCAATAAAGTAGAGGAAGAAAACAAGCCTTTCTCAGCAATAGACAAAATAGCATGTGCTAGCTTTCCTCCTACGGCCGTTTCAGTGAGTTTTCATTCTTTATTTCTAAAACAGCTCCAGAAACCATCTGGTGTCTTTTGATCATGCCACGGACCTAATATGCAAAGTGCTTGCCTGGAAGAAACGGGCCAATTGTGCTTTTGAGGCTCATATTTTAAGGTCCCAAATTATGGTAGCTTCAGAAAATATGACTAATTTGCCTATAATTTCCTTTCACCTTGATACACGGTGTCCTTCCCAAGTTGAGAAATCTGCCAGTTAATCGTAAGCAACCTCAGATGTCAAAATCTATCATATCCCGCTTGCAAATATGTAAAGCAGGTTGTAAAACCTTGACATCCCATCCTTACAAAATGTACAGATCAAAATGTACAGATACAAAATGTACAGATACAGCCTGTCAAGATCGAAAGCGCAAAGTTAAAATAATTAGTTATCTAAGTTCTCTCTAAAATGAGGCTGGGTCTCAAAAAAAATTTTTTTAAGAGTGTGAATAAAGAGACATCAGCAAAGTACTCACATTTTCTCCCCACTCTCTTCCTTCTTCACGTCTACTAAATCCATAGAAGAACTTGTCTCTTACCTGGGTTTCATAAGCGCTATCTCCAGCTCCCATCTTCTCTCCCTTTCCCCTGGATTCAGTTCAGAAGCTCACAGAGAAAAGTATCCTTGCTTGTTGCTCAAATAACAGCCATCTCGATTTGGCCTCATAAAATTTATTCTCTTTTGCCTTGCACCCAGCCAGTTGACTCCAAAATAATTTTTCCTTGGTTAATTTTTTTTCTTAATAAGCAAATAGACTGGGTTTCCAGGTATTGCTTCAAAAGCTTGTGATGTGAAAATAACACATTACTCCAGAAACAACTGGTTCACGTATTCTTTTTTTAATCTGTTAAGAATTTGTAGCCCAGTTTTTGAATTTCAGTTGGCTTTATTTTTCTTTATAGACAGCTAAAAGGATCTAAGGTAGCATCGGAGAGAGAAAATAGAACATTGTGTTGAAGTGATGTTATTCGGTAAGGCATTGTCGAATAACTCAGAATTAAATGACTAGGTAGAAACATGAAGATATGGTATAGAAGACTTGGGGATTGGTCCATTGACATTCCACTGGGTTTAAATGAGCCACCTTAGAAGCAGGGATGGGAAATCCTGCAACCATCAGGAAAGACCCACTAGTGAGGTGTGCATGATATCCCTGTGTGAAGCATTTCAGGCAGCACAGGCAACAACACCGAGACCATGAGATGGAGCATAATACCAGCACCCAGAGACAGAGCAGTGGCTGGGCCGAAAGACTATGTGGCTGAGGGGCAGAGGACCAGAAAGAGACATGTTTGCCATGGCTAAGAGGTGCTGTGGCAAAAGAACTATATCTTTATCATTTTTTAATCTGTGATCTTCCCTCACAAACCTCATCGTCATGAGCATTGTCTGAGGGCTGTGTAGCCATTGCCATGAATTATCATACCCAGCGAAGAAGCAGTATGTTATAGGAAGGATGATAGGAAATTGGAGGCATGTCTGTTTGATCTACACCTTGTGGCAACCAGTCTTGGGCTGAGGTGGAGTTGTATTCTCAGAGGAGGTTAGAGGAGGTCAGAAAAGGTGTCCAAGTCATTTCCTCAAATATCTAATAAAAAATTTCTAAGTAATAGATTGTTCTCTAAAATATCCATCTACATAACAAACCTATTCCAAAATTAAATAATTTTATGAACTAGACAGTTTAATAAAATATATTTGACAGGCCACAACTAACCATAATATCCATATGTTATTGTTAGGTGTCCTCAAATCGGTTTACCCACATTGAAGAAGCACTCCAGCCTCGTCATCACACAGGTGTCGATGGGATCAGGTAGCAGGCATCAAAGAGCAAAGACATATCATTGTGAATGAGGGGAGTGGAAACCCAAAGCCCAACTGTAGGCCACAGAACATCCCCTTAAAGAATGGTCTTGGTAAAAAAAAAAAAAATTTTTTTTTAAAAACAAACTAAAAAAAAAAAAAAGAATGGTCTTGGTGAGGAGACGAGCCAGTCAGGGCTCAGTGTAGCACCGATGAAACATTTCCTCTAGGTCTTTAATGCTTCCTCCCCCACTATCATAATCCCAATTCTGCCTTACAAATCTGGCTACACCAGAGGATGTACACTGATACAGATAGCAACTGGAAACACAGGGAATCCAGGACAGATGAACCCCTCAGGACCAGTGGTGAGAGTGTTGATACCAGGAGGGTGCAGGAAAGGTGGGGTAGAAAGGAAGAACTGATTATAAAGATTTACATATAACCTCCTCCCTGGGAGATGGACCACAGAAGAGTGGGTGAAGGGAGATGTCAGATAGTGTAAGATATGACAAAATAATAATTTATGAATTATCAAGGACTCATGAGGGAGGAGGATTGGGGAGGGAGGGAGGAAATTGAGGAGCTGATACTAAGGGTTCAAGTGGATAGCAAATGTTTTGAGAATGATTATGTACAACAAATGTACAAATGTGCTTGACACAATGGATGGATTGTGATAAGAATTGTACAAGCCCACAATAAAATGATTAAAGAAAAAGAAGAACAAATTGATTCTGACCCATATGGAAAACAGAATGAAACATTAATTGGTCCAGTGCCATCCTCACAATTGTTCCTGTGCTTTAGCCCACTGTTAAAGTCACTGTGTCACCCCATCTCATTTGAGACCTTCTTCGCTATTGCTGATCCTCTACATTTCTGAGCCTGGTGTCCTTTTCCAGGGCCTGGTCTCTCCTGACAAGGTGTTGTAAGTTTGTAAAACGACATCTTGTCATTCTTGCACTCTCGTGTACTTCTTCAAAGACAGACCTGTTTGTCCTCTTGTCAGTCCATGGTACTTTCAATCTTCTTCTCCAGCACCACAATTCAAATGCATTTCTTTGGTCTTCTTACTCAATGCCCCACATTCACATGAATATAAAGCAGTTGAGAATATGTGGCTTGGGGCAGGGTCATCTTTGTTCTCAAATAACATCCTTGCTTTTCGATACTCTGATGAGGTCCTAGCAGATTTACTACTGCAACATATCTTTGGATCTCTTGACTGCTGCTTCCTTGAGCATTGATTGTGGATTCAACCAGACAAAATCCTTGACAACTTCAACCTCTTCTCCATTTATAATGATGTTACCTTTGGCCCAGTTGTGAGGATTTGGGCCTTGTTTTCATTTAGTTGTAACACATATTTAAGGTTTCCATCCTTGACCTTCGTCAGCAAGTGTTTATATTCTCTTAGCTTTGAGCAAGCAAGGTTGTGTCATTTGCATATTGAGGCTGTTAATAAGTTTTCTTATGATCCTGATGTCACAGTCTTCTTCATGAGTTATAGCCCCAAATAAAAGTATATGTAGAAAGTATATTATATTGTAAGTATCACAACCATAACCAAGTGGACAATTCAATAAACTGTCGCTATGAGTCAGAATCGACTTGTTTTTAATGTTGACGAAAAATATCAATGTCATCAGAAAGATGGGAAGAGATTGTTAGAAAGACCTAAGAGACACAACAAAGCACAGCATCTGAACTTTGTAAAGTTGAATTTTATAGATATAGTTAGGTTAAAATGAACTATCTGATCATATGATATCACTTCCAATCCATTTCAAAGTTGTTTCACTTAAAAATAAAAAGGCAAGGAAACACACACATGGATTAAGCCTCTGGTGTATCCCCTCTGACCATAGAACAGAAATGTGTAAAAACAAACAAACAAACAAACAAACAAACAACTACAAATGTGAAGAACCTTGCTATGATACAGAGCACATTGAAAAGTGGATTATTACAGATGCAGTCAGGTAGGATAAAATTTAACACCTCACCATTTGATTGCCCTTTTGATTCATTTTATATTTTTTCTGGTTTTAAATATCTTCAACTTTCTTTTTACTTTGCTCTTGCTAGTTTTTTTGCTTGTTTGTTTTGCTTTTCTGTATATGAAATCCAGAGACAGGAGAGTCAGTAGCTGGCGGGGAAGTTGGGGTAAAACGAGGAACTGAAAATGAGTAAAGAAAGAAGGGAATGTTCCAAAATTGATCGTGGTGATGATTGTACACGACCTCTGCGTGATGTTGTTGAATTTTTGAATTTTATGAAATGTAAATTATGTGCCAATAAAATTGTTTTAAAACAAAAAAGGAATAGAAGGGTGAGATATGAAAGAAGAAATACAAATGATCATTGTTAGAATATAAGATTTCATTGTATCATTCCAAATACTTTCTGTGTACTGAGTATACTAGATATTTTCATATTTATTTAAAAATTCTCTAACAAAAAAGTTACTAAATAATATCAGAATCATTTCTTCAAATAAAATACTACCATTGGAGTAGTGGGGGAAAAGCAATTTTTTTGGGGGGGTGTTAACCAAACTACACCTGTAAATGCTACCTCCCTTTTCACACTTCCCTTGGAGTCCTCAATGACAGCCTTGAAGGAACGTGGCTTGAAAACTGCCACCTGTTTCTTCTCCCCATGTGACAAGGAAGCACCTCCAAATATCATTGTTTCAGAGTTGCCTCTTCCTGTCCCACTACTGACCTGTTTATGGGAAGAGACACTGTACTCACCACTCCACACAAACCCTCCAGGTTTTCCCAGTAGGACTCTTCCTTGTATACATAATGACTTCACCCTTCAACTTGATCTAGATATGTCTGACAACTCGGTCAGTATGTATTACCACTTTTGATTTGTTGTCCTTTCATGCAGAATATTTCACCTTATACCTAATAGGAGTTGCTTTCTTCTGAATAAAATACTGTTATTGAAAATAACTAGTGGCCAATTACTCAAAACAAATTCAATAAAGCATTAATATGCATTGTACTCCAAAAATAAATGCCAAGGGTAATTTGTCTATAACCCACAAACAGACAGCTAATATAAAATTGCAGATTAATGTCAAACCTTTGAGTAAAAGGGCCTAATAATCTTGTACATCAAGATTAAAATTTTTGACTCTCCTAAAATCTAAGAATTTTCATACTAAAGAAGAGACAAGCGACCATCTAGCTCAGGAGCAACAAAGCCCACATGGAAGGAGCACACCAGCCTGTGCAATCATGAGATGTCGAAGGGATCAGGTATAAGGCATCATCATAAAAAAAAAAAATCTTACCATAGTGATTGAAGGGGGAAATGCAGAGTGGAGACCCAAAGCGCATTTGTCGGCCAATGGAGATCCCCTCCCAGAGGGGTCTAGAGGAGGAGATGAGTCAGTCAGGGTACGACGTAGCACAGATGAAGAATACAGCTTTCCTCTAGTTCCTAAATGCTTCCTCCTCCCCCCCCCCACCCGCCCCCGCCAACTACCATGATCCGAATTCTACCTTGCAAGTCTGGATAGAGCAGAGGTTGTACACTGGTGCAGATAGGAGCTGGAGGCACAGGGAATCCAGGGTGGATGATACCTTCAGGACCAGGGGTGTGAGGGGTGATACGGGGAGAATAGAGGGTTGGAAAGGGGGAACTGATTACAAGGATCTACATGTGACCTCCTCCCTGTGGGACGGACGACAGAAAAGTGGGTAAAGGGAGATGCCGGATAGGGCAAGACATGACAAAATAATAATCTATAAATTATCAAGGGCTCATGAGGGAGAAGGGAGCGGGGAGGGAGGGAAAAAGAGGACCTGATGCAAAGGGCTTAAGTGGAGAGCAAATGCTTTGAAAATGATGAGGGCAAAGAATGTATGGATGTGCTTTATACAATTGATGTGTGTATATGTATGGATTGTGATAAGACTTGTATGAGTGCCTAATAAAGTGTTAAAAATAGACATATTTATTTATTTAAATACGTTTATTGGGGGCTCTTACATCTCTTATCACAATCCAGATATTCCTCCATTGTGTCAAGCACACTTGCCCATCTGCCGCCATCATCATTTTCCAAGTATTCTCTTCCCACTTGAATCCCTGATATCAGCTCCCCATTTCTTCCCCCTCCCTCCCCCACCGGCCCTCCCTCACTAACCCTTGATAAGTTATAGCTTATTTTTTCCATATCTTACATCATCTAGACATATATTTAAATTTAAGACCACCTAAAAAGTTAGGAAATGATCATAGTAGTAAAAAGACAAGTGGGGAAAAATTTTATTATAAAGATGTCTTAGAAAAAGTAAGACTGAAATGGCAGAAGTTAGTAAGATATGCATATGCGTATGAACCAAAGAAATAAATATTGAAATATAAATGAGTTTTCATACATCCAAACAACAATTTAAGAGCTATATCAAATAAAATCCACACTTGATCCAGAAGAGTCTTAAAATGTTCAAATATTGAACTCAAGTTCTTACAATTTATACTAAAGAAACAAAGCTTAAAAAACAAGAACTGAGTCAAGTTGTTCATTAAATGCTAATTTTAGTAGCGAACATTAAAAAAGTTAGTCAAATAGTTAATAACAGGTGATTTAATAAATGATTATTTAAAATGCTCAATTACATTTAGAAAGGGATTTTGTTAATACAACAAAAATGCTGTTTTAAATATTAAAAAGGAGGATATAACTTTTAATTAGAAAATTATTATTAACATTTTTAAATTCAAACAAATCTTATGATAGACTTAAACATTAATCACTTCTCGGTCTTTTGGCTAAGATCAAGTGTAGACAGACATTAAAATAACAAACTATAATAATTCTTTTCTATGTCTATTAAGATAAAAGTTATATTTTTCTTTCTTATTTTTAATATTTTCAAATATTCTCTAATAGATACATATTACTTTATAAATGTGTTAAATGTGATTTGAAAGTCTTCTGCTCTAATTACCATGTGGATTACTAGTGCTTATTGGGGAAGAATGACATTGACTTAGGCAAGCGGAGTGATTCTTTGATCTTCGCAGCGATACAGTGTGTCATATTTAAATGTATCTTGTCCCTTAATTACAGGGTTTTGAATCCAACAGCTAGCTATGCAGAAAGTGGAAATAAATTGCTGAGTACGAATGCATTAGAGGTTTTCGGTTTGGTTTGCTTTCCCTCGGTGAAATTCTTAGGGTTGATGAAAGATAAAACCTCATATTCTTAAGGGGAACCAATCACAAGGATTGACATATAACCACCTCCCTGGGGGACAGACAACAGAAAAGTGGGGGAAGGGAGACATCGGTCTGTGTAGGACATGAAAAAATAACAGTAATTTTAAATTATCAAGGGTTCATAAGGGAGGGGTAAAATGAGGAGCTGATACCAAGGGCACAAGTAGAAAGAAAATGTTTTGAAAATGATGATGGCAACATATGTACAAATGTGCTTGACACACTGGATGGATGTATTGATTGTGATAAGAGCTATAAGAACCCTAAATAAAATTATTTTTTTAAAAACCAAAACACCTTCATATTCTTCTGAACAAAATGATCAGCATCGTGATTGAAATTTTTCTACCAAGAGTTGAACAAAGTATCAATATTAAATGCAGTTGATTACAAGCCCAGCGAGGAAGGTGAGACCCCTTAAACTGGGGGCAGGGGGAAGAATTCTGTGAGCACAAGTTCCCTCTAATTTTCAATACATAGCTAGAGTGGTCTTGCTTTTTAGGGGAACATGAAATGTGCATCACAAAGGAAGTTAAATATAGTATAGATGATCCATTTTGTACGCATTATGCTGCCCATAAAAAGTAAGGCAGGCCTATAAAGGGTCACTGGCAAAGCAGAGAATCAGTGAAAAATAGGAAGGCCTTCAACGAGATTCACTCCGTGACGGGAATGACAGGCTCACACGTGACGAATGCGGGAAGGCATGGGAACAGAGTTTCCTTCTGCTGCATCAACTCAGCAGCACGGGTTGGCTGGTTGTATGTATTTTGACATGGAAGTGTATTTTAAAATGCAAGTAAGGTCGTTCAGGAGCAGTATGTGCATCTTTGTGTAGGATTTGGTTTCCTTTGGGGATGGGAATGGAAGGTACATTCACTTGTACACATTCTGCCTCTGTTAGCTTTTAAGGAACCTTCTAGTATGATTGGGATGGAAGTTTGCAGAGCAAATGGTTTATTTTTTTAGCAAATTGGTTTCCCATTCAGCGGTTCGCACTTACCATATATACTCGAGTATAAGCCCACCCGAATATCTGCCAAGGCTCCCAATTTTACCACAAAAGCTGCATTAAAAATGTGCCGAAAAACTCAGCTTACACATGAGTATATACGGAATTTTGTTTTCTGTCCACAGTTGCACTCTTTCCTGTGCTGACAGATTCCATTTGTCCTTCCTGCCTTCTGTGCTCTATAGCTGGACAAATGCTACTGTTTTGATCTTGGGTGGCTGGGTACCCTTTTGGTGTTGTTAATCACTTTATAGGTCTACAGGCTACAGCCAAAGGGTTACACCAACCTCTATCAAACCAATAAGTCTTGGCTTTTTCTTTCCATTTTTGTGATGGGGAGGTGTTGATTGTATAACTAGAGAAGAAGGAGGTAGACATGGAGAAAGGAAATACGGAGGAAAAGGAGAAAGAAGAGGAGAAAAGGAAGAGGTGGCCACAATGGTGCAAGAAAGGAAAGCCGGCAGGCTGGAGGGAAAGTGAGACTTCTCAGCCACTGCCACCATAGGGCTTGGAGACCTGGTTGTACAGTGATCAGGTGGCAGGGGTACGTTAAGATATGTTTGGGGGGGTTGGCGTTGTGGGATTTTTTGTTTGCAAACACAGAAGGAAAAGGAGGAAGATGGTCAATAATATAAATGGCAAGTTTCAATGCATGTGTCTGTTTGCTCAATAGGCAAGTAGATGACAGGAAGGCAGAGAGTTTTATCTGTTACAATTGTATTTGTTATTTTACAGCCAAAAATGGTTTAGGTATTGCTATTATTACTATGTCAGGCCAAAGAACAAAAATAAGAACCCAAGACCGAAAAAATAGACCCTGAGGAGTTGTGTGTGTGTGTGAATGTGTGTGTGTGAATGTGTATGTGTGAATGTGTGTGTGTATGTGTGTGTGAATGTGTGTGTGAATGTGTGTGTGTGTGTGTCCAAGAAAAAGAGAGTGAGCCACTGCTTCCCTAGACTTGAGAGTATATTTGGGAATTAAGCACGGAAGAACTATCCCCAGGCCTTACAGCTTTAAAAGGAGAAGGGGTGTCCGGGAACATACAATGGGCAGCATAGGAGACGTGCTCAGGAGGAAGCAAGAATTCAGCTGAGGAAGGAAGAATCAGCAGGAAGGCGTTAGCGAGGTGAAAGAGAAGGCAAGGTGAGTCAGGCAGAGGGAACTGTTTGTGCAAGAATCATAGACTGGGAGAAATTCAGCACTTTGGAGATACGGGAAACCGTCTAGAAATGCTACTGTACAAAGAGCTGAGCCGGAACTCTAGTGGTGTCACGGTTATGCCTTGGGCTGTCATCGCCAGGGTCAGACATCCGCGCTTCAAAACCGCTCATTGGTTGGGAGAAAGATGGGGCTTTCTACTACAGGCAGCAGTCACACACTTGGAAAGCCACAGGGGGTCTTTTTGGCAGTGAGTTTGGTTTTCTAGAGCGAGCTGTGAACCCTCAGGACTGGAAAGAGCCTGTGTTGGCCTATCTGACAGCTTAAAGAATGGCAGTCATTGATCGTGACGATTAGTGTTTCATTAAAGACTGCTACAGGGGGAACTCATTCTGTCTCCCTTCTCGAGACACATTCTTTTTTTCTTGATATGCTGGCGGTGCTTCTTTTTTACAGTGGAGACATGCTCCAACCTTCCATTTTTCTATGCTGAAGTCAACAAATGCTAAAGGTACAAGGTGACTTATTATTGTAGAAATAAAATTTATGTATATTTTACCTGATTTTCTTTTTATATTTACATTATTCTTACTTTTTCGTCCTCATGTACAGCATTAAAAACCGTAGAGGACACTAAGGTTTCTGTTTTTAATAGTCTTTTGTTTGCATAAATTGATATATCATTATCATTCTTGTTATAAATTTTGCAGGCGGTAGAAAACATGAAAGTGATGCTTTGACATTCAGAATTTGGCTGTGTACTGATTTTTTTTTTTCTCGATAGTCCTATCTTGCCATTGACCATTTCCCTTAATAAGAATCTTAACAATTAGGTAACAAAAATTCATTGCCATTGAGTCGATTCCAACTCATAGAAACCCCATAGGAAGAGTTGAACCACTCCACGGGGTTTCCAATGCTGTACATCTTTACTGAATAGGCTGCCACATATTTATCCCTGAGAGCAAAACAACAAACCAAAGTCACTGCCATAGACTCTATTCCTACTCAGAGACTACACAGGACAGAGTAGAAATGCACCTGTGGTTTTCTTCCTCAGCGGGGCTGGTGGTTTTGAACTCCTGACCTTGTGGCTCACACTTCAACTCAGAACCCACTCTGCCACTATAGTTCCCTCAGAAGAGCTGGTTCTAGTCACCAACCTTTTTGTTATCTGCTGAGGATGTTAACCAGCAGAATTCCTAAAGGACTCGCTGCATGGGTCTGTTTGTTTGTTTGTTTTAATACTTTACTCATGTCTCATTTACTCATCATAACAACTGTGCAGTGATATTTCACCCTCTCTGTTGGGGTACTGTGGTAGTTATAGATTCCTTTGTCAATCAGGTCATAGCCAATCAGATCTCTGTGTGGGCATAACCTTCTCCTGAAGTTTCTGGGAACTTCTGTTTTCCTCCCTGGAGTCAGGAGACCCTCTCTCGGCTCACTCCCTGGGAGACATTGCAGCTGACAAGACACATGGAGCTACCTAGTGCCCAGAGTTAGAGGAGCCACGTGGAGACCCCTGTCAGCACTGAGATGCTTGCAGCGCCACTGGATCCAAAGACTTTCCACCCACTGCCCTGTGATCTTCCTGCACTTGGTGTCATTGCGTGTGTTGTGTGAGTCTGAAGAGGAATTTACAGACTGATACCGGACATGATGGCCTAATATCAGACTTATGCACTTGATCTGGACTGGGCTGGGATGTTTTTTTAATATACAATTACTCTTTGATGTAAAGCTCTCTCATACACATATAAGTGTCTATGAATTTGGTTTTCTAGTCAACCCAGACTAACACAGGTACTGAGTGAGACTCAGTGTCTACATACTCGTAGTTTTCTCAAGAACACACATTGATCAACTTGACCCCCACATTTCCATTTTAGCCTACCGGGTGCTCCTGCCACTTTGAAAACATCCTAGGCTCAACTGAAGGGGCGTTGGGGTGGGGCAGTGCGGGGGCTACCATTCATAGATTCGACAAGTGTCCTACACTCAGATATTGAAAGGTATGAGAAGAAAAACATTCTATTCCTCAAATTTCCAATTCACAAACAACTGAGAGTATTCAAACTAATCATTGATGAAAAATATATTTTACTTGCTATAAATGGAAATGAATGGTAAAAATAAAAGTAAGAACATCATGTCCAAACCATCAATACCGCTTTGCCCTGACATATGGTTGTATTTATGGTTTAGGAGGATACTAAAAATAACAAGGAAGGGCACAAGACTTGCTGTAAGTGTCAGCTCTTAAAATTCGTCGTGCGTAAGGATGTGCACAAGGCCATTTCTTATTCAGGGCGGCAACAAGTATTTCAGACACCTCTTTGTTGTAAACATCTCATCTCACACCATTTCCAATCATTTGTACTTGACATCTCATTTCACAACAGAACTCATTTGTATTGATTATATGTTCAGGTTTTGTGGACGCTAGTAAGTAGAGGAACAACAGAGTTTGTGTCTTACAAATGCTGGAAATTCCCCAGAAACCCAAGGAGCTTTAGAGAATCTGAAGCATTTGTGTTTTCAATTCCTGAAAATATTCATAGGCTTAATGTAATGTGGCTTTTAAAAACAGAGCCTGCTTTTTAAAGGTCATCTCGCTTTTAGCCACAAATCGCAAGGGTTGTTAAAAATATTTAAGTAAAAACAAAATCCTGGTGAAATACCTGAACATCCAGTTATCTCTGTCACATGACAAACTATGTGCCTACCACTGAGCCAGACAAAGACATTACAAATTGAAAGAGTGGCCTTTTTTCTTTAAGTTATTGTCAAAGTAAAAAAAACCACACACAACAGATAATAAAACAAATACATAAATATAAACCTGAAATTCCTCTGACTGCACTAGCTAACAACACTTCTTTCTTTTCCATTAGAATTGCTTTTTTCTTACAAGGTCAAAGTACTTTTTTATGAGCAGTTTCTCATCTTTAAAGTTTTTGCCAGATTTATATCACTTATAATACATTACAGCTCTTTAGCTCTTTTTTCTTTTGCACATAAGAGCTAATTATCAAGTAGAAATGATTGGTGTGGAGGTGGAGCTTCGCTGTTAAATTCAGTGCCAGTGGTACCGTGGTGTTCCCACATTTGCTACGTTTAGGGTTTTAGGTAACGATCCCCTACAGCCCTTGCCCTCTTTAATTATAAAGTGCTACAAGTCCTCCAGACAAGCGAGGGCCAAAGTAAAGATGAAAATTAAATGCATATTTTAATAGTTTCCACAGGCACTCTTTAATTACAAAGGCTAAGCATCTGCTAGCTCGTTCACTCCACAGCTACTCTGGAAATGTTTAACTTGGTATTTGTTTGTTAAAAGGTAAATATTTGGAGGAGCAAGTTATAAGGTATCAAGGTATACATAGCAAAGGACCGTGTTTGATACCACAAATCAGTAAACCAAATCTAACCGCAAAACTGTTCTGGATGTGTATGTAGATAGACACACACATGTACATATATTAATGTAACAGCAAAGCTGTCCTAGATGTGTCCCCTTCTAAAGGGACACAAATGGATAGAAGCTTTGTATCATTGAATCCATTTTGATTTTGACTGTATATTCAGTATGGGGAATAAATTATAGATTTGAAACTTCTGATATGAGCAAAAGTTAATAGAAAAGTATAATTTTTGAACTGTCATGAATCAGAAATGTTTAGTCAGGGATTAGACTGAATAAACAAAGAATGTAAAACTAGGGAAATACGGGATTGATAGTTCTGCACTGAAAGAAATAATATCAATCACGTTATAGCTTATTGTATCATTGAATTATATTTTAACTATAAATTATAAAATATCTTAAGTATATAGAAAATAACATGTAAGCCTATTTTAGTTTTACATTGAATTATAGATGACAGAGTGTTAGATGTAGTTAACTTTCCAATGACTTCATACTCACTGAAATTTGAAATTTAGGAATGTAAGGTGGTTTCCTCAAATTATTTTAAAATGACCCCCCCCCCCCAAGGACAGCCATTGGTAAATTTAGCCAAGTGATGGGAAAAGTCTCTGTGAACCCAAGCTCTGCTTTCAACTAGTTCTCCGGTTGTACCTATTTATCTTTGAACAGGTCTTTATATAATGATTAAGCAATGTGGATTCTTATAAGTTCAGGTGCTAGGCTTCATAAAGGGGGATTTAGCTCAGTTGCTGAGTTCAGGGAGCGCGTCACCGCTGCAGCAGTCTTAAGCATCAACCTTCAGACTGCTCCGCGGTAAACTCGCTTGCAGCCATGTGTGTAGTCTTTGGCTTAAGATTAGCTTACATTTCTTTGGAAAAGGGTTTCTAAATTAGTCATGTGTTTAATTAGAATAAATAAATCTCGGAAATGTGTAAGTCTGGCCCTCATTTTCTAACACAAAGACAGTTGTTTTCTTCGTCTCCCCTGCTTTTCACATAAAGTAAATCTCATGACTTCTGCTAAGATCGCCCTCTGTGCTAATTCGGATGGGCGGTTTGGTAGAGTGGAGTCTCTATCACAAAAACTAGATCAGGTCTTTTTATCCTCCGCGCGCACGCACACGCGAGGGGGTACGCACATTCCCAGACTTGGTTGCGCTCTGCGCACCCCTTCAGTTTTCGTGGCCCCCTCACGATGGCGGGCACCCTATTTGAGGATATTTTCGATGTGAAAGACATTGACCCGGAGGGCAAGAAGTTCGACCGAGTGTCTCGACTCCATTGTGAGAGTGAATCGTTCAAAATGGACCTCACCTTGGATGTAAATATTCAGATTTACCCTGTGGACCTGGGTGACAAGTTCCGCTTGGTCATAACCAGCACCTTATAGGAAGATGGCTCGCTGGATGATGGCGAATACAACCCCACCGACGACCGACCTTCCAGGGCAGACCAGTTTGAGTACGTAATGTACGGGAAAGTATATAGGACCGAAGGAGATGAGACGTCGACGGAAGCTGCCACACGCCTCTCTGCCTACGTCTCCTACGGGGGCCTGCTCATGATGCCAACAACCTGCATGGATTCGAGGTGGATTCCAGAGTTTACCTGCTGATGAAGACGCTGCCCTTCTGAACCACCTGGGACGCCAGCTTGGCTGTTCAGTCTCTCAGGTCACGGGCATTCCTGCCCCAGACTCCGGCTCAGGCAACGTCGTCAAGCTCCAGGAGCAGTTGCTGCTGCCCCTGTTAGGAGGGCCTGGCCCCTGGCCCACCTCGGATGCTCCGTTTAGTGATCTGAACTCAAGGGGAACCGGAAGCCTTTGGAGGACCTAGTGGGAAAGCTTAAAGTGAACTAGCTGATGTTCTGGGGGTGATTTGTTAATTAAACTACTTTTTCAGAAAAAAAAAAAAAAACAACCCCAAAACTAGGGTCCATTTCCTTTCATATTACCTGGGAGCAGACATTGCACTGCAGTAAATAAGACTTGCTTGGTCTTCTAAATAGGTCCCTTTTGAGACTTTTTATATTCAACAGGAACATGCGTGGGCATTGAAATTACTCTAGATCGTAGCCCAAAAAAGCTATGGTCTTTGAAGGAAACATCTGGAGGCTAGAAGAAATAGTCTGACTAGAAATGCCAACCCTCTTGAAGACCAGGAAACAAATGTAAGATTTTCCCTCCAAAGTGTCTTTACACTATACAGAAAGTTCTCCTCCTCCGAGTCTTCTCTGCATTCGTTCCATGTCTGCTCTTGAGTTCTGAAAATTGCTAGCTGCAAATTCTGGCATGTCAAGGGCTCAGCTACACTTTGTCCAATGAAGGCAAAGGTAACAACAGAATCTTGGAGCCAGTAAGGATTATAAACATGTTTCTACACTGTTGGTGTGCTGTTTATAAATGGAGCTCACCTTAAGACTTTAATAAGCCCCTAAACTTCATTAGTGTGCTCTCCTTCCAAGAGCAAAGCACAGATGTTTTGGCATGTTAGAATTTGACGTTTGGAATTTTTAGGAGAGACAGCGTGGGGGCAAAGAACTAGCACCATGAGCAGGACAAGAGGTTTAGCAATTTTCACACATAAAGGAAGAGAATCATGTGCTTCAGGTGTCGTGTCCAATAAAGGCACTAGACTTTTCCCTAAAGTCTAATGGTTTGTATCAGCCCCAATAAATTGTTAAAATTAAAAAAAAAAGTCTAATGGTAATTAGATAACGCTGCTGTTACAAAAAAAGAGCTAGCACACCCTCCATCTAAAATTCCAAAGAAGCACAATGATCATGTAAAATGCATGAGCATCAGTCTAAAAAGTCATGGATATTCATGTAAAAGTAGAGGTGTTGCTTAAAATTAATTTCCCAAATAAAAACCCAGGCCAGTGGCTTAAGTCTATTTCAACTCATGGCAAGCCCGTGTGACAGATTAGAAGTGTGCTCCACGGCGTTCTCAGTGGACGGTTTTTAGAAGTAAACCCCCAGACCTTCCGGGTGTACTGGACTGCCAAACTTTCAGTATTGTTTACAAAAGGAAAAAGACTTCGCCCACCCCAGAGGACTCTAGAAGCACACTGTCCAATACAGTAGCTACATGTCTTTAAATTCAGAACAAAAGAGATGTCACTTCTCCAGTCACAGAAGGCACACAGTTCAAGTGCTCTGCAGCTGCCACGTTGAACACAGCAACGCATGTCTAGCACTGTTAAAACCTCTACTAGACAGAAGTACTTCTAGAACATTCAAAGTTTTCCATCGAGACATGAAAAATGTATGTTCACAGCGTTCAAATACATATTTTGTGGCATAAAACTTCTCATCATTCCTAAAATACAGCTCAGTTGACTTTTTAGGCAATAAAAGCAGTCGATTAAGTTAGGCAACATGAAAGGAACATCTTTTTTAAAAAAATATTCTGGAGAATCTCATATTGTAAACTTCATAGGACAGATCCTTTAAATCCTCACTACTGAAAACAACGCTTGATAAGTTTTGTTGTTAAGTGGTTTCTTCTGGGAGTGGTGGGTATGCTGGAGTCTTGGTAATGCAGTGGTTAATTACATAGCCATGTAATTAGTCATTCCACTCTGTCCAGGTAAGGTTGCCAAGCTGGAATTAACGTAACCATAATGTGTTTTGGTGTTTGGGGCAGAAGTGAGAGGTTTGGCTTTCTACTTTACATACTTCTAGTTTTGTAAACTGGGCACATGCATAACCTCTTGGGTTGTTGTTTTATTTTTTAATAGTGAAAATAGCTTATGTTTGGGATGAACTATATAGCTATTTCTGTAAGATGAACTTTCTCTCCCACTCCATACACAGTAGAAATGTATTTAGTAGTTTAATCACTTGTTTATCACCATCATAGATATCCAATTTGTGCACGATACACAAAGACAAATAAATTAGTAGTGTCTTCATTGTTCATGAAAAATAGACCCGTATAAACATAGAAAACCTGCTTCTTCTAGCTGATTCTCAACTGGTTAGATAAATTTGAAATATTGACATCATCACTTAGCTCTATAAACTAGGAAACAAATCCGATAATCCTTTGATTTGAGACAAATGGCATAAACGTTGTTCATTTCCCCCACCCCCCAAAGCAGCAACCAAACTGGATGGTTATTTTAATTTACTTATAGCTACTCTAATGATTGAGTTGTCTGCTTTGTGATAGGTAATGAATGTTCATGAATCGGCATTGACTCATTGGCAGTGGCTCTGGTACTTTTAAGCAATAGTGAATTAAACTTCCTTAAAATGTAACTTAAAATACCGATAGCACATTTTGTATTTAAAACTATACCACAACCCAGATTTTACTCCCTTGAAATGATTGTCCTCTCAAGATTCCCGAAAATGTGCACCCACTTTCCTCATATTTCTTTCACAACTGCTGAAGACATCGTTGACAGTTATGAATTGATTTTAAAAAATCACACCTATCCCACATCAGTTATTAGTGGCTATCGACTTGCTTGCAATTAAAATTGTTATTCCATGTAATCATAATTTGATTGGAAAAGAGCTGAGAGTTTGGTGTTCAGGCCAGTATCTTTCCCATTTGACTACCGCTTCAACCCTTAGTAATAGATTGTGGTTGCTATGCTTGTGGGATAGAGCGGTTTTTGCCAAGGTCTGAAGAGGGGGCTTTATTGTGTCCTCCTATATGAAATGGCTGTACAGAAAAAGGAAAAAAGAATCACACAAAAGAACCAAAGCTCTCTTTATACTAAATTAAAACTTTATTGAATAAAGAACACTCTCCAGAACACAACACATGATATGGCGGACTAGGTTCTACGTTACATGCAAGGAAGCTGAACATGACAGTAGTTTAACATGGAATGTCAAACAAATTAGTATTTCTCACTGTACAAAGCTGTTTCTGTAGCTGATGTGCAAGAAACAACAGGTATGCTCGTATTTTCACCAATCATCTGTGAAAAGTTTTAAAAAGGCACTTGAAAAAACTGGTAGATTTCTTTAGCATAGATTTCAAATAAATTAGTTACATGTGTCCTACTGAGACTTCTTTCAAATCTCTCTTGCATTCCAAATAAAATCTTAGTGCAAACATCAAAGTTGCTGTCACTCCAAAAGACTGACTGTCAAACTCATAATAGCAAGCAAATTCTGAAGTAATGTGTATTAAGAAGGACAAAATGGAAAATACCAGTTACAGCAAAATTCATTTAGGAACATTAATAGTCCACTCTAGATTTTTCTTCTAAGTCTCTCACATTAATGACTACAGCTTGTTTACAGTACTAAAATTCTATCATTCAAGCATCAGTGATTACAATTCAGGAAAAGAAAATCATTCATTTCAACAATAGCATTACTGCTGCATTCTAAAAAGAATTAAAGGAAAAGAAAGAAGGAATCGGAATTAATGAAACCAGTATCCATAATAGGATGTGCTGGGGAAAACCACTTTAGGGAAGGGTGAAAACATAAAGAGTGTGCTTTAGTTGCACAACAAGAGTTATATCATGTAAACACCATATTGGCCCACACAACAAAGTCCATGAGAAAGGCTCAAAACTGTGGGTGCATTATTTTCAAATCTGTGTTTGTGAGTTGATGCTGCATTTGCTTGTACCAATCCATGACAATTAAAACACACCATTCCACACACATACAAGTGATTGTTAAATAACTGAGGATGGTTTGCCTCCCTGACTCGAACTCAAAAAATGTTACGTGACACCCACAAAAGGTGTAGAAGAAACCATTGAATGCATGTGAATTGTAGTTGAGGACTGATGACAAAAAGGTAATGATGCAAGTGGATGCGAAACACAAGGTACACATAACTGGCTGAGATTTGCAAATGCAGGGAAAGCCTTTTTCCGTGGGCCTTGTCTTAACTCTGAACTGATACCCCAAACCGAAAGTATGGTAGCCTAAATCCATTGACACGTGGAGGGTCAGGCCTGAACAAGCTTACCTTCAAAGTGCAAAATTTAACAATGGAATGTTTAACGGGGACAATAGGACACTGGCGTCTTTCTTTATTGAAAAGCACGGAGAAGTCCAGGAAGCACATTCTCCTGGCCAAAGTTATTTCGGTTTCTTGGTAAAACAAATCATTTAGCTATCGATTATCACCCATTTTCGAATACGCAAATCCTAGGGAGGGTACGGGGCTGGGGAGGCTGTGTCTCAACTACTCCAACTTTTATTTAAAACTTAAATTCTTTGAATCAGCTACTTTAAATACCGACATGTACCTCCCCCCTCTCCCCACCCTCTCCACCCCCTTATCCCAGACATGCTCAGAGAGCCTAGATCACCTAATGCCTTTGTGTTTTCTACGCCTCCTCCGGAGGCTGTGGAGTAAGTACCACCTCTAAAGGAACAGAATGAACACCCCGGGTGCCTTGTCAACAGCACCTGTTTTGCCTCCACCAGCGTCGGGTGGACTCGGGATGCTCTGAGCCGGTGTCTAGATCTCCAGGTCATCGGGCCGAGGTCTGCTGCTGGCGCGACTGCTGGCTCTGCTGGAAGGCCGCTGATCCACAATGGCGAGTGGCTGCAGTTCGTGACCGGCAGCTAATTTTTTGGGATTCTCATTATCATCAGGGAAATCGAAAGGCTGCGCGTGGGAATTGGAGATGGTGCTGCCTGCCTGACCCATTCGATTTTGTTCTGCGCTGTAATTAGCCCAATTTTGCTCACTCGCTTGTTTATTGTAATTGCGGCAGGAAGAATTGTTTCGGTCTCCAGTCACTAGCTTGTAGCCAGGAGGAGACATGGGCGAGAGCGGCGCCGTGGGCGAGGAGCAGCCATTGAAATACGCGTATTTGGGGGAGCCGCAGTCTTTGGAGGGACTCAGGGGGCCCGCGGACGGGTGGTACGGATCGCTCTTTCCCTTCACCCGATCCTTCACGCCCTTGAAGAAGACGTAAAAGAGCTCGATTATGTTCAAGGCCAGAGACACCAAGGACACCACGAGCATGAAAATGATGAAGATGGTTTTCTCGGTGGGGCGCGACAGGAAGCAATCCACCTGATGCGGGCAGGGCTCTCTTTTGCAAGTGTACACGGCACTCAGGCTGAAGCCATAGATGTACCACTGGATCAGCAGGAAGGCCACCTCAAAGATGGACTTGAAGAGGATACTGATGATGTAGGTTCGCAACAACCCGCCTCTCATCTTCACTTTCCCGTGCTCCTCGATGCCGTACTTAAACTTCTTGATTTCAATTTGCTTCAAGTGCATGTCCACGTTGGCGCCATCAGTTTGGGCAACTTTGAGTTCCTCCTCCTTCTTGTTCAGCTTCTCTTCTTTTCGCATCACGTAGAACACGTGAGCCAGGTACAGGAGCGTGGGGACGGACACGAAGATGATCTGCAGGACCCAGAAGCGGACGTGAGAGATGGGGAAAGACTTGTCGTAGCAGACGTTTTCGCAACCGGGTTGTTGGGTGTTGCAGCGAAAGGCAGACTGCTCGTCGCCCCAGGCTGACTCCACCGCCGTCCCCAGTAGCAGGATTCGGAAAATGAAAAGGACCGAGAGCCACACCTTCCCTCCAGCCGTGGAGTAGGCTTGGACCTTATCAAGGAGTTTGCCTAAGGCACTCCAGTCACCCATGTTGCCTGGGTGCCCTCTGAAAAGAAAAGACAAGACAAATAAATGAGCACAGATTTCAACTGACTTAAAATATTAGTTCCTGTCAGTCAACAGACCGACTATTGTAAAAGGCTCCTATCTTTCTAGCACTTTCCCCCAAACACCAAGGGCAAATTCTTTTGGTCCCTCTCTCCCATATAGAGTTCTCACAATTTTTTTTTTTTTTGGAGATGACTCAAGGCCGATGTGGCCAAGAGCACATTGCAATTTTAACCTGTGGAGATGTATTACTTGCTCAGCCACTGTCTCCCATGTGATTTGAGAAGCTGTCTGTGCTAAGTGGCTATGCTTATTTTATCTGTCTGATAAATGAGCACAGCTCTTGCCTGGCAGGCCTGTTTCTGGACGCGTGCCCAAGGGAAGTGCTGATGCGTGTGATTCAAAGCATAGACGTCCACGAATTGAGGTAAGGATACTCATGAACACACACAAACCTTGATCCCATTAGATAGCATTTCATTCCTAATTTTACTTTGCAAATGTCTCCTTTTGGCACATATCTAGGCAATTTATACATGTTCTCTATTACACTCATTTATAGTTTCCCGTTCCTTCTTCAGCACAGTGTCTAATGGTATTCTATTTCTGCTCAGAGAGAAATGTATGGTACCAACATTAGCCATTTTGATGCATTATACAGGACCCCACAGAGACAATGTGCACAACACATAAGTAAAAATACTGTTTATCTCAATATTAACAACAGGAGAAATTAAAAAAACACTTCAATCTTAACACCTATAAAGGATTCATTTTTATCTTTTGACTGTACATTCAATTTTCAAACCCCATTGCTGTAGATTATGACTCACAGTGATCCTATAAGATAGAATAGAACTGTCCCAGTGGGTTTTGGAGGTTGTAAACTTTCAAAGAGGTGGGCTGCTATATCTTTCTCCTTCCTATTTATTGGTGTCTTAAAATCTAAGATATCCACATTATTGGAGATGAGACAAAGACCTAATCTGGAAGATTGATAGGGATCCCCAAAGTGATTTATCTATGCCAATGCTTATTTTTAATTCCCAATAGTTCAATGATGAAATAATTAGTTCCAAAAAGTACAGGAAATATTCAGCCATCAGCTAGAACTCTCAAGGGCCCAAGATTCCCTAGCCAAGGGTTTCCAATGCATTAAGAAGACCTTTAAAATGGCAGTGAAACTGGCTGGTTCCTTCAGTGCTTTGGTATAATCTGAGCTAGGACAGAGACACAATGAAACATGACATGTGGTAGACACAGACATACTGGCATACCTTTGTGCCCCTCTTTACGATGCTTTGCACACGGTGCTTCTTCCAAACGAAACTTTCAAAGCAACCCTCAATGGAGCAAGTCTGTCACTGCCCTGTCTCTAATCCCATGGGCTCACTGCGTGTCTCAGTGTCACATTTTGATAATTCTCACAGTAGTCCATTTTTTTCTTAGAGACATTGCACACTTACTAGACCACCATATATTATAAATCCAGCTTTTATACGTACAGAGAAAAAAATAAGTGCCATTTGGTTTATTGTGATATTAGCTTTATTGCTGGGGGCTAGAACCAAACCCACAATATCCCAGAGGCATCCCTATGTAAGGTCATTTTCAGTAGAGAGTAGCAGTATAAAGGTTTAGAAAAGAATAAAGTAGTCAGAATACTTAGTGAAAAACAGACAAAGTAACAACTTTCCAGAAGTCTTGCAATGAGGTTTAAAAATCTAAACTTTTTTTAAGTTGAATGATGTGGGTGTCTTAAAAATACACTTGCTATCTGCATATAAAATTCTGTTATTGAGCTATGAGCAATAGTCTCGTTACAGGAAGTAAATGAAACTCAAGGGAAACTTCTTCCCCTCCATGCAACATCAGGTTTCTGTGTAATGACCGCATCTCCTGGCTATAAAGGCCATGCAAACATGAAATGGACCTGGGATTTCCTGGATAGGACAAAGAAGAGATAAATGATCCATAAAACTAAATCACCCTCCACCCCCTTACCTAGACAAGCGGTGGTTGGATATCTTTGATGAGAGCCAGAGACGGTGTAACAAGAATTCGGGGATAAAAGATGGGGGCGGGGAGGGTGTAGGAAAGCGACAAAAATATTCTCCCAGTGGTCACGGAAAAAGTAGCTTCCCTTTCTCTTTTAAGAAGCACCTTTTTAGATCTGCAGTGGCAGGTTAGGCAGTGAAATCAGTGTATGTAAAGAGCAGTCACAGGAGAACAAAGGCTTGCACAGAGAACAAAGAAAGTTACATAGCCAAGGGCAGGCTCAGAGAGAGAGGGAGTAATTTAGTCTTGATGGACAGTTTGAGGGTCAGAGAATGTAAAAGGAAAACAAAACAAAATTCAAACCCTGCAATTTTACAGAGACTGAGGATGAGGCATAACCCATAAGGTTCAACCAAACAGATTTTTTTAGCTGTCCCAGGCAGTATCGACGATGCTCTGTAAACTGTCCCTAATTTTGTTTGCAGAGAAATACAATGTCACCAGTGTCAGCTACTTTTGCTCAGAGATCCTCTGTGTGTGTGTGGGGGGGGGTGGGGTGGGCTTTGGTTGGGGGTGGGGGGAAAGGTGGTGAACGGGGGTAACCAAGAATGACAACCAAGAATAAATGATCAACTGCTAAATTTCATCACACTCATGACACACCTAGCATGTTTGAAAATGCGACCAGACTCAGACGCTGCCCTCTTGGCCAGTGTTTCTGATTCAAAGGAACACATGATGGTGCAGATGCTTGTGACAACTGACAAATAACATTCATATAATTCTGAGATTCTATAAGAATATTCCATAGGGAGTGAATTGGGTCACTGGGTGGGTGGGGGGTGATTCTCTAGGTAGTCAGTTCATTTATACCAGTTCTTTAATATACCAGAAATTTAATTTCAACATGTCTTTAAATTTTTCCCCTTTACGCACCCACACAGTTGCCATTTGCATTAAAGTTATTCCTTTCATCTGAATATAAAATACAAATTATCCAATTGGACACATTGCCACCTGTCATTATCACCATGGAATCCATCACATAATATACCACGGTGGGTCATACTGCTGTGTTTACAAAGAAGGTACAAGAGTTCTCTTGGTGAGGGAGCAGTTTTTCACTTTGCCATGAACCAAAACTTCTCTATCCAACTGCATGTTTTTCCCCGTTAAGACTTCAGGCAGCTGAACGTTCGTTCCCACTAGGTTCTCAAGTGTGAGTTACAAAAATACCAGAATGTGAAGTTATTTATTGTTTCTGGATCTATCCTTTGTCTAGCTTTATACCCTTAGGAAAATAGTATACTTCCATCTCTCTACCTCTTCCTCAAAGAATCCTGGGCTCTCAATTGACATCACAACCAACAGCAGTTGGGCATTCTGGGGAGTCAAAGTTGTATTTCAATACTCCTGGAGTTCTGGGGAAAGAAAAACAAAAGGAAGTCTGGATGGGCAACATCAGAGCTGTAAAGTGGATGGGGTAAGGTCCCCCCACCAACTGATTGTAGGACAGACAGCCCCTATCACCATTAAAAAATTAGCAGCTACATTGCTGTGATGGAGCAAAATTCCTCAGTATAATTCTCATGGCTCTTTTCTTACCAATGCAATTTACAGTTTTCTTTAAACTTCTTCCTTATAAATCTCCACTATCATCTTAGGTCCTTTGAGAAAATCTATCAAGATCACCTTTTTTGGAATCCCCCCAAAACAGCTGCCATAATCGTTTGAGTTGATCTCTATGCTTTACGTCAAATTTGCCCAGTAGACCTCCTCAGAAGCTGCTGTTTGGCTGGATGCGACCCTTCTAGAGACAAAAAGGGCCATGAAAGCCAGTGTGGGAAGCAGTGACTCTGAGAACCCGGCTGTTGCGCTCTCCTCCCTTGCCCCTAGTCATTGCCCTGTACCTCCACTTCTGTTGCTTGCTGAGAGCAAAATTTAATTTCTTTTCAGTGAAATTTCTTGAAAATCAAGCTTCCATTAAAAATTCCTTTTAGCCCTCCCTTTGGCAAGAGCCAAAACTATAAGTCATCATACCAAAGCTGTAGTCAAGGATCTCTATGTCATCAAGGTCCCAATAATTACTATGAAAATTGGAAAATAGTTTACTTCCATGTTAAGAAATTTTGAATAAGAGGCATCTTATTCAAAATTGAGAATGGGGCTTAAAGAATGAAAACAAAAGATGGTTGAAACCTCAACTGAGACTTGATACTTAACGTCATTTTATTAGTACCAATAAACACTTAAAGAAGATGTTGACCATCACCATTTGAAAGAAAAATCATGAGGTCTAAAAATGAATAAAGAAATGTCTCTGAAAGGTCCCGCAACACATTTTCTTTTGGGAGCGATGGGGAAATGCCATCTCTGTGGTTTTTAGTATAATACCCCCAAATAAAAATGCATCCCCCCTCCTCCCAACTCTCATAAGAACCACTTTCTCTTGTCGTAAGTCAGTTATGACTATTCCGAAGCAGCCGGAAAGTCTTGGTAATATCTAGAATCACAATTAATAGGACCCCCGTTTAACCTATTGGCTCTATCTTCAAGTTACAACCAGACTATCACTGCTTCTCACCACCATCCTGGCCATATATCAGCCATGATTATCTCTAGCTCCTTTCATGGCTTATGTTAGCCTTCTCACACACCTATGAGTTACTTTCCAGTTAAAAGGCAATCTGTAATAAACCAACACAGTGAAGCCCCTGTGCTCTGATAACAGCTCTGCTCCCTTTATGTGGCTCGCTTCTTTCAGCCAAAAGCCGTCTCCTCAGATGTCATCGTCTCCTCAGATGTCATCGTCAGTTATCCTTTTCAACCACCTCTACTTCCCAAGTCCCATCACTTCCTATATTTCTTACCCTTAAACAATATATCCGGGTTTACTTTTATTTAAGCCCCTCAGCTCAACTTTACTTACCTCTTTCACTCTCATCCATGAGAAGGATTCCTCACTGTCTGCCTTCCTTGATTAGAAGGTGAGCCCCATTGAGGGAGTTTGATTTGTTCACTACTGTATCCTCGCCCAGCTAGTGATCCCACAGGGCTGTGTAGAACCGCGCATGTGAGCCTCCAAAGCTGTACATCTTTGTGGGAGCAGAAAGTCTCACTATCTCCCTCAGCATGGACAAAATGGCAGTGAGTTCGTCTTTGCGTATGTTTGTTTTGGTTTTTGTTGGAACCCTAACCCTTGTGGTGGTGCTGTAACTGCAAACTCAGCAGCAGCTCCACAGGTGAGATGAGACTGCTCCCATAAAGACTACATGGGGTGGCTAGGAGTTGGAATCCTGAACTTGACTGGAGGGCAGTGGATGTGGTTTTGGTTATCCTCAATGCTCGAAACAGTAAGAACAGCTCAGTATCTACCTGCATGAGACATAGCGGTATACACATTCAGCCGCTAACCACACGGTCAGCATTTTAAAACCACCAGCCCCTGGGTGCAAGAGAGGATTTCTTTCTTTCTTTTCTTAAGAGTTAGGGTTAAGGCAAGGTTAGCTTAAGGATTAAGTGATGATCCGAAAGAGGACTTCTGATTCCCCTAAATAGTTACAGTCTCAGAAACCCACCAGGGAAGTACTGGCCTGTCCTACAGGCTCACTGTGAGTCGGAACCGACTTGATGGCAGAGGATTTTGTTTTAGAGACTGTATGCGCACGCATGCACACACAAAGCAAAGTAAGTGGATATTTTTCTTTTACTACTTTTTGGATTCTCTTCATTGTAATGGATGTTCATGCTGTAAGGGTCCTTGTATATGGATACTTCAATAGTATATGAAGAAGTTTTAAAATTCATGAAAACAATGAATGGAATTAAACGGTACTAGAACTTTCCCATGTACTTCTTGAATCCCCTAAATATATTCCAAATTTCTCAAGTTTCTAATTAATCAAAAAGCGTACTTCTCAATTTAAAAAAATGAGTAATGTCAGCATTTATTTCTACTCCCTGCTCAATTTTCACGTGACAAGTACTCGACTGGAACTGTTTTGCTTCAGCATGCTTCACATGACTCAAGCACTTAACAGCGCTGAATTAGAGGGGTGGGGAGGGAGGAGTTCTGTAACCAGAAGCTTCTTGACTTTATTAACCAAGATCATAGTGATTTGGGATCCCCTCGGAACTACACCAGGTATCATGAACTTTTTTGTTGTTGTTGCTTCACTGCTTCATTGTCACAAGTTGAGATTTTTAAAACAAAGCAAAGCTTTCCAGCTGTTCATCCCTCATTCCGTGGGATTGATTGTACCACATACTTTTATTTTAGCTCAGAAGCTACCACAAGAAGTAGCAGACTGTTTAAATGTATTTATTTCAAGAGTGACAAATCTTGGAGGAAGTTTGGGGCTCTCAGTGGCTGCTATTAACTCCACTGTGTACAGCATCTTCACAGAGTTGGGTCTGTACAGGGACTAAGTGATGCGAATCAGCTCGCAAAGAAAACAGTCCCTGACTAACCCAGTTCACAGAAGACCAAACCTGTACGTCTTTGTTCCTGGATAGTGAGCTGCCCTGCTTAGGTAAATCAAGTCTGCCCCATGTAAACATCTGTTCTTTAAAAAATCTTTCATGATCCTCTGATTGTCCTCAGATTCCTGTGCAAAAGGCTCTTTCCACAGATATTTGACCCTTGGTTTTGGAAGGCCTAAAGTATTTGTGTGTGTTGGGGTTGGGGTGGGGCGGAGATACCAAAAACCCTAACAAAGCTTCCCCTGCCTGTCAACACCGCCCCCCCCTTATCACAGTTAACTTGCACCAGTCTCTACTGAATAAGATGAGAGGAGGGTTGAGGGATGGGCAGAGAAGATCCATCAAAGAGAGGAGGAGACTAACAGAAGTTTCCAAAGGTCACTTTAGGGATCTTGGTGGAAGCTCAGAGTCAGAAGCTGCATGCTATAAATTGGAATTGAAAACAGTGTTTTTCATTAGCTATTGATGTTTTCCACTCCACCTTCATCACCAACTTGACTAGTTACTTTTATTTATTTATTTTTTTAACATTTTCTTAGGGGCTCATACAACTCTTATCACAATCCATACATATACATACATCAACTGTATAAAGCACATCTGTACATTCTTTTCTCTAATCATTTTCAAAGCATTTGCTCTCCACGTAAGCCCTTTGCATCAAGTCCTTTTTTTGTGACTGGTTATTTTTGCCATCATATAAACATACTAGTAGGACCCGCACAAGTGCATTGACTAGACGTAGTCTTTTTTCTTCAATGAACATTGCATGAGATAGTTCACACATGTGAAGCTCTTATAAGAAATCAATAAAGTATAGCTATAAGTTTGAATGCGATAATTCATTAGCTTCCTAGTTTGGGCATCTTTTCCTTCACACAATAGAAATGATGAGCCATTACTAATGGGGATCGAAATTAGTTTCCAAATTCCAGTGAGTATAATACCGCTAGTTGGGTAATCCTACAATAGTTTTATGGTAAGAAAGGCTTTTTAAATTGACACGGAGAAACAACAACAACAACAACAACAACAAATACATGAAAAGGACTTTTCTTTTTTCTGTTTCTTTCTCTCTGTTTCTTTTTGCAGGCACCTTCTCAATTTATGAATTGTGGACAAAAATGATATTCTTTAAAATAAATGTGGCCCATAGAAAATACTGTAAAGATCACTTTTTATATTAACATGAACTTTCAGTGATTCATGAAATGTAGGGAAATTTGCATAAGAAAATTATGATATTTATACAGATATAGACCCAGGGTGGTGAAATTAGGCAAACTCTAGTTATCAAAAGAGTTGAAAAAAGAAACAGGGTAAACGCTGGTGATTTCCCCCTTCAACTTTATTCATATTGAATATCAACTTTAATCATAAACATTAAGTCACCACTTTTCTCTGCAGCACTGCATTGGTCTGTGTGTGAATAAGCTCCAGCACTCGTATCCCAACAGCACAGAATCTCAGCGGGCAGTCACCAACAGGAAAGGTGGAGCTGAAGGTATTAGTCACGGGTGACGTTCTGTCCTAATCACTCCCTCCACCAGGGTGTCATACAGAAAAACTAGAAGGGCTCACCAGACCTCTGAATATTTTAAAAGAAAAGAAAAGGAGTGCAGTGGAGACTATGTTTCCTCCGAGCTAGTCAATATTTTAGAAAACACCTCTGTGCCAGAAGCCACACCCTTGCAGATGATTGCTGCAGACCACCTTCCTTCCCGAGCTCCTGGACTCCAGGCTATAAAGAACCCAACCAGAACTGGGCAGATAAGCCACCCAGGTGTTAAAAAGGTACTTAAAAAAATTAATAAAAGTGAAACCTGTTCAACTGGGTAAAAATTGTGGAAGCAAAACACGACTATTGGATTTTTCCAAGCAAACGGCAAGTGACAAGTACATCTCCTTTGGGGAAGTACCACACAGATCATCACACTGAGGGCAGAATGCATTCCCCTATGCCGGATTCTGCACAATGCCAAAACAGAATCTATTTCGTGTCCTTGGCAATGGTATGATTGTTTTTTTTTTTTCTTTATCATTTTGGCCTACCCCAAATTAACCACTCTTAGCCCGTCTACCAATTTGGCATGTTTCATTCTCAAGGGTGGCTTAGTTTAATGAGATTTTCACTGCATTAGCACAAACTCATATCTCCAGCCTGGGTGGTGGAGTTAGGCTGCTAACCACAAGGTCAGCAGTTTGAAACCACCAGCTGCTCCATGAGAGAAAAATAAGGTTTTCTACTCCTGTAAATAGTTACCTCTCCCAAAGCCACAGGACCTGTGCTCTATCGCGTGCCATAGGGTCACTGTGTGTCAAAATGGACTCAAGGGCAGTGAGTTTGTTTGGGGGATTTTGCCTGTTGTTGTTTTTAATTCCCAGCAATCCTTTAAAGAAAAGCAGGTTTCCTTTAAACCCTCATCATTTACTCTTTAAAATGCCATGGGGGCATTCACGACGGGGTTTTTAAGTGTGTCCAATTTCCCTAAGGTAAACTGGGCATTGTTCCTCTCCTTGCGTAATTCATAAAGTTAAAGAAGCTAAACCCACCTTCACATAGTCTGGCCTCTGCCCCACTTCCTTCGCCTCCTCCCACCTCACTGGCCTCTGTCCTTGTGAAGGTGAAGGCACAACCGGTACTTAAGCACACATTTGCACAATTTGTACTCAAGGCCAGGGCACAATCTGATGACCTAGCGGATGTCTGTGGGAGAAAGAGGGAGGAGTGACTGTCTCAGAAAGCCACCGGATTCTGCCGTCCTATTGACTCACTCCGGGTTGGGATCAACTCGATGGCAAGCATTGAGCCCAGATGTCCAAGCAGAGATGCCACATTGCTTGGGTAACCCAGAGGTCATGCGTGGCCCGGCCAATGCTCACAACTCCTGGCCTGAGTTTCAAATCCTGAATCACATACTGACTTGCCTGTGAACAACACAGTGCTCCCTCTTGCCTCGCTTCATTAAGGGTTCTTTTTTATTCTCCCCCCCCCACCCCCACCCCGCCCGCCCAGCAGTCCCCTTGGAAAGTTCTGGGAACTTTCAGGATACCTACAAGCGAAATGTAAGCCCCGTAATTCCCAAGGCACTAACGTTTCCCTTCCTAACACAAATATCACAGGGTCCGGGAAGCGCAAGAGAAGAAAAGGACGGTGTGGTTGGAGTGAGGGATGGGGAAGTCGACTGACGCGTTTCATTAAGGCGACCACTTGCTCCTCTTTTACCATTTGGCACGCAGCCCGCCTCCGTCTCGGCGCTCTCCTCACCCCACCCGCTTCCTTTTCAACGGCGGAGCTCCGATCTGCGCTCCATCGGACTCGTCTAGATTTGAACGAAAACCTCGCAGCTAATACCTTTAAAAAAATAAAACAAATAAACCCTCCGGAGGTTTGGGCAGCGTGGGCAGCCCAGAGAGAACCCGGCGGATGCTAAGATGGCAGGAGGCGCCCGCGCCTGCCGCTGCAAACGCCTCGCTTTTAGGGTGCGTTTCGGCATTCTCTGATGTAAATGCTTCCAACTTCTGTGTTAGACCCAGAATTTAAACGAACTACTTGCCTGTGGATCTCACCAGAACGCAGACAACCCTTTCCAGGCACAAAACCCATGGCTGCATTTCTGGTTAACCGAATGGGTTACCATTAAGACCATTACAATTTAACATTTAAAAAATAAATCAGCATTCATTTCGCTTCCTGGCAGGCTCTCTAGCAACTCTAACTTCGAAGAAATGTCCCAGGGCTCTGCAGCGGACTGCAGGGTCGGCAGCCGGGGGCACCGAGGCTGGGCGGGCAGCCCCCTCCGAGGGGGATGTGCTCCGTTCGCCCTGTTCTCCAGGCGCTCGGGTCCTGGGAGAGGATTGGTGACGGCACCGGGACGAAACCGCCTCTCTTTTCCGGGATCCGTCTCCAGAATCGCCAACGTGGTCGGGCTGAAGCTCCCTTTCCCGGGCGGGGGGGGGGGGGGGTCTTCATCTTTCCACGGGGCTTTTGCGAACACCACGTCTACCGACAGTTTTTAAAACCTTACGAGCCCAGCTCTGAATCTTAAGCTGTTCTTAAAACCGTTTTGTTTACTGGGGACAAGCCTGGGCAGCGACCACGTGGAGCCCGGGAACCACGGAGTTCTAACAAAGCCCTCGGTGGAGAAGTTCACTTTGCAAGACTAATGAAGACCGGATCTGGATTTCCATCCGAAAAAGCACCAAGTGCAGCCTGCTGTAGGAAGCACGCTGAGCAAATTCACACTGGCGCTGGCGAGACGTCAGACAACGTTCCAGCCCAGGCCTCCGACCCCCAAACTTTTAGGGTCCCCAAGACTATTACTAATTACAAAAAGAAAGAAAAAAAAACAGCATTTTCCACCTGGGGACCATTACATGCCGGAATGAAGTATAATGAATATCCAGCAAACTAGTTCTTTCTTCTAATCAGAAAGACGGGGCTCTAACCTTACCTGTGCCGTCATTAATAGAACCCCTTGAAGAGTCAGAATATACATTCAGTACAATTGATCTTTAAAACTACGACAGAAACCTTGTCAAGTTCATCCGAATCTCGAGAGGTGTCAGAAGTCAAAGTTACCTTTTAATCCCATTGGAAACCTTTAGAAAAGTCTTACTTAGAGCATAAGAAAAGAGTAGGTAAAGTGTTGTTGAACTTACTTTCTCAAGGAAGTGAAGTAGGCACCCCAGTGAGTGAACTCCTTGCAAGATGAAGAAAAATGAACGACTTAAGCCCAGGCGCTCAGACCTGTCTATTTAAAGTTTAAAAGTCGCTGCTGTTTGGTACTTTCCTCGCTTCTTCCCTCTAATGAAAGAAAAGTGCTGATATCTCGTAAAAGCTTTTTTCTAACTTGGAGCACCGAGCTTTTAAAAGTTTCAAGCCACTGACTCAACTAGAAGGAGGGGCTAAGGGGAAAAAGAGGAGGGGAGAAGAGAAAGGCGGGGAGGGCCGCCCCGGAGCTGGCGACCGTGGGAGGGTGGGGAGCGGAGCCGCGCTGGAGCAGCGAGGTGGAGATAATGTCGCGGTGTAAATTTGCTGACTAGAATAAAGCCACATAGCATTAAATAGAGACGTGAGTGTCCTATAGGGAGTTACTCCTTAACAGACAGCCCGGGGGTGGGGAGGGGATTTTAGTCCCCGTTTCACAAAAAATTCTAGGGAGTTTAAAAAAAAAAAGAAAAGGGATGGTGCTACCTTTTCTAACATAAAAGTAACTCCGGAGTAGCGTTGGCAACGAAGTTAGGACGTGCAGACTTGCTTCGCTTCATATTGGCCAAGGTGTGTGGGTGTGGGTGACCTGGTGGCTGATGCAATCGCTTTCCTCCCCAGGAGAGACAATTAACAAAGGAAATGGGGAAGATGGGTCAGGGGTATTTCAAAAGCGCCTCTTTGTGGCTGCTCACCCAGCCTTTCCCTAGGACTCCTTTGACGCATGAGATGGTTTACCTTTCCCTTCAGTTTAGCAAAAGCGTCCATATGAGCCAGTTTCCAAGTTTTCGTGGAAACATTCCATTCTTCTTTAATTCTATGTTCCCATGAACTTTTCAAAGCTTCTCTCGTGTGTGTGTGTGTGTGTGTGTGTGTGTAGTCAGTTTTGTTTAACCATGATATATCAATTTCTAATCGCTACCAGATCTCCATGCAGTTGAGCATGTATTATATGATCTCGGACAAAGACAGATCAACACAGTGAAAATGAAATATTTTGCAGGGAACATGCCAGTCTGTTTCTATCAAATATAAGGAAAGGTTGGCATTTAGTGAGTTTAAACATGATCCGTCCTCCCTCCTTAGATCACCTCTATCTGTAAAACTCACCAGGAGAGCTTTCTGCTCAAGGACAGTCAAGCTGTGCATGATAACCTTTATGGGCTTCTCTGCCACTTCCCTGGTTCTTCCTTTCCAGGACTCTTCCCCGGGGTGTGTAGTGGCCAGAGCCCTGTGGTTTCATTCTGAGACAGGGCTGCTCCTTCGAGGCCTCCTCAGTGCCAGGCAGAAGGCTGCAGAAGGACAATTGCCTATAAACAGGCTTCAGTGATGTGCCTGGCAGTGGACAGGGTAGTCTCGTGGCCATTATTCTCCGGAAACTAAGCAAACTCACCAGCCATTGTTTTCCTAACCTGTTTCTCACTGTTCCAATACTAGAGAAAGGTAGAAAGGCAATTAGCTCATTGGAGATACTCTTCATAAATACACTTTCACTGAAGTGCTTAATAAGACATCTTCTGAAAATGTTATAGTTTTGGTATGTGATTTTGTGCTTTCATTTCTGGCTGTACCTTTTCCAAAGATATGTGTCTCTGTAGGTTAAGGAAGGATTAAAAAATATTGTGGAAATAAACATTGTAATCTGATTTTCTAGTCTTTAAACTCAGCAACCTGTAAATATTGCTCTTGGTATTGTAGTTATATTGCCATTTTCTTCAAAAGTGTGTTTTTCTTTAGCATTAACTAAAACTTATTTCATTGGATTCCTCGTATATCCATGAATACATGATTTATTGTTTTCATTATTAACAAAATTTGTGTTCTCCATAAAAAGTATATACTTAATTTAACAAGCTATTTAGTTTACTTTTGTGAAATTATCTATCAAGTACTATTATTGCTGATATTATCCATTTGATGCTTCAGGTTCTAATTCAGAATTAGTAGTGCAAAAGAAAGTTATAATTCTCTTTTTTTTCTTTTCTTTTTTTTTATAATTCTCTTTCTACGGTAGGATTTTTGAAGCAAAACTGCATGTAAATCTCTAAAAGAATACTTATATGTAAATGTAAGTAAATCTCTAAAAGAATACTGATAGGTAAATATTCTACTACTTTCTGAAACTTTTGGCCTATATGAGCAGTTAGAAATAAAAATAAGTAGTTTCTCTGTGCCAAAATACATTATTCATGGACATATCTTGAACCATTTTCTGAAGCAAAAGCAAGCAAACAAACAAAAATGCATTGTCATCAAGTCTATTCTGACTCACAGTGAACCCATAGGGCAAGGCAGAGCTGCCCCCTTGAGTTTCCAAGGGTGCAAGTCATTACTGGAGCAAAATGTCTCATCTTTCTCCCACAAGGCAGCTTGCTGGTGGTGGGTTTGAACGGTAGACCTTCCGATAACAGCCCTGTGTATAACCCATTATTCCACCCAGGGCTCCTTCTAAGCAAAAGGATTAGTTATCCCATAAATCACCAAATTCACTTGCTTTCTTAATAGAATGTACCGTGTCTTCCATTTCTAACATGATTATAATTCATAGAAGATGAAGACTTCCTTTGTGGCCTTCTCTTCCTAATGGCACCAGAATGTGGCCCCATGAGCAATGGTGCTCCAGGGGAGCAGGGCTGTGTGACCTTCTCCCCTGCTGGCACAGTGGTGACACAGCTTTCTCTCATGGACACCTAGCAGCGTCTCCAAATGACTAATAGGAACGCCTCTTATACTGCATACTCCACCAGTGCAGGCGACTTAACATGTCAACAAAAAATATTATTTTTAAAGTATCCCATTTACCTGAGAGTAAAAGCTTGTTTCTGTTTGAAAGTCATGCTGTGGCAAAGGCTTTTTAAATCCCCTATTTTTTTTTCTCAGTCTCAAAAATACCAATGCTAGTTTGTGGGTAGAATCACCGATTTCTCAATAACTGTCCCCTGGGAGTTTCGAGACTGTAACTGATTACAGGAGTAGAAAGCCTCATCTTTCTCCAGTGGAGCTGGTTGAGAGATTCCAACAGCTCACCATGTGGTTAGCAGCCCAACATGGAGCCTGGATGGTATGATACCTATGAATTGGGCTGCAATTCAAAAGGTCAGCAGTTCAAAACCTCCAGCCTCTCCAGGGGAGAAAGCGGGTGCTTTTCTGCTCTCCTAAAGAGTTAGCATCTTGGAAACGCACAGAGGCCTTCAGTTCTGTCCCTCCCTGTCGCAGAGTCATTCTGAGTCAGCATCAACTCAATGGCAGTGCTTAACGCCAGTCCCACATACATTTGAATGGGCTCTTTTTACTTCAATGGAGAACATCAACATTGAAGTATCCTGAATGGCTGCAGGTGAGGGGAGTCCCTGTGTGGTGCAAGTGGTTGGCTCTCTTGGCTGATAATGAAAAGATTGAACAGTGTGAGTTCAACTCAGGATTGAATTGGCATCTACTTCGGAAAAACCAGCCACGGGAAAACGCAATGGAGCACAATTGTATTCTAACAAGCATCAGAACTGATTTCCCCGCAGCTGGTTGGGTCGATTAGGGAGTAGTGAAGGGGGTGTGTAGTGGTAGAAGTCTGACTTATAGGAACCTGAGGTCTGGTGCTGTTGCTGTTCATTGTATTTGGGTGGAATAGAATCCAGGGCGCCCTCGTGTCTTAGTGGGGTATGACTGGACTGGTCACCGCAGCTCAGCAGTTCAGAAACCAAATACTTGTTCTGACGGAGAGAGATGAGGCTTTCTGCTTCGATGCAGACTTATCTACACCTCTGAAACCACAACGTGTAGTTCTACTCTGCCCTATTGGGTTGCTATGCACTGGAATCCACTTGATGCCAGTGAAAATGGAGCTTCTTTCTTTCTTTCTTTCTTTCTTTCTTTCTTTCTTTCTTTCTTTCTTTCTTTCTTCATAGTAAGGGCTACTACAAGTAGAAAAGGAAACAAAGGCAGGAGTAGTAGAATGAATAGAAATTGATGGCTGAGACCGGGATAGGAAGGACAGGAGAGTGCAGGCTGTGGAAATTGAACTGATTTTGGAGATTTGCTCAGAAAGCTTGTAATGTCACAAAAGAATGAAAGAAGAACTAGTGTGAAGAGATAAATATCATTCATTTTGACACAGAGGACTGACACATCTCTAGATAAAGCTCCCTAACATGTGGGAATTTGGTGAGTCATTAACTTTGAAAACAGGACCATATTCCTGTTTTGAGACTGTAAGCCATAAAGACAAAGATGTTTTGAAAGAGAAAACAGGGGCATTAGAAAACTCCCATTTGAAGACTTTACAAATCCGTAATCTCTTCAGGGAAATATAAAGGAAATTCTAGAAGAAAAATAAGTTTTATCTAAGACAGGGTGGGTCTAGGATGGTTTTGTAATGGAAAGAGCCTTGTCATGCGGATTTCTTTGCATTAGCACAATAATAGTGAATTTCCTATTTATGCACCAAAATTCCATTTTATCTAATATCGACTGGGCACCTAGAGAGGCGGAACAATTAAGTTGAGCTCAATAGTATGAAAATCTAGAAATACTTTCCTCAAATTGGTAGTCAGCCAGAAAATGCCTTCACTTGATCGTGTATTAATGGACCATATTTCCTTCATTACCAGCTTGTGTTGAAGTGATTTTTTTCAATAGATGTACTTCTCAGGTCTGATCATTTGCTTCCTAACTGCCCAGTATTCACTCCTCTGAAATCTACTTCCTTCTAAGTTAACATCCTGTCATCCTTGAGAGAGAGTTCAGAATCTAAAGCTCTCCTCTACCTGGGTAGAAGTTGAACTTCTTTCTTCTTCTTCTTTTTTTTAAAAATCATTTTAAAAGTGGATCTTGTTCTGAGGTTGTAGAAAAAGAATTCACCAAGAGAGGGAAACATTTTTGGTTATTGCTTTGTTTTGTTTCATGGAAGAATCCCAGGCAGTAGATAAATATGTCTTTGGCTCCACCTTCTGTACGAAGTGAAAATGACCACCGTGAAAAGTACCTGGTAAATTATTTAGGATTACCTCCCTGTTGACGGGGAGACTTGGGGTTGTGCTGCCACCTGCAAGGTCAGCGTTTCGAAACCACCAGCCGCTCTTCGGGACAAAGATGGGGCTTTCTACTCCGGTAAAAAGATATCGTCTTTGAAACTCACAGGGACATTTCCACCCTGCCCTATTTAGCACTGACTAAATAGCAGAGACTGAATGGCTTTTCTCTTTGTTTGCTCCATTTCACCTTTTTAATGAAGCTTAGTAATTTTTATGATCATTTTTGAACATTTTCCTATATCCACTCAGTAATATTTATTATGTGTTAGACACTGGTGAAGATTTTTAAATGATGGCTTGGTTTGGGCTTTTGGCTTAGAAAAGAAAAAACAGTATCATGGTTACATTTCATTGAGCCTTAAACTGAACTTAAAAAAAAAAGATAAAAAGAAAAACCAAGAAATAGCAATAGAAAAAAGATTATGCTACGAACAAGTCCTAGTTTCTAGGATTACAAGGGTGAGGGTGGGACTGGGGGTGCTATTGTTAAGCATTTAGAGAGTCTATGTAAAAACCTCCCTGCTATGGAGTCAATTTTGACTCATAGGCAGTCCTCTAGTGCAGGTGAGAACTGCCCCTGAGGGCTCCGTGAGTGGAACTCTTTGTGGGATTAGAAAGCCTCATCTTTTTACCATGAGATGCTGGTTGTTTCAACCGCCAACCTTGCTGCTAGCAGCCTAATGCACATCCTACCGGTGGTGCAGAAACTGCTTAGTACTGTGGTTATTAGGCGCTGATGAGTTTGCTCTGATTCATAGTGACCCACGTACAAAAGAAGCACGCATTGTCAGCTCATACTCGGTTCTCACGATCACTGTGATGTGTGAGTTCATTGCTGCAGCAGTGCGTTTCTCCAAGGAAAAGTCCCATCCCGATAGCACATCCAGCATGCGTGAGATGAACTCTTTCCATCTTCACTTCTATCATTATTGTTATTTAAGGGGCTCTAGTGATGGTTCAGTGGTAGCATTCGCACTTTCCTCATGAGAAAGCTAATGAAAAGGTTGTCAGTTCAAACTCACAAGCCACTCCTTGGGAGAGAGATGAGGCCGTGTACTTCAGAAAACTTGAGAGCAGTGGTTCTTAACCTTCCTAATGCTGCGACCCTTTCATACAGTTCTGCATGTGATGGTGAGCCCCTCCCCCAACCATAAAATTATTTTCCTTGCTACTTCATCACTGTCATTTTGCTACTGTTATGAATCGGGTGACCCCTGTGAAAGGGTCATTCGATCCCCTCCAAAGGGGTGGTGACCCACAGGTTGAGAACAGCTGCTCTATAGAGTAAGTTTGACTCTGCCCTGAGTTGGAATCAAAAGGATGATAGTGGGTAAAATATGAGACAGCCAGGTTTGTTCTTGGACAATGTCCATCAGTGGCAGAGATGTGTGTGCTATGATGTGAAACATGTTCCAATGGAGCTTCTAGATTGTCAGACTAAGAGGAAAGGCCTGGTGATCTACTTCCAAAAACCCACCAGGGAAAACCCGATGTGTCACAATAGTGCAGCTGACAATCGGGCATTGGGACACGGTGACTGGACAGCATTTCTCCCCGTGCACGCGGAGTCACCAGGACTCGGGACCCTCCGTGCTGCATCAGGACAATGTCTTTTAAAAGAAAAGATTTTAACAGAAGCAAAGCTGCAAAGCTGAAAGTTTTGCATCTGAAACCCTTGATTTTGTCTATAAACCAGTTCTAGGATTGCAGAGAAGCTGTTCATTTGAATAATAAGGCATTTGCATTGATTGACAGTCTAAATACATTTTGGTTGTGCTGAGAATCTATGTTGGATGAAAATCATCTAACAAATAAAAAATACATTAATATTTTTATTTTAAGACAAATAGCATGGACACTACTTAATTGACAATATAACAGCAAAGTAATGATCTCTTCTGCATTGTACTTGGCGCAGTGGTAAACTGGAGAACAGAAAGGGCAATTTATAAGGGGATGTGTTTCCTTATGTTCAAAATTGTCCAAGAATGTGGACAAATGTTTACTGACAATCACTAATGCATGAGAAAAATATTTGTGTGCTTGTTTAATTGATGCCAAAAGAAAGAGGAAGGCTTAGCGTTGCTTCAGAAACCAACCGAGATAAAAATTCCTCAATGAAATATTTACATGCTTTGTTATAGCACCACTTCCCAAAGCTGTTAAAATGCCTTTCTGGTGTATGTCTGAGCCTGTGTGGGTGCAGAGAAACGAGGCACCTGTGGCCAGCTCTATATCCTCCAGGACCTTGATGGACACCATTCACTGCAGGGCCGTTTTTATTCAAGATAACATGATCTGAGTGAAACCATGTGTCATAAGAACTGTAAATCCTGTGTCTTAAGAAGATTACATCCTGCAAAGCTTTAAGAATGATAAATTATTTAAGAAAAAAAGACTTTTAAAGGGATCTCTGATTTGCTTATTAATTAGTTTTTAGTTATTGCAAATGGAAAGTATTTTAGTGTCAGGGTATTATTGATACAGAAGGAAGGTCCAAAACTGTTAGAGCAGACTTGATCTGTTTGAAAGGGTCAGGTATTGTAAGTGTGCTTTTGGGTCCAAACAAGACCCAATCTCCAATATAATTTAAGGAGAACTTTATTGTCTTAAAAGAAACAGACTTAGGGCAAAGAATGTACAGATGTGTTCTATACAATTGATGTATATATATGTATGGATTGTGATAAGAGTTGTATGAGCCCCTAATAAAATGTTTTAAAAAAAAGAGACAGACAGACAACACAAAAACACAGATACATCACGCAGATGAGGGAGACCATTAGCTCATGGTCATAATGGCGTACAAGGTTTCACAATCAGGACACTAGTCAAATGAGGTACAAAACAAAAGGAACTTTCATGACTGGTGACAGATCAACACATCATAGTTACAGGTGGGACAACAGAAGTGGGAATAGGACTATGATTGGCACATAGACGAGTATATTCTGTTAGATAGAAGAGCTTCTAAGATTGGCCCAGATGCTTCCAACAGAGGCAATAGGGTCTTGACTTCATGCTCCATTTGTGAATAACTCGACTGCTCTGTTAATGTTTCTCCGTAAACCTCCAAGTTGTGAACTGTCCCTTTGTGTGTAAACCTGGCATATGTTGCAGGTGTTGTGGGTACAAATCAATGACAGCCACCACAATGTCTTTATTGGCTACAAGGAAACTAAAAATGTCTCTCTAAACTGCAGCCCTGAATGAAATTACCACTGAGCTTATAAAGACAAAAAAACTCAAAATTATCTGGCTCATTTGTTAGGGACATAAGCAAACAAAATGACAGAAGCAGAAAGCACTATTTGTGGGTCCAATGAGACTTCAAAAAAGGGCAATATTAAAGAATAGCAAGATTAATTATATTATTCAGATTACAACATCAAAAAAGGTCCCATCCTGCGGGAACTTCAATGTGGATCCTGGAGGAGAGAGTGGGAATTGGGGGGTACAAGAGGCACAGAGAATGGAGACAAGACAGTATCATGATCAAGTCTCATTTATTGAGTGGAAAGTTACAGCTTATATAGGCCAGGGAAAGGGAAACAAGCCACAGGTGTTTCCCCGAGAACAATAGTGGGGGAAGCAAGATGCAGGCGCTTATATATAATCATAACACACATGTTTACCCAAGGTTGCAAGCAGAGTTCATTCCAGGAATAGTGACCGCAGAACAGAATCCTGCAGACAGATAGAGACTTCCTTATCTATGTCTGGCAAGATAAGGATGTCAAGCAGAGCTGCAGTGCTCTGTCACGTAGGCTGGGGTGGAAGGATACCCAGAACTCAGACTAATAAATTCCAAGTAATGGCCGGGCCTCATGGCTCCGGACAAAAAAAGAACGATATTGAAGAATAGCAAGATTAATTACAGTGCCCTGATTCCGAGTACACATGAGTACATTCTGAACTCAATCACCAGTGGGGCTTTCTGTAAAGGGAGGTGGAAGCTGGAGTTACTCTGGTTAGTTTGCTTCACAGACTGTGTGCAGGGACTGTATTTGCGACTGCCCCTAATAATGTTCAGGGTCCTGGAGTGTCTTACTTCAGGGACCCCCTCACCTCAACGTTGGCTATCCCTTTATTATATAAATTTTCTCTTTGCAAATCATGACCCCTTTTGAACAGATTCCTAAGATAAGAGCTGTCTCTGTGTTATCTTACACAAAACAAACTAAAGGCAGGAAAACAAAAACCCATTGAAATGTAAAACATTGTCAATCACCCCCCTGGGGTATAAGGCTATTACAATGATAACATATTCAATGTTTTCAATGACAGAGCATGCCTGACACTGGCTGTCGATATGCGGAGTCTTTGAGAGTACAGTTCCACCTTGAACGATAAGCCATGAGTTTTTGCCTTAGACAGTTAAAATTTCCCATTTGATTGATGGTGCTAGAGGTAAACTTCCTGGATCATGCTTTCTAAGTGCAGATCAAAACTTGTCATGTCACTGCAAGTGAGCCATCGAGGCACAAAATATATGGCGATTCCGGATCCCTTTCAAGTGGACACCCACCATGTCAGGGGCTCCCGCAAGGTCCAATGACCACCATTTCCACAGCCCCGAGGCGGACACTTTCTGCTTCCTCTCCCACCAGAGTACTCCAGTCTTCAGTCCACGAGTGCAAGGACCTTTGAGGCAGGGCTTAGTTCATTCAGCCAGGCTCTGTGTTAAATCTTCCGGTAGTCCCTGGGTTGTGCATGTGACCTGCAAAGCAAGCACCCAAGGTCAGGTAAAAACAACAACATAAAATCTGGTCCATTGTTCCCCTCGGTTCCCTACAATCATGGTTTAGCATCACTTCCTCAGGTGAGGTTACTTCTCCCCATTACCCACCATGCTCACCCACAGAACTATCAGCGTCTCCTCCAAACATAGATGCCCCCCTGCCCTGCTCTCCTTCCATTCCTGTGAGGGCCCTGGATTTGGCCTAGTCCTTTCTCACTGTTGTATAATCTCCAGTGGATGGTCTTGTCCCGTTTCCCCCCTCTGTCGGAAGTGACGCCAGACAATGGGAAGTCTCCTCCTTAAAGGTGGCCTTTGTGAGGTGAACAAAACGGATGTGATGCATGGTTCCTGGCCATTAATGTGGTGGTTACATAATTTCATGTCAACTTGATAAGTAAGTGTAAGGGTGGAGTCTGTCCTGTCAATCAGTTGTCACAGCCTGATGATGCCTCCCTGGGGTTTCTTATGAGGATTCTGGGAATGTGTTAGTCTGGGTAGACTAGAGAAACAAATCCATAGAAACTCATGTGCATAAGAGAGAGTTTTATATAAAGGGTAATTGTATATTAAGGGTAATTGTATATTAAGAAACCCAGTGCAGTCCAAGCCCATAAGTACAATATTAGCCCATATGTCTGATACCAATCTATAAAGTCCTCTTTAGACTCACAAAACACCTGCAATGACACTGAATGCAGGATGATAACAGGTCAGTGGGTAGAAAGTCTTTGGATCCAGTGGTGTTATAAGCATCTCAGTGCTGGCTGGGGTCTCTAATGGCTTCTCTGGCTTCAGAGGTCTGGTTACATCAGGGTAGGTCCATGTGGCTTCTACAGCTCAGGACATTAGCATAGTTCCCTGTGTCTTGTCAGCTGCAATGTCTCCCAGGGAGTGAGCAGAGAGAGAGAAAGTGTCTTCCACCTCCAAGGAGGAAAAACAGGAGTTCCCAGAATTCTTAGGAGAAGGCCATGACCACACAGAGGCTTCATTGGCTATAATCCAACTGACATACTAGACTCTACCCATTCATTCTTTATCCTCTCAAGTCCCAAATTGACACCAGATTATGTAACTACCACAGGGAACTTCCTCTCTCTACTTCTCTTTCTCTGTTTCACCTTCCTGTTGAGGATCCACATTCAGAGAGCTATAGGAGCCATGTGGAGACCCACACCAGTGCTAAGATGCTTCCGCCGACCCTGGATCCACAAGGCTTTTCACCCGCTGACCTGTGAACTTCCTGCATTCAGCACCAATTCCTGTGCTGTTTGAGTCTGTAGAGGAATTTATAGAACAGTATGGAACTTGTTGGCTAATATTAGACTCATGGACTTGGTCTGTATTGGGCTGTGATGTTTTCTAAAATATATAATGACTTTTTGATATAAAGCTCTTTCATATGCATATATAAGTATCTCTGGATTCGTTTCTCTAGTCAACCCAGTTTTTCTACCAGGCTATCCTCACTTCATAAAATGAGTTAGTTTGCAATACTTTCCTATATAGTAGAATATTTTGAGTAGGATTTGAGTGAAATTTCTTCTCTGAATACTTGGTAGAATTCCCTGGTGAAGTTCTCTGGATTTTTTTATTACGAGTGTTTAGTAGCCTGATCTTTGTTGTTGTTGTTGTTATAGTATGTTGAGAATTTCTACACCATCCTGTTTTGTTTTGTTTTTCACCATCCTGTTAATTTAGGTAGGCGGTGTGTTTCTAGACATTTGTTCTTTTCTTTTAGGTTTTAAATTTTTGATTGAATACAGTCCCTCATAGTATTGTGCTATTTTTTAAAAATTTCATTTGGTTCTGTTGTGATGTCACCTATTTATTTATTGTTTACCTATTTCATTTCTTATTCATGATAGCTGCAATTTCTCCATTTCCCCGTCAGTGATTTATCAATTTTGTTAATCCTTTCAAAGTATCAACTTCTTGTTGATATTTTCTGTTTTCTGATTCCTTTATTTCTGCTCTAATCTATATTATGTCTTTTCTTCTTGTGGCTGAAGGATTATTTTGCTGTTCTTGTTCTAATTGTGAAGATATTGGGTTTCCCAGAGATCCATGGGGGCACTGGACCAATGCAAGCATTTGGGGGTGGGGTTGCTGAAAAAGTGTTTACTTACATTTTATATGGCTTATGAGTTATGGTAAACAAGGATTTTTTTGCTGTTGAACAGTTTTAAAATTCATATATCATACAATTCAATAGTTCAATCACATCAAGAAGAGTTTTACAATCATCACAAAATTGGTGGTAGAATATTTTCTTCATTCTTGTACTCTTCATTATTAGCTCCCATCCCTCTGCCTCCCCACCCTACCCAAACTCCCCTACCATTCTGCAGGAACTACTAGTCTAGTTAATGTCCTTATACATTTATCCTTCCTGGATTTCATATAAAGAAAAACATTAAAACACAGCAAAAATACTAAGAAGAATAACAAAGCCAAACAGGTTAAAAGCTTCAATAAAAAATCAGTAAATATTAAAAATTATTTTGAAAGAGGGAAATGTTTTAAATCAACATTTTCTTGTATTTGATCTAAACATTGAAAAGCCTCAAACTTAAGGGTGTATAAGCTGAAAAAAAATGAGAACACATCAAAATGGATCATAAGGGAGATGAGATGATAAGGTGCTAAGTATTAACCTACCTCCATCTGCTACAATCCATGTTGCATTGCATTACACATGTTAGCTGGCTACTCGCACCCCCTGTCCGTGGTCAGAGTGCCTTCACTTAGAGTTTAATATATGGGTCCTCACGTTTTTAATTGCCAAGGGCTATTATGTTAGGCCAGTTGACTAGAGAAACAAAACCAGAGATACTCATATATGTATAAGAGAGAGTTTTATATCAAGAAGTAATTTTATATTAAGAAAACCTCCCAGTCCAGTCTAATTCAAGTCCATAAGTCCAATACTAGTCTACAAGTCCCCTCTTTAGACTCACACAGCCACATGCAGTTATGCAGAATGAAGGAAAACACAGGCTGGTGGGTACAGAGTATTGTGGATCCAAGGTTGGTGGAACCATGACAGGGCTCTGGCAGCTCTCAGGGTGACCAGCAAGCAAGAAGGTGAGGGGGCAGAGAGAGCAGTTCCCACCGTCACCCTCATTGACTCCATCCCTACACTTGCATACACCTTTAAGTTGACTTAAAATTATCTAATTACCACAGGCGATACATTTTGTTTGTTTGTTTTTTTCTGAAAAGGGAATGTTAGGCCAAATACCTCTGTGAGGGGATCTCCAGTGGCCGACAAATGGGCTTTGGGTCTCCACTCTGCACTTCCCCATTCATTCACTATGGTATATATATATATATATATTTTTTTCCATGATGCCTTATACCTGGTCCCGTTGGCACCTTGTGATTGCACAGGCTGGTGTGCTTCTTCCATGTGGACTTTATTGCTTCTGAGCTAGATGACCACTTGTTTACCTTCAAGCCTTTAAGACCCCAGACGCTATCTCTTTTGATAGCCGGGCACCATCAGCTTTCTTCGCCACATTTGCTTGTTCACGCACTTTGTTTCAGCAGTTGTGTCGGGACGGTGAGCATCATAGAATGCCAGTTTAATAGAAGAAAGTATTCTTGCATTGAGGGAGTACTTGAGTGGAGGCCCAATGTTCCATTGGATATTTTTTGGGTCGCTATCAAAGTCTGATCCTGATTTGTAACAACCTACAAACTTCCCTAATAAGTTCCCCGCAATCGTGGGTATTGTCTGTTAGCTCTGTGTAGCCATTGAAATGGATTATGAAAACCAGCAGAGAGGTAGAACACCATGGGGGGAATAATGGGTGCCAGAACAGGGGAAAGGAGGCTGGAGGGCAAAGAGATGTGTAACCTCTTTCTTCTGACTGTTGAATTTGGGCTAGGATGGAGTTGGCTTTACTTCCATACTGAAGCAAGAAGATGTCAGATGTGGGCCCCACACCATTGACTCACAAATCAACTGCAGTGGAGTCAATTTTGACTCATAGTGACTCTATAGGACAGAGTAGAACTGTTCCTTACGGTTTCTGAGATTGTAAATCTTTATAGGACGAGAAATTCTATCTTTCTCCCTTGGATTACCTGGTTGATTCAAAGGATGGCCCTGTTATTAACAGCCCAATGCACCACCAGGCCTTCTGTCAATTCATAGTGATAGATTCCTAAGCTGTTCATCTTTATGAGCACTGAGAGCCACATCTTCCTCCTGAGGAGTTGGATCTTTTATCATGCAAAACTCAAATTTATTGAAATCCAGTGTTCTTTTTCTCTTTATGCTTAAACTCCACTCCCGACACAGAGCTCCTTGTGGTATTCAGAATTCTCCTACCAATCCTGTTTTATCAAACTCCAAATCTCCATAAGCAGACTTTATATGTTGGAAGGTCAGGTGGCTCTTTAATTCATATGGTATTGGGTAGGATTCATTCTAGTACTGATCTCCTGTCAGTACATTCAGGAGTTCTTTCATTTCCATTCTTAAAGCGAATACTAATAGATTTTTAATATTAAAATGTAGGATATTAGAATGTAGAAAATGAAAGAATCAAATTGTGAATACCATAGATTACATAGCATTTCCTAAAATTCTGAAGCATGAATAGAGACCATGAATATAGCTCAGTGATGTAATTCTCATTTCATGGATTTAAGTGTAGAGGCTTTCATTAACGTGGCTTTCTATGAAATAGTTTACCCAGTGGGGACAAGCCTGCCAGGTTGTGAATCAGCCCTTTTGATTACACTCATCTATAAAAAAGCCACGTATTGTGTCTTTAGAATAAAATTTAAAATGTAGCCTGCTTTAATAGACATTTTAAGGAATTGACCACTAAACTAGGTAGGACATAAAATCAATCTTCATTTCAGACCTTAATTAGCAATGAAAACTGCAATTTTGGAATCAGATTCAAGACATTTTTATGGAAAGTCCATGATTTCTTTTAGCATTTTTTGGTGTGGGTTTAAGTTCAGACAATCCTGACAAACTAGAACTCTCAGAGGTGAAATCAGATTCAGTTATATTTTCTTTGAGACTTCCAATTTATTTGAAAATGAAGCCATGTATCAGCCAGAATAGAAAGTGTTTCTTATGCTTCCAAGTATTTATATTAACTACTTAACATTCTTAATATAAGTAGCTATATAATTTTTCTATCCACATGATATTTAAATAATTTTAAAAATAGAAAATTACCAAATAATTCATTATAAGACAAGAGGATTCCATAATATCTGAAGTTCTTTGATGAAATATTTCCAAATTATCAGTTTATCTCCTAACTGTTTATAGAAAGGGGTTTAAGTAAATTAATGAAATAATTCCAGTAGCTTAATCGCATTTTCCATGCATTCTTTGAAGTCTCTGTGTCTAATCAAAGAACACTGGTAGCCCAACAGCTAGGCAGATCAAGCCACTATCAGGTCCTCTCTAGCCACAGGCAAGGGGCTAGATCCACTTTACCATGAGACAGAGATTATTGTACTCTTGATTATGCTGGATTGGACTTGAAACTTGGTCAATTGACCTTCCTCTTGACCCATCCTGAATTTGTTCTCAGTGCAAGTATTTCTTGCTTGTTATATGACAAAGATTTCTCCCCTGGCTTTTAAAATATTGACGGTGGTCTTTTCTTTCTTACTCATTATTTGTATTTTATCTCTCTCTATATTATTATAATTATTATATTCTTACTACTTAATTTTGTTTTTCTAATTGTTTCTATGTGTTTTTCCAGTTTGTGAAGCACAGAATGAGTAGTGGCAGAGAGATAATAACTGACGCAGGATCTATAGGGGATGTAGGGGCGAAGAGTGGGAGGTAGAGAGGGTTGAGGGAATTTGGGGTGCAAACAATGTATGTGGGAGGGCATAATAGAACTGACTGTGATTAACCAACTTAAAAAAATCATTTTATTGGAAACTCTTACAGATACCATAGCATTCATAATTCAAATAGATCAAGCAGAGTTGTACAATTGCTCCTACAATCAGTTTCTTTTTTTCCCCCAACATTTTATTAGGGACCCATACAACTCTTATCATAATCCATACATGTACATACATCAATTGTATAAAGCACATCTGTACAGTCTTTGCCCTAATCATTTTCAAAGCATTTGCTCTCCACTTAAGCCCTTTGCATAGAGTCTTCTTTTTTCCCCTCCCTCCCCATTCCCCCCTCCCTCATGAGCCCTTGATAATTTATAAATTATTATTTTGTCATATCTTGCCCTATCTGGGGTCTCCCTTCACCCACTTATCTGTTGTCCGTCCCCCAGGGAGGAGGTCACATGTAGATCCTTGTAATCAGTTCCCCCTTTACAACCCACTCACCCTCTACCCTCCCAGTATCGCCCCTCACACCCCTGGTTCTGAAGGTATCATCCACCCTGGATTCCCTGTGCCTCCAGCTCCCATCTGCACCAGTGTACAACCTCTGCTCTATCCAGACTTGCAAGGTAGAATTCGGATCATGGTCGTCGGTGGGGCGGGGCATTTAGGAACTGGAGGAAAGCTGTATTCTTCATCGGTGCTACGTCGCACCCTGACTGACTCATCTTCTCCTCTAGACCCCTCTGTGAGGGGATCTCCAGTGGCCAAGAAATGGGCTTTGGGTCTCTACTCTGCACTGCCCCCTTCATTCACTATGGTAAGATTTTTTTTGGATGATGCCTTATACCTGATTCCTTCGACACCTCGTGATCGCACAGGCTGGTGTACTTTTACCATGTGGGCTTTGTTGCTTTTGAGGTAGATGGCCGCTTGTTTACCTTCAAGCCTTTAAGACCCCAGACACTATCTCTTTTGATAGCCGGGCACCATCAGCTTTCTTCGCCACATTTGCTTATGCACTCGTTTGTCCTCAGTGATCATATCATGGAGGTGTGCACCCAATGATATGATTTTTTGTTCTTTGATGCCTGATAACTGATCCCTTTGGAACCACGTGATCACACAAGCTGGTGTGTTCTTCCATGTGGGCTTTATTGCTTCTGAGCTAGATGGCTGCTTGTTTATCTTCAAGCCTTTAAGACCCCAGATGCTATCTCTTTTGAAAGCCGGGCACCATCAACTTTCTTCACCACATTTCCTTGTTCACCCACTTTGTCTTCAGCAGTTGTGTTGGGACGGTGAGCATCATAGAATGCCAATTTAATAGAAGAAAGTATTCATGCATTGAGGGAGTGCTTGAGTAGAGGCCCAATGTCCTTCTACCACCTTAATACTAAACCTTTAAATATAGGTACATAGATCTATTTCCCCATCCTCATATATATTTGCATGTACATGTTTTGTCTAGACCTCTATAAATGCCCTTTGACTCCTAGCTCTTTCATCTTTTTCCCTTGACCTTCCTCCTGCCCCACTATCATGCTCTGTCCCCACCTGGGTTACAGCTATACCTCTTCGTTATGTTACCTTACCCTTGACCATTCCCTACCAGACCTGCGACTCCCCCCTCACCACCAATTTGGATCCCATGTTGTTCCCTTGTCCCTGGGTTAGTTAACACCACTTCCTTACTCCCCACCTCCCCCTATCCCAAGTCCCCCTGGAACTGTCGGTCCGTTGTTTTTCCTCCAGATAGTTCATCTAGCCTATCTTATTTAGACAGACCTGTGGATACAATAACATGCACGAAAACAAGACAGAGGAAAACAAAGCAACAGTATACAACCAGACAACAAAACAACAACAACAAACCACTGACAAAGAACAAAACAAAACACCTCAAGAAAGAAAAGCTTGTAGTCAGTTCAAGGATCATTCATTGACCCTTAGGAGAGTTTTCCAGTCCAGTCTGTTGGGGCACCATGCCCTGGCCCCAAAGTCCACCTTCAGCATTCCCTGGGAACCCCACCGCCCCATTCCCCCAGCTGTTCCGCTGCACTCCCCCAGCGCTTCGCCTCGGTGTGGTGGAATCAGGTCAGGTGCAATTCGCACACTGTGTCTCCGGTGTTGTTGCCTGTAGCAACATGGGTCAGTGAGGGGCATCATATCCCATAGTGGGGCCAGCCATGTTGTCCTCTCTGTGGACTGGCTGCTGCAAGCAGGAACATCATCCTCACGGCCTGGGGGGCCAGGCTCTGCTCCACTCTCTCCTTCTCCCCCTTCATCTGCTCCCGTGTGGTCTGATCAGACATGTCCATCTCCTGAAGCTGCAGAATCAATGTCGTCTTTTGAAACAAATTTTTCTGGGGGGAGGGGCAGACATTCACTTAATTTTTGGTACTGGGGCCAGCCTCCCAGACCTCTCCACTGGTTTCCTACTCCACGCCAGAATGTTGCATTCACACATTGAGGCACTGGGTTGAAGTCTGGTCCCTCTTTCCCTGTGGAGATATAAACAATACCCTCCCCTTGGGTAGGTTAGTGCCCATGGCCCCGCTCCCCTTTTCTTCCTAATATTCATCCTTTTTTTTTTCTTTCCCCATCTCCTCCCCAGTTGTCTACCATGTGCATCCCTGGACTTGATATGGTCTCTGCCATACTACACAGTCCTCACCCCTAAAATGTTTGAATACAGTAGCTTTTTCCCTATGCCCCATTTGCATTTTTTTTAATACTTACCTCAGTGGGTTCATGTTGTACTTGTCCTTTTGACACAACTTCTTCTAAAAGTGATTTAAGCATGAAAAAGAAAAACAAAATGTTCTGTATGGTTTCAAACTTTTACATTTTTTGAATCATGTTCAGAATATAGTTTATATTAATAAACATATATTGCACACTTGAAAGTAATGTGTACTTTATATTTCTTGGGTGTAATACTCTCTAATTCAATCAAAATTGTTATTAATGTTGTAGAATCACCTACTCTGTTGGATTTTATGTAGTAATTTGATGAAATCAATGACTAAGACAAGTGCTAAACTCTCAAATATGAGTGTGGGATTTTCTATGTCTCACTTAATTTTCCTAATTTTTGTTTCATATCTTTTAGTTATCTGCTATTAGAGGCAAAGATATGCGATTGCTAAATACTATCACTGCATTTGGTTTTTTTGTTATTATGAAATTCTCCTCTTGGTCTCTGTCAATCATTTTGTCTTGAAATCTATTTTATCTGATACTAGTGCAGCCACTTCAACTTTAAAAGAACATTTCAAAATCCATCTTGAAGAGTAATGCTGTCAACAATAGGATCATATCCACATACTTACAAAGAAAACAAGTTAATACGAGTTTTATTTAAATTTCCTTTGCAACCAGTAAAGCCAATGATGAAGAAATGGAAGAATTCTGTTGACCTTTTCAGTCTAAAATTGATCAGCCATGCAATGAAGAGGCATTAGAATGCAAAAACTGCAAACAACAAGGAAGGGTCAATAGTTGGAAAGTATGGTCTTGATAGAAGTGAAGTTGGAGGTCACCGATAAAATTTTTAAGACCAATGGCTTCTTCATTGAAAATACCTTTTCAAAAACATAAACAGTGAGTACACACAAAGGCCTTACCAGATAGAATATATAGGAACCAAATTGTTTATATCTATGAAAAGAAACAGTGGAGAAACTTAATAATATCAGCCAAAACAAGGCTGTCGACTATGTGAACCTTAGTAAACTATGGATGGCTTTGAGAAGAATGGGAATTCCAGGACATTTTATTGTGCTCATGCAGAACCTGTATATGGATCAAAAAGAAGTATTTCCTTGTTTTGTGTTGTGTGGACAAAACCAAGGTATACTGCAAGACTTAAAATCAACAAAGGTATGCATCAGGGTTGTGTCCTCTCGCCTTACTTATTGAGCCTATATAAAGAGCAAATAAGCAGAGAAGGTGACTGATATGAAGAAGAATGTAGCATCAGGATTGGAGGAAGGCTTATTAACTACTTTCAAAATATAGATGACACAACCTTGCTCGCTGAAAGCGAGGAGGACAGGGAGCACCTGCCGGTGAAGATCAAGGATCACAGCCTTCAATATGAATTGCAACTCCATGTAAAGAAAACAAAAATCCTCACAACTGGACCAACAGGGAGCATCATAATAAGTGGAGAAAAGATTGAAGTTGTCTTGCTATAACCCGTGATCCATGCTCATGGACGTAGCAGTCAAAAGATCATTGGGCAAATCTGCGCACAAGACCACTTAAAGGATTAAAAAGCAAGGATGTTAATTTCAGGATGAAGGTGAGCCTGATTTAAGCCATGGTATTTTCAGTTGTCTCATATGCATATGAAAGTTGGACACGGACTAAGGAAGACCACAGAAAAAGAATCTGAGCATTAGCATTACGCTGCTGGCGAAGAATATTACAAATGCTGAGGAATGACGGGCAGACTTCTTATTGAAAGCAAGGAGACTTTGTGTCATGCACATATTGGGGCATGTTATTGGGAGAAACCAGTCTCTGGTAAAGTTGAAGGGCATCACAAAAGAGGGCGACTCTTGATGAGATGGATTGACACAGGGGCTTCAACAATGGGCTCAAACACACTAACAATGGTGACTCATTTTAACATAATAAAGCTTCATTTTATGTGCTTACAATCGCTGTGAACCAGAACCGACTCCATGGAACCTAACAACAACAACAAAGCAAGTGCACTTGACCAATGTCTTTTTTTTTTTTTTTTTCTGTTTACGCACTCGTGCAGTGGTTCTCAACCTGTGGGTTGAGACCCCTTTGGAAATCAAACAACACTTTCACAGGGGTCACCTGATTCATAACAGTAGCAAAATTACAGTTATCAATTAGCAATAAAAATAGTTTTATGGTTGGGGGGGTCACTACAGCATGAAGACCTGTATTAAAGGGTCGCGGAAGGTTGAGGATCACTGCTCTAGTGCCTTTAGGTAGTTGGTCTGTCTTAAATTCACATTTTATGGCTTAATTTTTTAAAAACTATTTATTAGGGGCTCATACAACTCTTATCACAGTCCATACATATACATACATCAATTGTATAAAGCACATCTGTACATTCTTTGCCCTAATCATTTTCTTTTTTTTTTTCCTCTTTTCTTTTTTTACATTTTATTAGGGACTCATACAACTCTTATCACAATCCATACATATACATACATCAATTGTATAAAGCACATCCATACATTCCCTGCCCCAATCATTCTCAAAGCATTTGCTCTCCACTTAAGCCCTTTGCATCAGGTCCTCTTTTTTTTTCCCCTCCCTCCCCGCTCCCCACTCCCTCACGTGCCCTTGGTAATTTATACATCGCTATTTTGTCATATCTTGCCCTATCCGGAGTCTCCCTTCCCCGCCTTCTCTGCCGTCCATGTCCCAGGGAGGAGGTCACATGTGGATCCTTGTAATCAGTTCCCCCTTTCCAACTCACTTACCCTCCACTCTCCCACTATCGCCCCTCACACTCTTGGTCCTGAAGGTATCATCCACCCTGGATTCCCTGTGCCTCCAGCCCTAATATGTACGAGTGTACAACCTCTGCCCTATGCAGCCCTGCAAGGTAGAATTCGGATCATGGTAGTTGGGGGGAGGAAGCATCCAGGATCTGGGGGAAAGCTGTGTTCTTCATCGGTACTACCTCGCACCCTAATTAACCCATCTCCTGTCCTAAACCCCTCTATGAAGGGATCTCCATTGGCTGACACTTGGGCCCTGGGTCTCCACTCTGCACTTTCCCCTTCATTCAATATGGTATATATATATATATATATATATATATATATATATATATTCAATATGGTATATATATACATACATACACACATACACACACATACACATATATATATACATACATACACACATACATATATATACATATATACACACACACACATATATATATTTTGCATGATGCCTTATACCTGGTCCCTTTGGCACCTCGTGATCGCACTGGCCGGTGTGCTTCTTCCATGTGGGCTTTTTTGCTTCTGAGCTAGATGGCCGCTTGTTCACCTTCAATCCTTTAAGACCCCAGACACTCTCTTTTGATAGCCGAGCACCATCAGCTTTCTTCGCCACATTTGCTTATGCACCCATTTGTCTTCAGCGATCCTATCATGGAGGTGTGCAGTTAATGATATGATTTTTTGTTCTTTGATGCCTGATAACTGATCCCTTTGGAACCACGTGATCACACAAGTTGGTATGTTCTTCCATGTGGACTTTGTTGCTTCTGAGCTAGATGGCTGCTTGTTTATCTTCAACCCTTTAAGACCCCAGTCATTATCTCTTTTGATAGCTGGGCACCATCAGCTTTCTTCACCACATTTACTTGTTCACCCACTTTGGCTCCAGCCGTTGTGTCGGGAGAGTGAGCATCATAGAGTTCCAATTTAATAAAAGAAAGTATTCATGCATTGAGGGAGTGTTTGAGTAGAGGCCCAAGATCCTTACGCCACCTTAATACTTAACCTATAAATATAGACACATAGATCTATTTCCCCATCCTCCTATATATATTTGCATGTACATATCTTTGTCTAGACCTCTGTAAATGCCCTTTGACTCCTAGCTCTTTCCTCCATCTCCCTTGACTTTCCTTCTGCCCCACTACCATGCTTCGCCGCCACCTGGGCTAGAGTATACCTCTTCTCTAAGCAACCTTACCCTTGATCATTTCCCACTAGGCCTGCCACTCCCCCCTCTCTACCATTTTGGGTCCCATGTTGTTCCCTTGTCCCTGTGTTTGTTAACACCACTTCCTTAACCCCCCTACCCCCCCACCCCAGGTCCCCCCGGAACTGTCGGTCCCGTTGTTTTTCCTCCAGATAGTTCATCCAGCCTGTCCTATTCAAACAGACCTGTGGAGACACTAACATGCACGAAAACAAGACAGAGGAAAACAAAGCAACAGTATACAGCCAGACAACAAAACAACAAAAACAAACCACTGACAAAGAACAAAACAAAACACTTCACAAAAGAAAAGCTTGTAGTTGGTTCAGGGATCGTTTGCTAGCCCTTAGGAGCTTTTTCCAGTCCAGTCTGTTGGGGCACCATGCCCTGGCCCCAAAGTCCACTTTCAACATTCCCTGGGGACCTTGCCACTCCATTCCCTTGCTGTTCCGCTGCACTCCCCCAGTGCTTTGCCTCGGTTTGGTGGGATCAGGTCAGGTGCAATTCCCACACTGTGTCTCCAGTGCTGTCCCCTTTATGGCTTAATTTTTACCACATGTGTACTGGATATAGAAGTACTCTCATGAGATTTAACAATATTATTTTATTTAGTTTAATTTTAATTAAATTTTATAATGTTATTTTTTATAAACATTATTAAAACACACACGCAAATGACCTTTTGCCTTGGCACACAAAGCCAATGGCCAATGATGGCTAATGAAATATCTCAGAACCACAGAACCCTGGATAGTGTAGTAGGCTATGCACTGGGATGCTAACCCCAAGGCCAGAATTTTGATCCCACCATCCACTCCTCCAGAGAAATAGGAGACTTTCTGTCCGTATAAAGATTTACAGCCTCAGAATCCCACAGGGGTAGGTCTTTTCTGTCCTATAGGTTACTATGGGTTAGAATTGACTCAATGGCAGTACACTTTCCCCCCTTAAGTATAATTATGACCTATTTTTCTTTTCAAGAAGATATCTCAAAGCAAAAACTTGTCTGAATAATTATTTTAAAGAAATGAAAAAAGAAAGAAATGGAATCATTTATCTCTTTAATGTAACTGAGTGATCTATTGATGTATTTGATTCACTAAGATCTTTTCATTATGGGATGAGACAGTCACGGTATTGTGGCACCTTGTTTGGGCTATCAGTGGCTTGGGAAATTTAATAGGTCACCACAGTCAGCATCAGTAAGGACACTATCATTGGTCCAGATGTCAAGGCATGGGCAATATGAGGTCAAACAGAGAAGCAGAACTGAGACTATGAGACTCTGAAGCACACCAATGGGCTGGCTTCCTAACCCATGAAGGCAGAGGCCCAGGGATCACATAGCGGAGAGGCTGAACACTATAGAGAGACTTGCCTACTGGCTAAAGAGAGGTATTGCCACAGACCAATGACAGTATCCTTACCAATCCTGAGTGGTGGTAAGCTTCCCTAACAAACCCCGTTTGTCATTAGTATTCTCTGTGAGTTCTGTGTGGCATTGCAATGCATTCTTGACCCCATTAGAGAAGTCGAGTGCAGTGGGAGGAGTGGTGGGTCAGAGTAAGATCAAAAAGGATGGACAGTGGAAGCATGTCTGACCTCTTCCTTATGATGATGGGGTGACTCTCCTCCCGTGTATATCAGAGGGGTTCAGATATGTTCCCCAGGCCGTTTTCAAGTGGTTTTACCTTTTTAAAAGACACTCCCCCTCCAATAAAAAGAAATAAAATAAAAAATAAAAAGCAAACTAAATTCATTTCCATTGGGTCCATTTGTACTGATAACAACCCTATTGGACCGGGTACAACTGCTCTGTGGGGTTCTGAGGCTATAAACCGTTAGAGGAAGAGAGCGCCTCATCTTCCTCTCTCAAAGTGGCTGGTGAGTGAGTTAGCAGCCCAACTGGAAACCACTCCGCCACCAGGGCTCCTTCCAGAGAAAACAGTCTATGACACAGGCCAGCTGTATTCAGTAAAGGAGATAAATAATGACTCTCCACACTGCTACATAGGCCTCATAATAGAATTTATAGTCACCATGTCAAAAGATATAATATCCAGGAGTCAAAACTGCTTTTATAAAGAGAACCACAAACACTCGCTGAAAAGTCATTTCACCCACTTCTGGCAAGATGCTACCCACGTCCATTATATAGCTTTCTCTCTCTTTCTAAGTAGTGGGGCATATGCATCTTAGACAAGATTGCATTTTTAAGAACTTGTTGCTGTGAGAGCAGTTTGGATCAAAGGAGCTAAGAGGGTTCAATTAAGTGCCCTTCAGTATAATGGCATTCACTGTCTTTGCCTTCTCAAATAGGTTTTATATCCCTTGCAATAATTTTACAGACATAATAAAAATGGTGTTAATAGCCTTTTCATCGTTTAAACTGTCTTCCTTTGATAGTTTCATTATTTCTTCTGATAAATTCATCCTAGAAAGAGAATGGGGTATGGTAAGGGAAGTGGAAAATATTTTGATTAATATGAACATATACAGCATCAATGTTTATTTTACTAGTAATTGCACTAAGGGTATTTTAAAAAGAGTTAGCAAAAATATACCAAGATAATTTTTCTAGAAACTTAAAATTGCATTTTCTGCAATGTTAAACAAAAGTACAGATGGCTCATACTTGTTTTCTCATCATATCTCTCTTCCTTATGTTTGAAGTGTAGAAAATTCCCTAGGAAACAAATAGGTCTTACATAACTAAAAGTCAAGCAATAGATTTTAAACTTTAACAAACACAGAAAGTATAATTTAAAATAAATCAGTAGAAAACTTCAGATTTCATAAAATATTTACCATAATAATAAATGGGCATTGTTTAACAAATAAAAACTAACACTAAAAAGTTAATCTCTAAGTATGTAAATTATATGCCAATAAAGCTTGTTGGGGAAAAGAAGTTCAGATGAGAATGAATTGCCATTTTCCTATAAAATTAGTAAAAAACACTGAGAAAGGTATGGATAGACCCTTTTATAATGTTACTTGGTGTATACATAATGAATTTTAGATAGTCATTTAGCTATAAAGCTTCATATGTCTATATGTCTATATTCATTTTATTAGTCGATTGGTTGAAGGTTGTAAGTGATAGAAATGTCCACCTCACACCTGCTTAAGGCCAGCAGGGAGTTGTGTCAGAGCCTCAGGGTGAATTCTGCTACTGAATTTATCAGTATTCTGCTTCTTTCATCACTACCTGTTGTTTTTTCTGGATTAGCATCCTACCAGAGCAGGCGCTCTCCAGCAGTTGTTGGGCGATAGTGTTCACATCACACCAGGTTCTCCCTTCATATCTTCAAATTCGTTGTGAGTCATAGAGGACCGTGTAGAATTTAGCAAAATCCCTAATAAAAGAGGATGACTTTTCAAAGAGCTCAGGGCTCAGCCTGATGCTTGAGTTGGGGTATCACAGCCAATCCTAAACCAATCGTTACAGGCTGGGAGATAAGATGCGCTGATTGCCAATCTGGGTCTTACATTCACCTTTAGAATAGATATGGAGTCTTCCATTTTCAAATCACTGAACATAGTGGGCTACAGGATTAAGTCTCCAAAAGAAGGAGAAATGAGGGTTGGTAAGAAAAAGCAACAGATACTCACTACAGCACATGGTTTCTCCCTTTAACACTCCTGTAAATCAGTGCTCATGGTTAGATGCAGATATTTACATAAAACATTTATTACAGATTTATCTACAAAAAAACTGAATTTTTTTCAAAGCTGTTTAATTTTTTTTACAAAACAACTTTATCACCTTCAAAGTACTCTCCATTACACTTACTCAAATCTGCAATTCCATTCTTGGAAACATTTTTCAGACTCATCTGTTTGGATGGCTGACAGCAGCTCCCCTGCTTCACCTCTTCGGTGTCATCAAATCACTGTCTTTTCATGTTCTTCTTCATTTGTGGAAACAAAAAGAAGTTTCATGGAGTGAAGTCAGGTGAGTAAGATTTGTGGGGCAAGAAAGGTGAGGTAGTTTATTGTGCCAACCTGGCCGATAAGCACATGTGGGGTTAATTGAAGGGCAGAAGGATAAATGGCTTAGTGAGCCTCACCTTTTTAGTTCTGGGGTCTCTTGCTTTGTGATGGTTGGACCAGGGTACAGCTGCCTTAGCCAGTTCCCTGCTTCAGCTGGCAAGGTGCACTTCCTGCAAGACACCCCTAAGGAGAAGCTGCCTGGACCTACTCCGATGCAGCCCTGTGTGCTGGAGCAGTCATGTGGAGATCCCTGTCAGCACTGAGATGCTTACACAATCATTGATTTGGCTTTCCCCCAGCAGTTGGCATCATTGCGTGTGTTTTGTGAGATGGAGGAGGACTTTGTGGACTGGTGTCGGACAAATGGGCTAATGTTGGACTTGTGGGCTTGGGCAGCACTGGGTTGGGATGTTTTCTTGATGTGCACTTACCCTTTATGTAAAACTCTCTCTTATATGTTTCTGTGGATTTGTTTCTCTAATGTAACCAGACTAACACAAGAGGCATGATGTGTTTTGCAAATACTGGTGCACTGAGATGGCTGCATGAGCAGGTGCATTGTCCTGGTGGCAAAACCAGCCCCCCTGTCTGCCACAAATCAGGTGGTTTTTGTTACATACTGTTATGATATCTTTTCAGAACCTCTAAATCAGCAGTTCTAACCTGTGAGTTGTTACCTCTTTGGGGGTCGAACGACCACCTGAAAACTCATATTTCCGCTGGTCTTAGAGACCAAGACACTGCTCCTCTATCCATCTCCAGGTGGGTCCACCCACATGCAGATACACCCACATGGGCGTACCTGGCATGATGACATCATGTGCCAACCCTATCACATACAACCCATACAAAAGCAGGTGTATGTGGCAGGGTTGGTGCCATAATGCACTTATGCGGGCCAGTTACACATGTGTAGAGAGCAGCTACTGTGTAGATAGCAGATACTCTGTTAAAAAGCAGCTACTGTGTTGAAAGCAGCAGCAGGTAAAACGACACTTCATGAATTATAATTACTAGGTAAATGTTGTGGAAGATGATCTTCGTTGTGCTCTTGCAAATACTGCCCTGAGAATTTCTGATCTGGTGAGAAAGAAGCTATCTCAACCTTCACACAGACATTGGCATTTTACACATACTGTTGCAAAATGTAGCAATGTAGTTTACTGTTGATATATTAAGATTGTTACCCATGCTACCCATGTTTCAAGACAAAATTTCATTTATTTGTAATTAGAAATAAATATTTCAAAACATATAATTACATATTGTTTTTGTGATTAATCACTATACTTTAATTATATTCAATTTATAACAATGAAAATACATTCTGCATAATATATATTTACATTACAATTCATAAAAGTAGCAACATTACAGTTATGAAGTAACAATGAAAATAATTTTATGGTTGTGGGGTTACTACAACATGAGAAACTGTTTTAAAGAGTCACAGCATTAGGAAGGTGGAGAGCTACTACTCTTAATAGAAAGCTGGATTAACAGTCTGACCTGGTGGAATGAACTCCAAACGCACCACGAGTCAACATTTTTGTTCATTCAGGAAGTTGACAGAAGTCCAGAAGAAGAGTTGTCATCAGTCAATATTCACCTTTTTTGAAACAAGAAAACCACTTGTACTCTTGCATTGTCCCCATAGACCTGTCCTTGTAAGCTGTGTTTTACAGTTTCTGTGGCATTTTCCTAGTGCAGGAAACAAAATTTCAGAGCTGCGTACTGTTCTATTAAATTGATCATCACACACACACAAAACGAGGTTTGAGCAAAACTGCGTTTACAAAAAAATTCCCTGTGACCATAGAGAACCTTCCTTGGAGATGCCACTGAGTGCACTTATTCAGTGAGAGTTGCTTGATGTTTGCCTTGTGGGAAAAATGCATACCATGAAAGCTCTGCCCAGTGGAGCTTTATTCTGTTTTTGTTTTTTTTTTGGTATAATACTAGTATAATACTGACCAGTTACAGCAATGAAAACAAACCCTGCCCAATCCTATTGTCCAACAACAGGGGCCTTGTGCGAATTAAGAAATGGAAAGTTTATTGACAACTATTAAAATTATGTTTCAAACAGTTTATAGTTCTATGAGGAAAAGATATTTTATCATATAAAGCCCAAAAGCAGAAAATAAGATACTACATGCAGTCTGACCTCAGCACTGTAAAAAATGCACAGGAATCAAAACCCCTGAAAATCTATAATAACAATAATTTGCTCTAAAAACGATTGGAATTTGCTTATTTGTGAAACAATGATTTCTCAAGTGCTTATTTTATTTTTACCTTGAATATATTTGATTTTATAATTTCCATGGATATGCTCAAGTATAGTAACAATTATGCTAATGATCCAGGACCAGGCAGTGTTTTATTCTGTGGCATGGAGAACCTCTGAGAGTAAGAGTTGACTGATGGCACCTAACAACAAACAAACAAACAAATATATATACATTGAGCAAATAGAAAACATACTGCATTGACATGAACTCTGCGTAAAACCTTGTGATATTTTAAGCATCATTTTTAACTGCTTTCAGGCATATTGTTTCATTTAATGTGTCGTTAGGAAATCAGTTGTCAGCTCTATTTGCTCCAGGAGGGTATTGTTCTAGAGGAGACAAATAAGACCTGTTAAGTGAGTGATTTCTGAGTAACTTATTTTTCAATTCGTCCTATCAGCTATAAGTTTTTGGACAGATTAAAAAATTAACCCTAAAGGAATTCCCTAATTCTAAATCATCATGGGTCAGTGAATAAGTTTTTGCAGTGTTTGGAATATGTTAATTATTCTTTGCTTGCTTTTAGTAAATGAGGAGCTAAATGAATATCAGCAAGTCACTGTGTGTAAAGAAGTTATGCATAGATAGTGGAGTATCCAACTGCAGTCATAAAATAATTTATGTACCTGGTCTTGAAGAAATATTTCAGATTTGAGACTCTGTGTCTTGTATTTGGACATGTTATCAGGAGGGACCATTTCCTGGAGATAGACATCATGAAAATAGAGGTAGTGCAGAAGGTAAAGAAGGTCAGCCAAGAAAACCCAGGAACATCCTCCAGGAGATGGATTGGTGGCTGAAAAGTGCCCACGCACAGCAATGCTTGTGCAGGACTGGACAGCATTTCACCCTGCTATGCTTGAGCTCACATGAGTCAGAACTGGGTCAGTGGTACCTAATCACACCAGCTATCTATGCTTAGATACATCATTAATGACAGAGCATAATACTCAATACTCACCGGAGTAGGCCAGGCAGACTAGAGAAACACATTTCAATGACACTCATATATGTATAGGAAAGAGTTTTTTTGTTTTAATCATTTTATTGGGGGCTCATACAAGTCTTATCACAATCCATACATATATCCATTGTATCAAGAACATTTGTGCATTTGTGCATTTGTTGCCATCATCATTCTCAAAACATTTGCTTTCTACTTGAGCTCTTGGCATCAGCTCCACACACCCCCTCCTTTCCTCACAAACCCTTGATAATTTATAAATTATTATTATTTTGTCATATCTTACATTGTCTGATGTCTCCCTTCACCCACTTTTCTGTTATATATCCCCCATGGATGGGGTTATATGTAGATCATTGTGATTGGTTCCCCCTTTCTACCCTACCTTCCCATTCCCCTCCTGGTATCTCTACTCTCGTTTTTGGTCCTGAGGGGTTTATCAGTCCTGGATTCCCTGTGTTTCCAGTTCCTATTTGTACCCGTGTCCATCCTCTGGTGTAGCCAGATTTGTAAGGTAGAATTGGATCATGATAGTGGGGCGGGGGAGCATTAAAGAACTAGAGGAAAGTTGTGTGTTTCATCGGTGCTATGATGCACCCGTAGTGGCTTGTCTCTTCCCCGTGGCCCTTCTGTAAGGGGATGTCCAGTTGCCTACAGTGGGGCTTTGGGTCTCCACTCCACACTCCCCTTCATTCACAATTATATGATTTTTGTTCTTTGATGCCTGATACTATCTGATCCTGATCCTATCGACACCTGGGGATCACATAGGCTGCTGTGCTTCTTCCTTGTGGGCTTTGTTTTTCTCAGCTAGATGACCCCTTGTATTATCTTCAAGCCTTTAAAAGTCCAGATGCTACATTAAGAAATAGTGTTCTATCAAAGAATGTATCCCAGCCTAATCCATATCAAGTCTGTAAGTCTGATGTTAGCCCATAAGTCTGATACTAGTCCATACATCTCTCTTCAGACTCACGAAGCCACATGCAATGATGCGGAATGTAGAGGGATCACCTGTTGGTGGGTGAAAAGTCTTGTGGATCCAGTAGCAGTGGAAACATCACAGGGCTGACGCAGGTCTCCACCCCATGGTATCAGTGTGGCTCTACATGTCTTGTCAACAAGTAGGTGAAACAGAGAGAGTGTTGCCCACCTCTGGGGAGAAAGAGAGGAAGTTCCCTAAATCCTCATGAAAAGACCAAGTCCACAAGGAGGCATTATCAGGCTGATTGACAGGCTAGGTCCTACCCTTATACTTATCAAGTTCACATGAAATTATGTAACTACCACATTCATATTCAGAGTTAATGTATTTTCTATGTATTCATTTATGGCCAATTTTCACTCCCCTTACTATCTCAAGTTGACTAGAAAGTTACAAAATTTTCCAGTCAAAGGATCTTCTGTCACCCACTGAATGGGAAGCTTCAAGAAAGAGCATGATCTTTTTGTGTAGTGCCTCTGAGGAGACCTCTTCGACAAACTCTCACATGAGAAAGCCTGTGCTGAGGTCTCCAGGTTCAGATTGTTTCAGAATGAAGAATGCCCATGGCAGGGTTCTTGACATTGAGTCTAGGGAGGTAAGGATACCCCAATGTTGGAGCGACAGCAAAGGCACCAGCAGAGCTGAGACATTCCTTTTCTTGGTTTTACCATTAAACTTTATGTTATGTATTTATTGAAATGATCCTTGTGGATCTTAGACATAGGTTTTTGTTTGTTTTGACCATATATAATTCCTGGACATACATAAAAAGGAAAAGAGAAGATAAATACTTTAGTTAAAATATTACATGAAGCTTCCATCCATTCAGAGCTTAACAATGTCGAGAGACGTTTTGACAGTCATCAATGCTTCAGTTTCTCCTCACTCTCTATCATCCCAAAGGATCAAGAGTCTTAGTGATATAGTTTAATTCTAACTTTTTAAAATTGTGAAGTAGGCAAACAAAGAAGAACACAGAGTGGTGAAGTATAACCTAGCTAATAATGAGGAAGGGAATCCCTATGTCCAGAAAGAGAACAGTGTGAGATACTTCAGATGTAGGCTAGCCTTACCCCTTAAAATAACTAAAATACATTTTAATGAAACCACTTCATTGTAGTTCTTTTCTTTATAAATTTGTCAATGTTTTCTATTTATAAATACAAAACTTTATCTCTCTGTTTCACAATGAGCTCTGAATTTGCCAACATTTAAAATTAATTACAATTAAACTTTATTTCCATGTCTGAGGACCATGGGTTGCAACAGACAAATTGCCCAGACTTGAGACTAAGAGCTCAGCATTCCTTCCACTCACATAGTTACGAACCGCAACTACGTAGGGCAGTAGTCAACTGTAATCATCAAACGCCATTTCTGTAGGGTCACAAAGAAGGCTGCTTTGTGGTGCAATGGCCTAGACTGCTTCTGAGCAGGCCGGAGAGGCACTACTGACTTATGTTTTTCCCGACCTGGAAGTCGCAGATACTGCCTGTCTACCAGCCAAGACCTTAGTGTGTCCAGAATTATATCTGGCACGTATTGAATAGTAAGTAATCGTCCTACTAAGTCCTACACAGCAGTTCACTTCCTCCTGTACATTGGAGTCTATTCTGAATTACAGCAAACATAAAGGACAGAGGAGAACAGCCCTCCAGGTTCTCCTAGGTTGTCATGTCCATGGGAGCAGATTGCCAGGTCTTCCTCCTGCTGAATAGCTGGTGACTTTCAAGCGCTGACCCTTCATTTAGCTGAACACGTAGCCACTGTGCCACCAGAGCAGCGTAGAGAGATTATCTATATCTATATCTATAACATATATATATGCATTTCAATCAGATGAAGGAATATTTGAGACTTTGAGAACTTATTTGCTCAAGATTACAAAGCTAATAGATGATTGAGCTTGAGTTTATGCTCCAACCACAGGGGTGGCCACCAAAAATGTTTTATGGGATATTGGCAAGTTATACTTCGTAAGCCTTTGTTTTATTAAAAATGCATGATTTTTACACTGTAAGAGAATAAATAAAAGTTAGTTGGGCTCGTTCTTGTGTTTTTCGAATCCTTCTATGTTTTCAACAGATTTTTTTGGTATTGGATATGCAGAGGAAGAGAACATAACCTGCTGATACTCCTCCCTTTCCTTACGCCGGGGAGTTCTGTCCTTTCAATGCAGCGGTAGAGTTTACCACTAGAGGGAGGGATCACACCACACAGAGCAGCCACAAGCTGTGGTTAAAGGACATTTTTGCTATTCTATGCTTTTCACTGGCACCTGGAAGCAGTTCTGGTGGAGTGAAAGGTAAGAAGAACTTGGCTATTAACCAAAGGCTAGAGATTTGAACCAACCCACAGGAGAGATGATCTGACAATCGACTCCCCTAAAGATTACAGCCGATATAACCCTACGGGGCAGTTCTGCTCTAGTTCCATTTGAGTCCCAATTCACTCAATAGCACACAGCAACATAAGTGTCTGGAAGTAGACTGAACATGAAATTGAGAAACCCTTTAGAGACAGACAGACAGACAGACAGACAGACAGACAGACAGACAGACATGTCAGAGCAGAAGTTGCAACCCCACTAAAAAGAAGAGGTAGATTGTGAGATTTAGAAGTGAGGAAGTCTAATCATCTCTTCATGGTTGTTGGAATTTGGGCCAGGTAATTCTTTATTTTGGCAGGAACTGTACTGGGCATTGTTGAATATTTTTCAGCATTCCTGGCTCTACCCATTAGAAAGTAGGATCATCCTTCCAGTCTTGAGGAGCAAAAGCAAGTTGCCAAACATCTCCTGGAAGACAAACTTGATGCTGATTGAGAACCACTCTTCCAGAGATGTAGCTGAGGCCTTCTCTTCCTGGTGACTGGGAATCTGGGGCTCTTCTTGGTCTGGGACCCTGCAACTCAAGGTCAGGCCTACAAGTGATGAGATTGGTCCCAGTCCAAAAATAAAGTTATGGGCCACATTATAATACAAGACAAGGCGGACAAAGGGAAGTAAGAACAACTTGAAATGAACTGGATCAATAAGAGAACTGGAGATGATTTCAGGCAGCATAAATCTCTTAGGTACCAGAGGGAAACCTCTCATGAGACAGCTGCCCAAAGAGAGCTGTTCGGCTCTTTGAGCTGATTCAAACAGTTCTTTCCCAAACCAGCCCTCTGTAATGTTCTGTCTCCCTTGCTAGTGCACAGGCCAGCCTTGGTCGATGATGCCAGAAGCCGTGGTATCATTCTTTGCAGTGATTCTTTTCTAGTAGTGGGAGGGTTTACATATGAATTTTCTTATTAGAGGCGTTTACATTTACATCCTCCCATAGGGCATAGGTCACTTTTGAAGACTGCACTGGCACCAAATTCTTTCCTTGCATACAGGCTGACAACAGCAACCAAAGGCAAGAACTCAATGAATATTATATAATCCATAAAAATGAATATTCATGAGTGCTATCTACAAGGTCTGACACTGTCCAGAGTTGTTTGTTGACAGAGCCCTATCCAGGTGTTCTGGGCCCTGATACCCGTAGGTCAGCAGTTGGTGTTCCTGGTGGGCTCAGGGTTACTATTTTGAATGACTGGAGCCCAGTCTAAGCTACCCTCCCACCTATCTGTGCCATATTGCCCAGAGGAGAGTGTGTGGATTCATCCTGGTAAGTGATATTTAAAAAACAACGTAATGCTGAACTGATGTTGGATGTTGGTAGACTATCACTTTCAAGGGTATTGCATTTGAATATGAAGTGTATTTTTACCACAATGGGGAAAAGGAAGCAAGATTCAATGTATGTTATTAATGGACACTTTGGACAAGCGACTAAGTAAATAAAAAAATACATACAAGGAGCCCTGGTCACATAGTGGGATACACGTTGTGCTGCGAACTACAGAGCCAGCAGTTCAAAACCACCAGCCACTGTGAGGGAGAAAGAAGAGGTTTTCTTGTAAAGAGTCTTGGAAACCCACGGGGTTGCTGTGAGTCGGAACTGACTTGATGGCCGTGAGTTTCTAAACAGATGCGCAGACACACGGAGAGCTTAGAACACTTTAGTATTAACGGTCTCCCTCCAGCATGAACACACTTCCATTTTCTCAAGCATTTGCTTCTGCCCAGCTTCCCTTTATCACGTGGAGCACCCTTCCCCAGAGGGCCTGAGTGTTACATAACCACAGTTTATAGCTGCCTCTTTCCTTTTCCAGATAATTGGTCACTGGCAGATGTCAGCCAGGAAGCTCCACTTTACCTGCTCAGGAGACTCCACCTGCTCCCCAGCCTTGGCCAATGACTAACTGACATGGAGGTCAAAAAGCCCATTTGCCTTACAGTGCAGCCAAACCTGCGGTGTAACTTCTGTTTCAGAACTTGTCCGTGGGCTCAGACTAAAGCTAAGGGGCAGCTGACAGTGCAGTTTTGTGGAGCTTTCTTCTGCTCTGCACTATGTGTCTTTTGTCACTCTCCTGCTCTTAAGCACCCTTCCCTAAGAATCACCGAAACAAGAGTCTCCAGCTCTGTCTCTGCCTCCAGCGAACCTGGCCTAAGGAAAGAATAGATTTTATACTTACAGCACTGTAAGTACAATGAAAGTAAATTGTAAGGATATAATCAGACCAAGGTCCCGGGCCCGCTCACATGAATGTCTTTCCCCAGATCCTCAGACAGAAGATAGCAAAGCACCCCCAGTATAACAAAGCTTCTAATTGACCTGGAACCACTGCCCCCATCTCATTGGAAACTTCCTCTTAGGCTAGTGTTAGAAGCGTACAGCTGTGTGTGAAAGCAATGTGAAGGGACGACCTCAGGATCGGTCTTTATAAGATGGTAGGTTATTACTGCAGGAAGAGGCTTTAGAAATCATACAGCTTGACATCTTATTTTACAGATGAGTTGTCTGAGTCTCCCAGACATGATATTTTGAGGTGATATAGGTGATGAGTGGCAGAGTTGGGTTAGAATCAGATTTCCAATATTCCAATATTGGAATATTTAAATTTCCAATACTTAAATGCTTTCTCCATACATCTCTGCTTCTTTTACTAACTGCATGAATATATACATAAGGAACTTTTGTATATTGGGTGCTATGTACACTATGAAAGAAATGCCTCAGGCTATTTTCATACCTGAAATTTATATATATTCACATATATTATCATTTTATTGGTAGACTCTTACAAATCTTATGACAATCAACCATTCACTTGTATTAAGCACCCTTGTACATATGTCGCCATCAACATTTCTAAAACATTTTCTTTCTATTTGAGCCCTTGGTATCAGCTCCCCCTTTTTCTCCCTCCCTCCCCCATTCTCACATCCTTGTGAATCCTTGATCAATTATATATTATTATTGTTATTTGGTATTTTACACTGTCCATTGTCTCCCTTTACCCACATTACTGTTATCCATCCCCCTCAGGGAGGTGGGGGGGCTATATATCCAAACTTGTACTGGGTTCCCCCTACTCCCCAACTTCCTTCACAATTCCTCTTCCCTCATGATATTGCTACTCCCATTACTGGTCCTGAAGGGTTTATCAGTCCTGAACTCCATGTGTCCAGAGCTCTTATCTGCACCAATGTGTGTAGTCTGGTCTAGCCAGATTTGTTACATAGAACTGGGTCATCATAGTGGGGGAGAGGAAGCATTCATGAACTAGAGGATGATGTGTGTTTTGTTGGTGCTTTACAGCACTGTGGTTGAATAGTCCCTTCATTGTAACCCATCTGTGGGGGGATGTCCAATGCAGAAAATATTTTAAATAAAATTTAAGAATGGTGTGAGCATCAAGGATAATGACTACTAGATTTTTTTTGTATATTTACTCATTTCTTTTTATTAAAATGTACTAGGATTTTTTGTTGGGGATAAAAGCATTAATAAGTCAAGATATTATCATCATCAGAAATTTAGTAGCCGAGAGACTGGTCTACATAATTGTAAGCAAGCTGTAAAACCAAAGAATTGATCACTAATCGTATTTGGCAGAGCTGGGGAAGGCTACCTAGAGGAGATAGCTCTTGAGCTGGCTCTTGAAGAGCAAGCAGCATTTGAATGGGTGAAGAAGAGAAAGATCTTGACGTCAAAGAGAAGGAGTGGCAAAGAAAGAAAAGTCTGGGACCTGGACAACCTTCCCGCGCGGCTGAAGCTGGTGCTTCTTGCAAATGGAATCCAGGAGTTGGAGTATTTGGAAGGGGTTTACTCTAAAAAGTCAAGAATACTATTCTGTCTCCTAATTGTAAAATCTTCCTGCTTGATTTTCACCTTTCTGCAAATTTTGGAACTGCCAGAAAACCAAACTAGATTCAGAAGAGGATGTGGAATGAGGGCCATTAGTGCCAAGTCAAATGGACCTTGACTGAAAGCAGAGACTTGAAAAGATTTTTCTTTGTATTTTATTGACTCTGCAAAGGCATTTGACTGTGTGGATGATAGCAAACTGAGAAGAATGGCAATGGCAGAGCACTTGATTGTGCCCATGTGGAACTTGTACAAAGATCCAGAGGCACTTTTTCAAACAGAATGAGAGGACACTGACAGGTTTTAAATAGTTATTCAGTCTGTAAGCTAAGCAAGTAATCTAAGAAGCTGGGCTAGCTGAAGGAGAATGTAGCCTCAGCATTGGAGGGGTGCCCATTAACAACCTGTGCTATTAGACGACATAACCTTGCTTGCTGAAAGTGAAGAGAACTTGAAGCATTTACTGATGAAGATAAAAAACTATAGCCTTCTGTACAAGTGAGCCAGTCAGTGCAGCACAGCACCGATTAAACATACAACTTTCCTCTAGTTCTTTAATGCTTTCTCACCCCACCCCCTACAGCCACACTATCATGCCCTCCATTCTACCTTACAAATTGGATTAGACCAGAGCAAGTACACTGCTACAGATAAGAGCTCCCAACACAGGGAATCCAAGATAGATAACCCCCTCAGGACCAACAATGAGAATAGAGATACCAGGAGGATAAGGGGAAGATTGGGGGAGAAAGGGAGAATCAAACACAAGGATCAATATATAACCCCCTCCTAGGGGGATAAACAACAGAAAAGTTGGTGAAGGGCAACCGAGGCTGATGTACATATGAAAATAATAATCTATAACTTGTCAAGGTTCATGAGGGAGGGAGGGGGGAAAGAAGAGGAAAATGAGGAGCTGATATATCAAGGGGTCAAGTAGAAAGAAAATGATTGGAAAATGATGATGGCAGCATATGTACAAATGTGCTTGACACACTGGATGAACGAATGGAGTTGTGGTGGGAGATGTAAGAACCCCCAATAAAATATTTAATTTGAAAAAACAAAAGTATAGCCTCCAGTATGGATCACACCTCAATGTACAGAAAACAAAATTCCTCGCAAAGGACCAGGATACACGGTTATGATACCGGGAGAAAAGGTTGATGTAGTCAAGGATTCTATTTCACTTGGATAAATGTTCAGAAGCAGCAATCAAGAAATATATGCCTTGGGACAAACCTACTACAAAAGACCTTTTTAACGTGTCAAAGAGCGAAAATATCACTTTGAGGACTAAGATATGCCTGATCCTACTCATGGCATTTTCAATCCATTCACCTGAGCATGGAACCTGGACTGGAATAAGGAAAATGTTACAGTGTGCTATTGGGGAAGACTACTGCAATTACCATGAAGAATGAATAAATCTGTCTGTGAAAGTACAGCCAGGATGCTCCCTAGAAGAAAAGCTGGTGAGGCATTGATTCATCTACATTGGACATGTTATCAGGAGTATCTAGTGGTGCAGTTGAGTAAGCACTCAATTGTTAATCACAAGGTCAGAGGTTCAAACCCACCACAGGGTCTGAGGGAGAAAGATATTCCCATGAGAAATTTATGGCCTCATCTAGCTGAGAAGCAACAAAGCAAATATGGAAGAAGCACACCAACCTGTTTGATCATGAAGTATTGACAGGATCAGGCATCAGAGACCCAGAAAAAAATAATCATATTATTGTGAATGAGGGGGAGTGTGGAGTGGAGACCCAAAGCCCATCTGTAGGCAACTGGACATCCCCATACAGAAGGGTTGCAGGGAGGAGACGAGTCAGCCTTGGTGCAGTATAGCACCTGTGAAACACACAACTGTCCTCTAGTTCTTTAATGCTTCCCACCCCCACCCCACCCTCTATCATGACCCCAATTCTACCTTACAAATCTGGCTAGACCAGAGCATGTAAATGGTTACAGATAAGAGCTGGAAACACAGGAAATCCAGGATAGATAAACCTCTCAGGACCAATATTGAGAATAGCTATATTAAAGGGAAGGTGCGGGGAGAAAGGGAAAACCGATCACAATGATCTACATATACCTCCTTCCAAGGGGGGTGGACAACAGAAAAGTGGGTGAAGGGAGAAATCGGTCAGTGTAAGACATGACAAAATAATAATAATTTATAAATTACCAAGGGTTCGTGATGGAGGGAGGGTGGGGAATGGTGAGGAAAAAATGAGGAGCTGATACCAAGGGCTCAAGTAGAAAGAATATGTTTTGAAAATGATGATGGTAACAAATGTACAAATGTGTTGACACAATGGATATATGTATGGATTATGATAAGAGTTGTATGAGCCCCCAATATAATGATTTTTAAAAATATGGCCTCAGAAACCCTAAATAGGGTCACTATAGGTCAAAATAGACTTGATAGCCATGGGTTTGTTTTGGTTTGTGTTTTGGTATCAGGAATACCAGTCTATGGAGAAGGACAATATGTTTGGGAAAGTGGCAGGTCAATGAAAAGATAAAACCCTCAATGGATTGACACAATGGATTGATGCTTGGTTGCAACAATGGGTGTGTTAGTCAGGGTAGACTAGAGAAACAAATCCAAGGAGACTCATAGTGTATAATAAATAGCCACTGAATATTGCTTATATTGTTTATATATAAGAGCAATTGAATATTGAGAAAACATCCCAGCTCAGTCCAGATCAAACTGTAAGTCCAATATTAGCCCATATGTGCAATACCAATCTATAAATTCCTCTTTAGACTCACCAAACACATACAATGATGTCGAATGCAGGAAGATCACTGGCCAGTACATCCGAAGTCTTCTGGATCCAGTGGCATTGTAAGCATCATCAGCAGGGGTCTCTATGTGGTTTCTATGACGCCAGAGGTCTAGTTGCATCAGGATAGGTCCATGTGGTTTCTCCAGCTCCCAGAGCATAGCACCATGTGTCTTATCAGTAGAGCGTCTCTCAGGGAGTGAGCTGAAAGAGAGAAGTGTCTTCAGCCTCCAAGGAGGAAATACAGGAGTTCCCAGAATTCTCGAGAGAAGGTCATACCCATAAAGAGGTCTCATTGGGTATGCCTCAACTGAAAGACTAGACTCCACCCCTTCACTCTTAATCCTCTCAAGTCCCAAATTGACACCAGATTATGTAACTCCCAAAATGCATATCAACAATTGTGAGGATGACACATGACTGGCCTGTTGCACAGGAGTCACTGTGAATCAGAGATGACTCAAGGGCACCTAAGAACAGTTACCACACAACATAAATGGTTTCGTTTATTCTTCACAGGGCACAGCAGCAATATGCTCTGATATTAGGGAAGAGAAAACACAAGAAGCCAATAGTTGTCACCCCAGAATATTGGGAGACAAAGCTGTAGCTTCAATAAAAGTTAAACTGCCAGCCTTTTAACTTAATAAAGAAAAGAAACGAACATATCGAGCACGTACTACTAATAAATATATTAAGCACTTCAGAACGTTTCATTTAATTTTTTCTAATTATTGCACATGTTATATAGCTTTAATTATCCCAAATATAAAGATAAGCTCCTTGAGGCACAGACAAATTCAGTCAGTTGGCTTAGGTCACACATAGATGAAACAGTATCATCTGTATAATAATATATATTATACATATAACATATATTACATAAATACCTATTATAATGTGTAAATATAGATGCTTAAATATGCAAATCTTACATCTCAATTTATAATGCAAAGACAAATGCACATATAAAATATATTAGAAACAAATATATATCCATATATATTTGAGCATGTATTTATGTATGTCTTTCTGTTTTTATTAGCTATTGAGATGTAGCACTTGCATATTTAAATATTAGAATTATAGAGTAATTATTGACCAATCCAATATTTTTAAGTCAATCTGTCCTGGAAGAAGTGCAGTCAGAATGTTCCTAAGAAGGGAGGAGGATAGGAAGACTTTACATTTTTAAAACATATTATCATATTTACATTTTAGAACATATTATCATACTTTACATTTCTAAAACACAGTATCAAGTGGAAGCAGTCGCTGGAGAAGCACATTATGCTTGGTGAAGGAGAGTGTCATTGTAAGAGGAAGACTTAGTTAAATGAATTCACACCATGGCTAGAATATTGTTTGTGAGGATGCTGAAGAACCAAACAAGTTTTCAGTTTTAGGGCCACTATGAGTTGTAACCAATTCAATGGCAACAAGGTTGCTAGGTTTAACAGTTTGATTCTGACTGATGGAAATCTCATGTGTGCACAGTAGAAGTGCTTCACTGGGTTTTCAATTAGGGCTGTGCCATTTTAGAAGCAGATCACCAGTCCTTTCTCCCAAGGTACCTCTTTGAAATAATATTTAGACTAGTCATTGAATGCTTAACTATACAAACCAACTTATTTACATTTATTTTATTTTTTAACCTTTGTTTTACATAGGCTTAAATTTTGAAGTAAAATCCAACAGAAAGTTCTTGAAAATAATGGATATAAACTTTTGTAGAAATGTAAATATACCTTTTAAAAAGTGGCTATCTACAATGTGTTTTTAGAAATAGTCTAATAAAGTATCATTTCAATGCAAATCTCAGTCCTTTTTCCCTTAAAGTAATAAACTGAATTATTTTGAAATACTCTCATATATCTGTATAATAATGATAAATAATTTATTTCTTAAAATCCATAATATCTTTCCCATGTGAATTAGGTTATGCTTAGGTTAGATTTGACTCTGGAATGTTATGGGAAACATTAGATTTCAGACAGAGGAAATTTTCTGCTCACTCCTGGTGGATAAACACACACTATACTATTTACATATATTATATTCCTTCTCTTTGCCACTTGAGAAAATAAACCCTAGAAATTGAATTGAAGCTTGTGGCAATGGAGTCTTTGTTTAGTGAGCCATATAGAGCATCAGGTGTTTTTTTCTGTTTGGATCTTTAAACTAAAACTTAATTGCCCTATGTCACATCTGTTCACATCAATCAGGTTGAATTATTTTTTTCACAGTGTGTTCTTCGAAGTGATGTGTTTGATGTGATTAGATGGATCCACAGGGTCTATCAGGCACTATGGAAAATGTGAGAACCACAAACTTGCAGGTTAAGGAATCTCTGTCCATGCAGAATTGGGTATAGTTAATTTTAGAAGGTCAATAGAGTTCACCAGATTAAGATTTTTTTTGGCAGTGATTTTTGACAAACTAGTTTTGGATAATACAGAAAAACTATTAGTAAATTGTCAGGGCAGAGTTAAGATTAGGGAGTCATTGCCCCATTATAAGTCAGATACATTCAGAAAGGAATCAGAGTGGAAAGGGATTTGCAGTTGAGAGATTCTGTTTTAAATCCCAGCTCCTCATGTTCAAGTTATGTTGCCTTATGAGAAATCATGTTAATTCTCTGAACCACAGTTTTTTCATCTATATCATCTATCATTTTGGGAATTGTAAGAGTGACAGGAAAGAGCATTTCTACAGGAAAGTTCACTCCCTCAATGCTGCCCCTCTAGGACAAAACACAACTGCACCTCTGGCCTTCCAAGACTGTTCATCTTTACAGGACTAGAGAGCCCATCTTTCTCCTGATAGGAAAGTTATAATTTATATAAAGTATTATAACATAACCCCACAGTTTTATTGAGGGTATGCACTTCATAATAATCAAATTAGATATTTCAAAACCCAGAGAAAGAATAATCATGGAAATAACTAGGTGTTTGCTGCTCCAGAAGTCCTCACGTTGTGAAAGAAAGTTTAGTGATGTGTGGGGTAAAATGTTGCATATCTATCACCCTCAAACATCTAGTGGCTATTGTGATGGTTAATTTTATGTTAAATCGATCACCCATTTGTTTACAAATTTCTGTATTGAGCACTAATGACAGAAGACCTGATGAACTGTGGAAGAACATCAAGAACATCGTTCCTGAAACACAATGTCATTAACAAAACAGGAAATAGAAAAAAAATCAAAGAGAATGTCAGAAGAGAGTCTGAAAGTTGCTCTTAATCATAGAGTAGCTAAGGCATATGGAAGAAATGATGAAGTCAATAAATTGAACTGAAAATTACAAAGGGCATCTGGAGAAAGTAAAATACTATAATTAAGTATGCAAAGATCCAGAGTTAGAAAACTCAAAACAAGAGCACATTTAGCATATCTTAAACTGAAAAACTCAAGGAAAAAAAAATCAAGTATCAAGTTGCAATCTTGAAAGATTCTATGGGTAAAATATTGAATAATGCAGGAGGAATCAAGAGAAGATGGAAAGAGTATACAGTCACTGAACCAAGAATAACCAGTCGACATTCCACCATTTCAGGAGGTAGCATAGGAGTAAGAACCAATGGTCCTGAAGGAAAAATGTCAAGCTTTACTGAAAGCATTAGCCAAATACAAGGATCCAGGAACTGATGGAATTCCATTTGAAGAGTTTCAACAGCTGATGAAGCGCTGGAAGTACTCGCTCATCTATGCCAGGAAATTTGGGAGAAAACTACTTGATCACCTGACTGGAAGAGCTCCATATTTGTACACATGCCAAAGAAAGGTTACCTACAGAATGCTCAAATTACAGAACAGTATTACTGATCTCACATACAAGTAAATTTTTGCTGAAGATCATCCAACAATGCTGCACATTGACAAGGTGCTTCCAGAGGTTCAGGTCAGATTCAGGAAAAGATGTAGAACAAGGAATATTGCTGATATCAGAGGGATCTTGAATAAAAACAGTGGATACCAGAAAGATGTTTACTTGTATTTTATTGGCTTGTCAAGGGCATTCGACAGTTTGGATCCTAAACAACATGGAGAAGAATACTACATTGAGAAATATTACTTTGAGAAGAATACTCATTGAGAAGAATACTACATTGTACCCATGCAGTACCTGTACATGGATCAGGAGATGTGTGAACAGAGAGAGGAAATACTGCATCATTTAAAATCAGGAAAAGTGTGTGTCACGTTTGTATCCTTTCAGGATACCTTCTCAAGTTGTTTGCTAAGCAAATGATAGAGAAGGTGGATTACATGAAATAGAATGCAACAGCAGTATTGCAGGAAGGCTCATTAACAACTTTGAACATACAGATGATGCAACTTTGCTTGCTGAAAGTGGGAACGACTTGACGCACTTGCTTATGAAATCAGAGATTAAAGCCTTCAGTATGGATTACAACTCACAATAAAGAAGATCAATATGTAGTATCATGATAAATAGAGAAAAGATTGAAGTTGTCAAGGATTTCATTTTGCTTGGATCTACAATCATTGCTCATGGAAGCAGTAGATAAGAGATCAAATGACCCCTGGAGACTCAGCGTTGGGATTGGCCTGGTCTGACCCCACCACACTGAGGCAAAACACTAAGGGCGTGCTGCAGAGCAGCACGGGGAGCACAGGTGGGTCCTGAGGGCATGCAAAGGATAGACTTTGGGACCAGAGGGTGACACCCCATCAGACTTGACCGGAGGACACTCCTCGAGGTTAACAAACAGACCTTGAACTATTTACAGGTTTTTCTTTTATTATTATTTATTTTTGGTCATTGGTTTTCTTTGTTGCTGTCATTGTGGTGTTCTCTTTTGTCACTCTTGTCTTACTATGCCTTTTTTGTGCGCATATTATTATCTCTGCAGGTCTATCTAGATAAGATAGGCGGGATGAACAGTCTAGAGGAGAAAACAATGGAACTGATGGTTCTAGGGGGAGATGGGAGAGGGAGAGGTAGAGGAAAGGAGGTGGTGTTGACCAAGCCAGGGACAAGGGAGCAACAAGTGATCCAAAATTAGTGGCAAGGAGGGTGTGAGAGGTCTGATAGGGATTCATCAAGGGCAATGTAACTGAGAGGAATCACTGAAACCCAAATGAAGGCTGAGCATGATAGTGGGACAAGCGGAAAGTAAAAGGAAATAGAGGAAAGAACTAGGAGGCAAAGGGCATTTATAGAGGTCTAAATACAGGCATGTACACATGTAACTATATTTATGTAGGATAATGGTAAAATAGATCTATGTGCATATGTTTATAGGATTAGTATTAAGGCAGCAGATGGACATTGGACCTTCCTCCACTGAAGTACTTCCTCAATGCAAGAACACTTTGTTCTATTAAATTGGCATTCCATGATGCACACCTTCCTGACATGATCGTTGAACACAGATGTGTGCATAAGCAAATATGGTGAAGAAAGCTGATGGTGCCCGGCTATCAAAAGATATAGCATCTGGGGACTTAAAGACTTGAAGGTAAACAGTGGCTATCTAGTTCAGAAGCAACGAAGCCCTCATGGAAGAACACACCAGCCTGTGTGATCATGAGGTATAGAAGGGACCAGGTATCAGGCATCAAAGAACAAAAAATCATTATCATTGTAAATGAGGATGAGTGCAAAGTGGAGACCCAAAGCCCATCTTTAGGTAACGGGAAACCCCTTCACAGAAGGGTTACGGGGAGGAGATGAGCCAGTCAGGATGCAGTGTAGCAACAATAAAACATATAACTTTCCTTTAGTTCCTAAATGCTTCCCCTCCCCCCACTGTCACGATCCCAATTTTACCTTACAAATCTTGCTAGACCAGAGGATGTACACTGGTACAGATAAGAACTGGAAACACAGGGAATCCAGGGTGGATGATCCCTTCAGGACCTGTGGTGAGAGTGATGATACCAGAGGGTATAGGGAAGGTGGGGTAGAAAGGGGGAACCAATTACAAGGATCTACATATAACCTCCTCTCTGGGGGATGGGAAACAGAAAAGTGGGTGAAGGGAGACATTGAACAGTGTAAGATATGACAAAATAATAATGATTTATAAATTATCAAGGGTTCATGAGGGAGGGGGGAGTGGGAAGGGAAGGTAAAAAGGAGGTGATACCAAGGGTTTAAGTGGAGAGCAAATACGTTGAGAATGATGAGGGAAATGGATGTACAAATGTTCTTGACATGATAGATGCATGTATGGGTTGTGATAAGAGTTGTATGAGGTCCCAGTAAAATTATTATTTTTTTTAAAAAAGATCAAATGACACATTGCAGTAGTAAATTTGGGTAAGTGATACAACGCATTGGGTGAAAAATGTATTTGAATTGTGGGGCTTATGAGGAATTTTGAAAGTGCCCTGGACAAACTGCAAAAAGGACAAACAAATCTATCTTGGGAGAAGTATATGGTCAGACTGCTCTTTAAGGCAAGGATGGAGATACTTTGTCTTACATACTTTTGACTTTTTGTCAGAGAAACCTGTCCATGAACAAGATGGATTGATACAGTGCCTGAAACTATGGAGTCAAACAAGAACAACTGCAAGAATGGCATAGGACTGGGTAGTGTCTCTTTCTGTTGTACACAGGGTCACTCAGAGTTGGAACTGATTTGATAGCCTCTAACGACATCAATTGCTGTTATGAAATAGTTACATGTGATTAAATCTGTTGGCCAGAAGCAAGCAGATTGCCTTTCACAGAACTGTGCTCCATAGGATTCTTGATGGAGGATTTTCAAGAAGTAGATCATCCCATCTTTGATAGACTTTTATCGCTAGCCTTTACTTTAGCTACCAGGTGCATTAACTATTTTGCGAAAAGGACAAATGGTGTGTTATGGAATCAATAGAGCCAGAGTGCTCCGGAGAGTAAGGCTGGTGAGATTTAGACATATTGACAGGAGAGGCCAGTCTCTGAAGAGGGACATCACGCTTTTCCAGGAACAGTGAAGAAAAGGATGGCCTGCAAGCATATGGACCGACACAGTGGTTGCGGCAATGGTCTCAGCAGAGGAACTATTGTGATGATAGTGTAGGTCCAGGCCGTCTTCCATTCTGTTGTGCATGGGCTGCCTCTGGATCAGAACTGACTTGATGGCATCTAAAAACCCAACAACAAACAACATATGCAGATGAGCCCCGCTTTGATCTGCTAATCATAAGACGAGAGGATCAAATGCACAAGTCACTCCAAGGGTGAAAGATGAGACTATCTGCTCCAGTAAAGATTTAGTCTCAGAAGACCGAAAGGGAAGTTCTGCCCTGTCATATGGGGCCACTATGAGTTGGAACACACTCAGTGGCAATGAGTTTGGAGTTTGGGTTTATATGTATGTGCATATCATGGGCCTGTTACTCTAGAGAAACTTAAGATAGCTATCTTTCTATTTCAAGAAGTATGTCAAAAATCTATAGGAACATGCTTGCTGAAAATTTTCTCTTGTCAGCGGATATAGTCCCCATTTTATTTTCACCAGAATTTTGCATCTTTAAAAAGTATAAACCAGGGGAGTGCTCTGTGCCAATAATATTAATATTGTTCAAGTGGAATTCTGGTTTGGACTTTTCTCCTTCGTTCATTCCACTCAGAGAGAAAGAGGAGGCTTTCTGTTTCCAGAAAGATCTGGACTCAGAAAGCCAAAGGGGGCAGTGCTCCTCTATTCGGTAGGGCCACTGTGAGTCAGAACCCACTGTGGCAGTGAGTTTGGAATCTTTGTTTTGTTTTACATTACATCCCTGCCAAAGATAGCTGGTCAGAGTATTTCAGTGACCTTCGGTTTCTCCTTGGTGAGTTTTCATAGGTAATTTAATGTAAAATAATGTTTACTTAGCATTCAGTAGTGATAAACATCAGACACCTTATCATGGGCCAAATAAAGAGCTGTATTACTGACTAGAAGGTGGCGTGAGGAAAGAAAGGTAGTGACCAGAGAACCAAAATGTAAAGAAAGAGCCCTTGCTGAGATAGCAACTTATCTGCACTTGGTTAAGAGGGTCTGCTCTCTAGTAAAGCCAAATCAAAAATCAAACTCACTACCATTGAGTCAATTCTGACTCATAGTGATCCTACAGGACAAGATAAAACTGCTCCTAAGAGTTTCCAAGAGAGTAACTGTGTATCAGAGTGGAAAACTTCATCTTCCTCCCGAGGAGCGATTGGTGAATGTGAGTGGCTGACCTTGTGGTTAACAGCTTAACCCATATTTACTTGGTCAGCGGTTCTCAACCTTCCTAATGCCGCGACCCTTTAATACAGTTCCTCATGTTGTGGTGACCCCCAACCATAAAATTATTTTCATTACTATTTCATAACTGTAATTTTGCTACTGTTATGAATCATAATGTAAATATGTGATATGCAGGATGCATTTTCTTTTTAAAAAGTCATTTTATTGGGAACTCATACAACTCTTATCACAATCCACCCATACATCCATTGTGTCAAGCACATTTGTACATTTGTTGCCATCATCATTCTCAAGACATTTTCTTTCTACTTGAGGCCTTGGTATCAGCTCTTCATTTTTTGCCCCTCCCTCCCCACCTCCCCTCACTCAGGAACCCTTGATAATTTATAAATTATTATTTTTTCATGTCTTACACTGTCCAAAATCTCCCTTTATCCACTTTTTTGTTGTCCATCCCCTAGGGAGGGGGTTATATGTAGATCCTTGTGATTGGTTTCCCTTTTCTACCCCACCTTTCTCTACCCTCCCGGTATTGCCATTCTCACCTGTCCTGGTTTACCTGTCCTGGTTCATCTGTCCTGGATTCCTTGTGTTTTCAATTCCTATCTGTACCAGTGTAAATTCTCTGTTCTAGCTGGATTTGTAAGGCAGAATTGGGATTATGATCCTGCAGCTGGGTGGGAGGGGGGGGGAAGCATTAAAGAACTAGAAGAAAGTTATATGTTTAATCATTGCTACACTGCACCCTAACTGGCTCGTCTCCTGCCCACAATTCTTCTGTAAAGGGATGTCCAGTTGCCTACAGAATGGGCTTTGGGCCCCCACTCTACACCCCTCATTCACAATTATATGATTTTTTGTTCTTTGATGCCTGATACCTGATCCCTTCGACACCTCATGATCACACAGGCTGATGTAATTCTTCCATGTAGATTTTGCTGCTTCTCAGCTGGATAGCCTCTTGTTTATAATCAAGCCTTTAAGACTCCAGATGCTGTATCTTTTGTTAGTTGGGCACCATCAACTTTCTTCACCACATTTGCGTATGCACACATTTGTTTTCAGCAATTGTGTCAGGAAGGTGACACCATGGAATGCCAGTTTAATAGAACAAAGTGTTCTTGTATTGAGGGAGAACTTGAGTGGAGGCCCAATGTCCATCTGCTACCTGAATACTAACCCTATAAATAAATGCATTTAGATCTATTTCCTATCATCATATATAAATATATTTACATATGTACATGCTTGTATTTAGACTTCTATAAATGTCCTTTGCCTAATTCTTTCCTCTATTTCATTTTACTTTCCGCTTGTCCCACTATCATGCTCAGTTTTCATTTGGTTTTCAATGATTCCTATCGGTTACCCTTTCCTGTGATCAAGCCTACCAGGCCTCTTACACCCTCCTCGCCATGGATTTTGGATCACTTGTTCCTTTGTCCCTGGTTTTGTTAATACCACTTCCCCCTCCACAACTCTCCCTCTCCCATGTCCCCCAGGAACCGTTTGTCCCCTTGTTTTCTCCTCCAGATTGTTTACCTTGCCTATCTTATCTAGATAGACCTTCAGAGAAAATAATATGCACAAAAACAAGATAGAGCAAAACAAAACAACAACAACAACAAAAAACAATGACAAGAAAAGCCTGTAAATAGTTCGAGGTCTGTTTGTTGACCTTTTGGAGTGTTTTCTGGTTGAGTCTGATGGGGTGCCATGTCCTGGCCCCACAGTCTATTTTTGGTATTCCATTGGGATTTCCTTGCTCTGCTCCCTTGCTGTTCTGTTGCACACCCTTAGTGTTTTCCTCGGTGTGGTGGGGTCAGATCGGACGCAATTCCCACACTGTGTCCCCAGTGTTGTCCCCTGTAGATTATGGGTCAGTGAAGGATGTCGTGTCTTGTAGTGGGGCCATCCATATGATCCTCTCTGTTCATTGGCTGCTCTGAGCGGGGATATGGTCCTCAAGGCTTGGTGGGCCAGGATGTGTTCCACTCTCTCTTCCTCCCCCTTCATTTGCTCCCATGTGCTCTGATCAGACATGTCCCTCTCCCCGAGCTGTAGCTTCAGTGCTGTCCTCTTAAGTAAATTCTTCTGGGAGGAGGGGTTGCTGTCCATGTAACTGGGATTGGGGCCAGCCCCTCAGACCTCTCTACTCGTTCCCTGTTTCATGCTGGTATGTTGCATTCGCATCTTGGAGTATGGGGTGGAAGTCTGGTCCCTCTTTCACAGGATGTATTTTCATTGTTACAAATTGAATATAAAGCATAGTGATTAATTACAAAATATGTAATTATATATAGTGAAATATTTATTTCGAATTACAAGTAAATGAAATTTTGTCTTGAAGCATGGTGTAACATGGGTAACAGTCTTCAAGCGGGGTACTCTTTTTTTTTTAACAGAAAATTTGCTGTTTAATGCAAGATTTCACGTATGGAATCAGTAGCTTGCTCATAAAATTTAGACAGCAATTCCCCTAGGAAACCATAAAACAATTTGAGAAGAAACCTTCAATCGAACAATGTAAATTTATACTGCATGTTAATTATAGCAACACATGGGAATCTACTTCATTAGAACATGGACAGGAGATGGATAAACAACCTTATTTGTTGTACATTTATTTTCACATGTATAATGACAAACTTAAAATTCTAAATATTATCTCCCTTACTTTGATGGCTTTTTAAGTAAATAATTATTATTTACGTGGTTTGGAGACCTTTTGACAAAGATAATTGTTTTATTATTATTATTTTAAATGAAAGATGCCTTGCTCTGTACCCAGCGCTCCTCTGGGGGAGGGGAATATATTGACGTATAAACCAAAATATTAACCTTGAGGAATTCAAAAACATAGGCCTGAGTCATAATCTGTTAAATCTCATAAAAGTACCTTATAAAATCATGGAGCAGAGAGCAAAAGTAACAAATGGGTTTTCAGTGCCAACTATACCAAAGTGGAGAATTTAAAAAAAAATCTCTTTATTGGGGCTCATAAGGCACTTATCACAGTCTGTACATACATCAATTGGGCAAAGCAACCTTATACATTCATTGCACACATCATTCTCATAATTCACCTTCCACTTGGGTTCCTGGAATCAGCTCGGTTTCCCTTTTTTTTCCCCCATCCCCCTCCCTCCCCGATCCCACCCCTGGTCCCTTGATAGTTTATAAATAATTATTATATCTTATCTTACACTCCCCGGCATCTCCCCTCACCCGCCTCCCCATTGCCCATCTCCCAGAGAGGAGGTTACACATAGATCTCCGAGATCGGTTCTCCCTTTCTACACCCCCTTCCATCCTGGTGTCGCCACTCCCACCGCTGGTGTTGAGGGGTTCATCTGTCCTAGATTCCCTGTGCCTCCAGATCCCCACTGCACCGCTGTATATCCTCTGGTATAACCAGGTCCGCAAGGCAAGGTAGAATTGGGGTCATGATCACTGGGAGGGGAGGAAGCGTTCAGGAACTAGAGGAAGATTTTGAGTTTCATTTTTGCTACACTGAACCCTGAGTGGCCCATCTCCTCCACACTACCCCTCTGGAACGGGTGTCCAGCTGTCTACAGATGGGTATTGGGTCCCCATCATGCACTCCCCCTCTTTCACGGTGATGTGATTCTCACCACCACCCCACCTTTGTTGTTGGAGACCTGGTCTCCTCTGTCCTTCACGGTCACCTATGTTGGTGTGCTGCTTCCGTGTGGGCTCGGTTGCTTCTGGGCTAGATGGCCGCTTGTTTGCTTTCAAGCCTTTAAGTCCCCAGACGCTATAGCTCTCAGTAGCCAGGCACCATCAACCTTCTTCACCACACTTGCTTATGCACACTTTTGTCTTCAGCGATTATGTAAGGAAGGTGATCACACAATGATTGTTTTTGTTCCTTTGTATCTGTTACATGGTCCATCCAACACCTTGTATTCGCTTAGGCCGTGTGCTTCTTCTCTGTGGGCTTTGTTGCTTCTGAGCTAGATGGCCGCTTATTTGCCTTCAAGCCTTTAAGACCCCAGATGCTATATATTTTTGATAGCCAGGCACCATCAGCTTTCTTCACCACATTTGCTTACACACACGTCTGTCTTCAGTGATCATGTCGGGAAGATGGGTATCCTGCAATGTCTGTTTAGCAGGGCGAGGTGCTATTGTATTGGGGGATTATGCATGAGGAGGCCCAATGTCCATCTGCTACCCTACTACCGAACCTATAAATATATGCATATAAATCTATTGCCCCCATAATCATAAATATATTTACATATGTACATGTCTGTATTTAGGCTTCTCTGTATGCACTTTGCCTCCTACTCCTTTCCTCTATTTCCTTTCGCTTTCCTCCCGACCCATTACCATGTTTAGCCTTCATTCTGGTTTCAGAAATTCCTATCAGATACCTTGCTCTTGGTCACTCCCTTCCAGTCCTCCCCTCACCTCCCTCCTCTGGTTTTGAACCACTCGCTGTTCCCTTGTCCCTGTGTTGGGCGACACCTCCTCCCTTCCCTACCTCCCACGCTCTCATGTCCCTCCAGGACTGTTGGTCCTGTTGTTTTCTTCTCTCATTATTTGTCCAGCCTATCTTGTCTAGATGGACCTGCTGACATAGTAATATGTGCATACAAATGCATATGACTTTGACTGCGCCCAAGTTGCCCATAAGAACATGGCTTTGACAGAAGCAACATCGACATGCTGATAAGCAGAAAAGCCACTAACATACAAAATTTACAAGGTAAAAAACAAAACAAATTTTAAAAAGACTAAACAAAAAGATAGCAAATATTAAAAGAAAAATTGCTAGTAGTTCAAGGTCAGTTCGTTGGCCTTTAGGAGTGTTTTCTAGGTGTAGCTTGTGAGGCGCCACGTCCTGGCCCAGAAGACCATCCTTTATACTCCCTCGGGATCCCTTTGCTCTGCTTCCTCCACTGCTCCATTGCACGCCCCCAGTGTTTGCCTCAGTGTGGCGGGGTCAGCTCAGTCCCCCATCCCCCATTGTGTCTCAGGTGCTGTCCTGTGTAGGGCCATGTGTTGGTGCAGGATGTCGCATCTCGTAGTGTGGTCAGCTGAGTGGTCCTCTCTGTATGATGGGCTCTTCTAGCTGGTCTATTGACCTTGGGCTTGGTGGACCCAGGTGTACTCCACTACGTCCTTTCTCCTTCTTTTGTTTCAGCTTCCTTCTGGATGTGGTGTGGTAGGTCAGTTCCTTTCCCACTCCAGATGATCTATTTTTGTTTTCTGTGGTATTCCCTTCGAGTGTGGGGGTCGGCCTAATTCTGGTTTGGGCCGGCTTGTCGTCCAGCCTCTTTGTGTAGACCTCTGTACTTTACATTGCCCTCCTTGTTTGGTGTGTCATGTTGGGGTCCATATGCATGTTCCATATCTGTGGGGACACAACCGATACTCTCCCCCGGGTGGGTTAGTACCCTGCCCCCCCCCATACCATCCATTCGGATTCTCTCCCTCCCAGTTCTCCCTCTCCCTACCCCACTACTCCTTCTTTATGCTGGGCTCTCATGTACCTCCCTAAGTATGGCCTGCCCTCCCTCCAACTATCTGTGCTCATCGGTGCTTTTCAGTGCTGCATAATACTCCATTGTGTGTATGTGCCAAAGTTTGCTAATCCACTCGTCTATCGATGGAAACTTAGGCTGTTTCCAAGTCTTTGCTATTGTGAATTGTGCCGCAATAAACATTGGAGCACATATGACTGGTCGTGTTTTATTTGCTGCTTCAACCGGGTATATGCCCAGTAGAGGGATGGTTGGGTCATAAGGTAGATCAATTTCCATTTTCTTTAGGTATCACCAGATTGCTTTCCACAGTGGCTGTACAAATCTGCACGACCACCAGCAGGGGAGGAGGGTTCCTACTTCACCACAGCCCTTCCAACAACTGTTGCTCTCTGATTTACTGATCTGGGCTAGCCTCAGGGGTGTTAGGTGGTATCTCATGGTTGTTTTGATTTGCATTTCTCTTATGGCAAGGGACTTCGAGCACTTTCTCATATGTTTATTGGCCATATTGATCTCCTCTCTAGTGAAAGTTCTTCTCAATTCTTTTGCCCACTTCCTTAGGGGGTTAACTGTTTTCCTCTTTTTGCAGGTCACGATGAGCCCTTTGTCTGATGTGTCATTACTAAAAATCTTCTCCCAGTCTGTGGGTTGCCTTGTCACCCTCTTGGCGAAGTCTTTCGAGGTGCACAGGTGTTTTATTCTTATTAGATCCCATTTGTCGATTTCCAGTTCACCTGTGTGTGTCCCCTTCCCTGTTGCAGTGAGCCTATGTGCTCCCTGGGCCAGTGCTCTGAGATTAGTCCCGATTCCCTCCTTAATGGTCCTGATGGTTTGGGGTTTGACTTCTAGATCTGTGATCCACCTTGAGTGTATTCTTGTGCATGGGGTGAGGTAGACGTCTTGTTTCAACTTTCTACATGTGGATATCCATTGTTTCCAGCACCACTTATTAAAGAGGGCATCTGCTTCCCACTTGACGTTTTTGGGATCCTTGTTGAAGATCAGTTGTCTATATGCTGATGATTTTACTCCTGGGCTTTCTATTCTTTTCCACTGGTCTGAGTGTCTATCATTGTGCCAGTACCATGCTGTTTTGACCACTGTAGCTGTGTAGTAGGCATTGAAATCAGGTAGGGCGAGTCCTCCAATTGTGTCCTTCTTCTTGAGGAATTCTCTGCTAATTCTGGGTTTCTTCCCTCTCCATATGAAGTTGGTGGTCAGTTTTTCCAATTTTTTTGAAGAAGGTTGATGGTAATTGGATTGGTATAGCATTGAACTTGTAGAGTGCTTTAGGAAGAACTGGCATCTTTACTATGTTCAGCCTACCTAACCATGAGCAGGGGAGGGTCATCCATTTGTGAAGGTCACTTTTGGTTTCCTGTAATAGGGTTTTATAATTATCAAGCAGGGTACTCTTATATGGGCGTATCTGCATGTAGGCAGACCTACCTGGAGATGGATGGAAGAGTGGTGTCTCGGTTCCTAAAACCATTGGAAATAATGTGTTTTCTGATGGTCTTGGCGACCCTTGTGAAAGGTTTACTCGACCCCCAAAGGGGTATCATCCCACAGGTTGAGAATGACTGCACTAGGTCATTAGGTCTCCTCTTACAAAAGTACAGCATCTTTGAAATTGTCATTCTATTTCCAAGTTTGACCTTGGTACAGACAACTTAACCTCTCTGTCCTTCAGTTTTCTCATGGATACAATCTGTGTCTAAACTGTGCTGTAAGGTTGTAAATTGACTGGACTACAACATAACACAGGAAAAAGAAAAATCAGCTTCTTTATTTTCCCTTCTTTATACAGTAGATTAAGAAAAGGGGGGTTTACTTAATTTTTAAAAATTCAGTTTGGAGGGGTAGAATCCAACACTTTATCTTATCTTGACAGGTAACTACTTACCTGGTATGACTAAAGATTTTCAGGATTCTGTCTTCCATCTGGATTCCTCCCAAGATGGCAATTGTTTGAAGAGGGTGAGGTTATTTTTTGTACTTGGTCAGTTTTCATTCTTGGGAATCTTTGAGGATATACTTTTCTTCTCATCAGAGTTGTGAAATATCAAGTAAACAACCTTGATTGAATCTCTTTTCAACGTCTGTTGACAGCATTGGTCCTTTGAATCTAGAACGTGTCGTTTGATTTACTGGTGATGGTCTCTTCTGTACATTCCTCTTTCTCTGGTACTCCTGTGTTTTCTGATATCAAGCTTCCTGGACTTGACCTCCATTTTTTATTGGCTTGTTTATTTTAATATTTTCTATATCTTCTGAAGATGGCATCAACGTTATTTTCCAGGTCTTAGGATGTTTCATTTGTTATTATATTTTTAATCTTCAAGAGCTCTTTGTGATGAGTATTTCTTTATCACAGATTCTTGTTTTGTGACTGCAGTGTTGTTTCCTTCTCTTTTTTCCTCCCTTAGGAAGTAGGTAATAGTATTTGGGGAGAGGAAATATCCTTTCACTGCTTAAGTTACACTTTTTATACTTACTTGTTTTGAGGGTTTTTCTATTAGATTATTTCCTTAGATGACTGGTTAGAAGAATTAAAAAGAGAGGGGAATTGAAAGGCTGATTTTATGATTTTAGTATTTGAGTACAAGAATGGGACTCCTGAACTCTATCAGTTAGTCTAAAAGTAGGGAACAAAGACTTCCTAGGTATTGTGGATTAAGGTTATTTTTGTAGGAATTATACCTCCAAAAATTATGGGAGCTAGAAAACCAAAGGAACAGACGGGTTATTGGTGGAGCCGTGGAAAAGTCACTAGCTAGTTTTCCTCAGGCAATTAATATTGGTTAATAAGTCAAAGTTACTTTGGGAATCTAAAAACTCAAGCAAGTCTAGCTGCTGGAGTGGGACTGCAAAGGAGTGTCCAAGGAGAGGGTAGGGAAAAGCTGTGACCTCTGTACTATGTCACCATACGTCTGGGTGGGGAATCGAAGATGTTGTTAGTGAACAGGGTCTATTTAGGGTTTAGTTAAGTTCAGAACAAGAGCTAAACACGAAGTTGAGACAGATTCTTCCCTGGAACATGCCATCATGTTTAATTATCAAACTCTCCAGAGATTAATGATAACTGCTTCTTTGAAATTTCCAAACATTATTGAAGTTTCTTTCCTGGCCAAGCCTAACTCAGAACAATATAGGAAAGGGAAAGATAGCTCTCAATTTAGCAAGTTTAGCAACAGAGCAACGCAGCATATTGGCTGTGGGCTTCAAGGTAAGGTGATCTATCTTGTGTTACATCTTTCTTTTTGGGATAGTAAAGTTTCCAGAGAATACTACTAGATGGTGAGACTTTGCACAGAAGGTGATGATCTGGCTGACTGTTTACTAAAGAGGGAAGTTAGAGGGTGGTCTTAGTTTTCAGTAGTCACAGATGCATATTTATATTGTTTTAAACACTGTACATACTACTTTATAAACTTAGCGTAGAATATTCTGTACATCTTTTCACTCTCTTACCAGGTTGGGACTTGAGTAATATCCCTTTTTTAAGGTATTTCAAGGTATCTGAAATCACTGGTTCCTTACTTTTGTGACAATTCACTTTTTATTCCAGCTTTTGACTTACTTATCTACTGATTCAAGATTTAAAAAATTATATTTAGTCATTTCCTGCTACTTTATTTCCTTTCTAGCCTATGAGCTTTGTAAATTTATTTTTAAAATTGTTTTATTAGGGGCTCATGCACCTCACAATCCATACATACATCAATCATGCAAAGCACATTTGTACATTCATTGCCCTCATTATTCTCAAAACATGTGATCTCCACCTAAGCCCCTGGCATCAGCTCATTTTTCCCCTGCCTCCCTGCTACCTCCTCCCTCATGAACCCATGATTTTTATAAATGATTATTTTGTCATATCTTGCCCTGTCCGATGTCTCCCTTCACCCACTTTTTGTTGTCCATTCTCCAGGGATGTCACATGTAGATCCTTGTAATTGGTTTCCCCTTTCCAACCCACCCTTCCAATATCGCCACTCTCACCACTGGTCCTGAGGGGTTCATCTTTCCTGGATTCCCTGTGTTTTCGGTTCCTATCTGTATCAGTGTACATCCTCTGGTCTAGCCAGATTTGTAAGGTAGAATTGGGATCATGATAGTGGGGGAGAAGGAAGCATTTAAGAACTAGAGGAAAGTTGTTTCTTTTTTTTTTTGAAAGTTGTATGTTTCATCATTGCTACATCGCACCCTGACTGGCTGGTCTCCCTGAGACCCTTCTGTAAGGGGGTGTTCAGTGGCCTACAAATGGGCTTTGGCTCTCCACTTCTGCACTTCTCCCCCCCCCCATTAACTATGATAAGATTTTTTGTTCTGATGATGCCTGATACCTGATCCCTTCGACACCTCATGATTGCACTGGCTGGTGTGCTTCTTCCATGTGGGCTTTGTTGTTTCTGAACTAGAAGGCCGCTTGTTTACCTTTAAGCCTTTAAGACCCCAGACACTATATTTTTTGATAGCTGGGAACCATCAGCTTTCTTCACCACAGTTGCTTATCTATCCACTTTGTTTTCAGCGGTTGTGTTGGGAAGGTGAGCATCATAGAATGTCAGTTTAATAGACGAAAGTATTCTTGCATTGAGGGAGTATTTGAGTGGAGGCCCAATGTCCTTCTGCTACCTTAATACTAAACCTATAAATATATGCACACAGTTCTATTTCCCCATCCTCATATGTAAATATATTTGCATATGTACATACATGCCTTTATTTAGACCTCTGTAAATGCCCTTTTCCTCCTAGCTCTTTCCTCTATCTACTTTTACTTCCCTCTTGTCCCACTATCATGCTCAGTCTTCCTTTGGGTTTCAGTAATTCCTCTTGGTTACATTACCCTTGATCATGCCCTACCAGGCCTCCTATACCTTCCTCACCACCAATTTGGATCACTTGTTGTTCCCTTGTCCCTGGGTTTGTTAACACCACGCCCTTTCCACCCACCTCCCTCTCTCTCATGTCCCCCTGGAACTGTCAGTCCCATTGTTTTCTCCTCCAGATTGTTCATCCAGCCTATTTTATTTAGACAGACCTGCGGAGATAATAACATGCACAAAAACAAGACAGAGCAAAACCAAGTAACAATATACAACAAAACAACAACAAGCCAATGACTAAAAACAAAACAAAACAAAAGAAAGAAAAGCTTGTAGTTAGTTCGAGTTGTTTGCTGGGCCTTAGGAATGTTTTCCAGTCCAGTCTGTTGGGGCACCATGCGCTTTCCCCAAAGCCCACCTTCAGCATTCCCTGGGGACCTTGCCACTCTGTTCCTTTGCTGTTGTGTTGCACCTCCTTAGAGTTTTGCCTCGGTGTGGTGGATCAGTTCAGGTGCAATCCCCACTCTGTGTCTCTGGTGTTGTCCCCTGTAGGACTATGGGTCAGGGAGGGATGTCATGTCTCATAGTGGGGCTGGCCATGTGATCCTCTCTGTGGACTGGCTGCTCTAATCGGGAACATCATCCTCAGTATGGTATTTTGGCTGTGAGTTCTCACGACATTATTTTATGCTTTTGGAAATAAAATTTTTTTGTATAAAAAAATTAACATGGCCCACGGTGGAGTATATAAATAGAGAGTGGGTTGAGTACATGCCTGGGGCTTTCTCATCCTGCTTTCCTCCAGAGTAATGGAATAGCCAGGCTCTATAAGCTAAGTCAAGTTGCGATGAAGGTCACAGTTTGTACCAGAGTCTTCTATTCTATCATTCAACAAGTATATTTTGAACATTTTATAACATTACAGGCACTATTCTAAATCACGGGGATGCAGAAATAACACACAGAGACAGAAAATAAGAAAAAGTAAAGCCTATGGGACCTTACTTTGGTGATTGGGCATGACTCAAAACGAGCTAGAAGCATCTTTTAATAATTGGAACTTGCAATATACAAAGCACGAGTTTAGAAAAACAAAGTTTTCAAAAGTGAAATGGATCCAATGAAGCTCGATGTCCTAGGCATTAATGAGCTGAAATGGATATATGTCCCACTATGCCAGGAAAGACAAATTCAAGAGGAGTATTTTTAGCGTCAAAGAGGATATTTCAATATTGATCTTGAAGTACGCTGCTGCTTGTGATAGAATACTATCTACCTGTAAACAAGGTAGACTGTCCATTGTCTCCTTTCACCTGCCTTTCTGTTATTCGTCTTGGGGGGCAGTGGGGGGATTTATCCAACCTTGTGATGTGTTCCCCTTCTCCCCCTCTGCTACCCTCTTGATATCGCTAATCTCACTACTGTTCCTGAGGGCTTTATCCGTCCTGAATTTCATGTGTCCAGAGCTCTTATTTGTATCAATGTGTGTACTCTGGTTTAGCCAGATTTGTAGGGTAGAACTGAGTCATGGTAGTGGGGTGGGGGCAGGGTGGCAGGGGAAGGAAAAATTCAAGAGCTAGAGGAATGATATGTATTTCATCAGTGCTATACTGCATCCTGGTTGAATCGTCCCTTTCTTATAACCCCTCTGTGGGGGGATGTCTAATTTTTTTTACACATGGGTTTTGGGTCTCTACTTCAACCCCCTTTTTTCCACATCGCTATAATTGTTTGTTTTGGATTTCTTTGATCCCTGATCCCATCCACACCTCATGATCACATAGGCATGTGGGCTTTTTTGCTTTCCTGCTGGATGGCTGCTTGTTTAACTTCAAGCCTTTAAGACCCCATATACTACATCTTTTGATCTCCAAGCACCATTTGCTTTCTTCACCACATTTGCTCATGCTCCCATTTTGTCTTCCGTGATCCTGTCAGGAAGGTGAGTATCAAAAGAGTGCCAGGCCAAAGTCCATCTGCTATCATAATACTTTACATATAAATATACTACGTACATTGGCTTCTATGCCTTTCAATATAAATAAATTTACATATATACATAATTATAGCTACATCTCTATAAATAGCTTTTGCCTCCTATTTCTTTCCTTTATTTCCTTTCACCTTCTTCTCCCTATCATGCTCCCACTATCCCAGTATCATGTTCACCCTCCATCAGGCTCTCAGTAATTCCTTGAAGATTACATTTTATGCCCTCCTTGCCATCAATTTTAGATCTCTTGTTGTCTCCTTAATCCCACTTTAATTTTGAGAATATCTCAAGAATAGTTTTGATGCATTGAACACTGACAGATGATCTGATGAGCTGTGGTATGACATCAAGAATATTATACATGAAGAAAATAAAAGTTCATTAAAGTGACAGGAAAGAGAAAATATCAAAATAGATGTCAGATGAGACTCTTAAATTTATTCATAATTATAAAGTCAAAGAACTGAATAGATAACGTTCACATAGCAGTTCAAGAAGACAAAGTAAAGGATTAAAATTAAAGGTGCTAAAACCTACAGTTAGAATACCACAAAGGAAGAACACACTCAGCATGTCTTATACTGAAAGAACTGAGGGCAAAAAAAAAAAATCCCAGCCTACAGTTTAAATATTGAAAGAGTCAATGGGTAAAATATTGAACAATGGCTGAAGCATCCAAAGAAGATGGGAAAAATACACAGAGCCACCGTACCAAAAAGGATTAGCTGCCATTCAACCATTTCCAGTGGCATCATCTGATCAAGAAAGAGTGGTGCTGAAAGAAAGAAATCAAAGCTGCCCTGAAGGCATTAGCCAAAGCAGAGCTCCAGCAAGTAATGGACAGTTTTCAACAAGTTGAGGAAACACTGGAAACCTTCAGTCTTTTTCTTTCTTTCTTTCTTTTTAAGTCATTTTATTGGGGCTCATACAACTCTTATCACAATCCATCCATCCATCCATTCTGTCAAGCACATTTGTACATTTGTCGCCATCATCATTCTCAAAACATTTTCTTTCTACTTGAGCCCTTGGTATCAGCTCATTTTCCCCTCCCTCCCCACCCCCTTCCCTCATGAACTCTTGATAATTTATAAATTATTATTTTTCTGTTTGTTTTTCTTTTTTCCCTTTTATCATGATTTCTTTAAAAAAAACATTTTATTAGGGGCTCATAAAACTCTTTTCACAATCCATACATATACATACATCAATTGTATAAAGCACATCTGCACATTCTTTGCTCTAATCATTTTCTTTTTTTACATTTTATTAGGGGCTCATACAACTCTTATCACAATCCATACATATACATACATCAATTGTATAAAGCACATCCGTACATTCTTTGCCCTAATCATTTTCAAAGCAGTTGCTCTCAAGCCCTTTGCATCAGGTCCTCTTTTTTTCCCACTCCCTCCCCGCTCCCCCCTCTATAAATCATTATTAGTCATGTCTTACACTGTTTGACATCTCCCTTTACCCACTTTCATGTTGTCCATCCCCCAGGGAGGAGGTTATATGTAGATCCTTGTGATCTGTTCCCCTTTTCCACCCCACCTTCCCCTTCTGGTATTGCTACTCCCATTAATGGTCCTGAGGGGTTTATCTGTCCTGGATTCCCTGTGTTTCCATCTCTGATCGGTACCAGTGTACATTCTCTGGTCTACTGGATTTGTAAGGTAGAATTAGGATCATGATAGTGCGGGGGTGGGGGTGCGGGAGGAAGCATTAAAGAACTAGAGGAAAGTTGTATGTTTCATCAGTGCCATACTGCACCCTGAATGTCTTGTCTCCTCCCTGTGACTTTTCTGTAAGGGGATGTCAATTTAAAGGCATCATTCTTGGTGAAGTGGGAGGGAGAGTGAAAAAGACCATTCAGAAGAACTGACATAATGACTCAAAGGGCTGAAGCATGACACTTTTCAGGATGGTGCAGGATTGAGTAGTGTTTCCCTCCGTGTGCATAGTTTCCTTAAAAGTCAGAAACAATTCAACAGTATCTAACAAAAACAATCACAAAATAGTTAGCTCATTTTCGTTTAGGAGTCCTAGTCCCATAGTGTGCTATGTGTTGGGCTGCTAAGCACAAGATCAGCAGTTTGAAACCAATGGCTTGTCCATGGGAGAAAAATGAGAGTAGGAACCAACTTGGTAGCAGTTAATTGAGTTGTTTTAGGTATATATATTTTTTGGTTTTCAGTAGTCTAACATTTTTTTCATACATATAATATTTTTATAACATTTTAATTTGATCATTTTATAAGATTATTTAAGTAATTTGAAATTTTTCAGTATTTTGGAATTTAATTTACATCTTGGTTTTATAATTATGTTAATCTTTTCATTTAAGAAGTCCCCAAAGATCTTAAAAGCTTGTCTTAAGCAGCCATCTAAGTGAGGTGTCAGCTAAGTCCACAAGGAAGAAGTATGTCAACCTGTGTGATCCAAGGCTAAAGAATAAAAGCCAACACCAGAGGAAGAAATGGCATTAGAGATTTAAGGTGGAGGACCCAGTGTGCAGAAAGCCTGTGGATTAGTCTCCGGGGAATATCCTCTGACCACTGACTAGGGATGTGAATAACTTTGCTATCAGAATGCATTGGAAAGTGGATGATGCAGATATGGTTAGGTTAAAATTCAATACCTTATCATTCTCCCTTTTCACTCATTTAAAATATGTTCTAGTGTCTAATGTTTTCTGCTTTCTTTTCGATGGAGGTTTTCCTTTGTTTTATGTAGCTGTTGTTGTTTTTCTGTATATGAAACCCAGGATAGGTAAATTTATAATAATTTCTTAGGGTTATCACAGGGAGGTTGGGCTGCTAATAATGATGAGAATAATGAGCAGATGAAAGAAAAATGTTCTAAAATGGAGTGTGTTGGTGATTACACAACTCTTTTAATATGTTTAAACCATCGAAGTATTTGATATATGAATTATATGTCAAGAAAATTGTTTAAAATAAATTTGCGCCAAAAGAAAATAATTTTCTGCATTAGCTATCTTGTTAAAAATTCATAGTAAAATAAAAGTCAGCTGCATGACCACTTGCATTTATTTTCCCTTTTAAAATATATAGTAGGTAACTGAATTTGTATATTTTGGCTAAATTCTGAGTACATGAGGGGGGAGATGCTTGAGATATGGAGATTGTAGAGGGAGTTTTTTTAATCAGAAGGCTCTTGGTTATTCAATTAAATCAAGATATCCCACTGAAAAGCTGAAAACATTATAAAACAGGAGAGTCTAAATACAAAAAAGAAAAAGAAGATGATTATAATCTGGATGTTGGAGTATTGCATCCTAATTTAACCTGATTTATGGCATAAGGCAAAATAAAAAGCCAGTTTCAACACTGAGAACATTTTAATGGTTTATTGTCTAAATAGATAATAAAACTTGGACCTGGCTAAGTTTTTTTTAACATTTATTTTTATCTTTTATTTCTTAATAAATCACTTTATTTGGGCTCTTACAGCTCTTTTCAGAATCCATACATCAATTGTATCAAGCACAGTTTTACATATGTTGCCATCATCATTTTCTTTTTTTATTATAATAATTATAATTTATATTTTAAAATTAATAAATCTTTTTATTGGGGCTCATAAAGCTGTTATCACACTCCGTACATACATTAATTGAGCAAAGCACCCTTATACATTAGTTGTACTCGTCATTCTCATAATTCACCTTCCACTTGGGTTCTTGGAATCATCTCGGTTTCCCTTTTTCCCCCCTCCCCCTCCCTCCATGCACCCCTGTTCCCCCTGGTCCCTTGATAGTTTATAAATAATTATTATATCTTATCTTACACTCCCCGGCATCTCCCTCACCCGCCTCCCCATTGCCCATGTCCCAGAGAGGAGGTTACACATAGATCTCCAAGATCGGTTCTCCCTTTCTACACCCCCTTCCATCCTGGTGTCGCCACTCCTACTGCGGGTGTTGAGGGGTTCTGGCTAAGCTTTATAAAAATATCCACATAAAGACTTTAGAAAACTGGCAATAAGGATAATAATACCTAACAATTTTCCAAATTTAAAATTTTGTGCTAGCATTCTTCGTAACTTATTTCATATGAGTCTATGGGTTGCCAAGCACCTGCCACAACTTATTATTATTTTAAATTAAGTCACACAGGAGCCATAATTTTGATCACCGATTCTGTGACTATGGCTATTCTGGGTGAAACAAAATCAGTAGATAGGCAAAAGTCAACCATCTACAGAACAGACATAGGGAGGCCAGCAGGCTATGAGATGAGCATTCATTCATCCCATTGTAAACATCTCAGAGGAGTGTAGTGCCTTGCTACAACAGGTGATTTCCTTTTGGAAATAAACTCTGGATTTGTGATGTATGCTGTAGGTTTTGTGTATGAGGAAGCTATACACAGACCAAGAGGCAGTCACTTGAGCAGACTGCGTGGCTCTTTCTAGTTAGTCTTGGGAACCCACAGGGACAATTCTCCCCTTTCCTGTTTAGTGGTTATGAGTCAGAATTGACTTGGTGGCAGTGAGAATTGTGGCTTACAAGAAGGAAGGGTGGACCCCAGGGCTGTGTCCTGTCAACATACTTATCCCATCTGTATGCTGAGCAAGTAACTCAAGCAGAGAGATTCTATGAAGAAGACTGGGACATCAGGATGGGAAGAGGTCTCTCTAACAACCTGAGATATGATACAGCCTTCCTTGCTGAGATCCAAGAGAATTTGAAGTACGTACTGATGAAGATTTATGACTACAGACTTCAATAAAGATAACATCTCAACATATAGAAAACAAAAATCTTCATACTTGAATCAATAAGCAACACTGTGATACATGGAGAAAAAGTTGAAGTTGTCAAGGAATTCATTTTGCTTGGATCCACAATCAATGCCCATAAAATCAGCAGTCAAGAAATCAAAGGATATATTTCTTTGGGCAAATCTGCAAATGAGCTCCGCAAAGTGGCGAAAAAAAAAATCACTTTGAAAACTAAAGGGGCACCTAAATTAAGCCATGGTACTTCTCAATGGCCTCATATGCCTGTGAACACTGCACAATGAATAATAAAGACAGAAAATTTATATGTTTGGATTATGGTGCTTGGAAAGAATATTGAAAGTATTATGCACTGACAGAACAAACACATCTGTGTTGGGAGAAGTACAGTCAGAATGCTCCTGGAGGCAAGGAGAGATTGCCTGGCTGATGAGATTTTGTCTCACTTTGGACATGTTATTAGGGGGTACTTATCTGTAGAGAAGGACAAGATCAGTAGAGGGTCAGTGGAAAGAAACGCCAGGAGAACTCTCAATGAGATGGCCTGACAGTGATGGCAACAAAGGTTCCAACACTTATTGGGCAGTGGTTCATTCTGTAAGACTGACCCCATGGCCTTGAGAAACTAGTCACAGATTATTGCAATTTGAAAAAGAGATGCCCTAAAAACACAGGGATATCTCAGGGACTCAATCTTAAAAGAGATGATCGACAAGTTCCCTTTAGAGTTATATCTGCCCTAGACAATAAGGAATTCACTGGTGAAGTGGCCCTTGGTATACTTGTGGAGCTCGGTTGTGGCTGTCCTGAACAGGAAAAGGCAGATCTTGTGTATTAGTTTCATAACAAATTACCATAAACAGGGTGGCCTAAAATAGTAGCATTATTTTTTCACAGCTTTAGAAGTTAGGAATTAGAAAGTGAGTTATCACTAGAGCCTTGCTCTCACTGAAGGATGGAAAAAAAACCCCAAAACTAAACTAAACAAAACTCACTGCCATCAAGTAGATAGGTTTCAACTCATAGTGATCCTGAAGGGCTGAGTAGAACTCTCCTTGTGCCTTTCCAAGGCTGTGACTTTTAAGATGCCATGGAGTGGACTTTGTCTGATAGCGGACCGGGTGGAACTTCCCCTGTGGATTTTAGAGACTGTTCCTCTTCACTGGGGTAGAAAGCCATGTCTTGCCCCGCCGGAGCGGCTGTATGAAAAGAGGAAACTTCACTTCCCGCTGAATAGTGGCTGGTGGGTTCCAACTGCTTACCTCAGCCGCTCCAAAATCACCTACTTTTCCACCAGAGCGCCTCTATTCTCGGAAGGCAGTTGGGAAGAATCTTCTCTTGCATCTTCCAACTACTGGTGGTTTCTGGGAATTGGTATCATTCTTCAACTTGTCGCTAGAGCACACAAACCTCTCTACCAGTCTTCATATGATCGTCTCTCTCTTATTTCCATGTCCTATCATCGCCTTCTAAGAGCAAGTAATTGAGAGATCACACTAAATATGGAATGATTTCATCTTCAGAGCCATAGGCAATTACATCGGCAAAGATATGATTTCCAAAGATGCGATGTTACATTTGGAGGTTCTTAATTATTAAACCCATAAAGGAGCCCAGGGATGCTAACACAAAGCCAGCAGTTTAAAATTGCTGTGGGGGGAAAAGGGACTCTCTGTTCCAATAAAGATTTACAGCCCCAGATCCTACGAGTTGCTAAGAGTTGGACTCAACTCTACTCCAGGGAATTTTGTATTTTATTTTTTTTAACCATGGTGTTGTTAAGAGGTGGGTGCTAATAGATGTTAGCTTCTTTGATCCAAAAGGAAAACAGTAAGGCAGCATTTAATTCTTCCATGGGAACTCCCAGACTATTCTCAGATTCACGGCTATGATCTTCCTTTCGTCCTTTTCCTTCTCTTCGTCTTCTGTCCCACTCATCTTCACACAACTCTGAGGCCATCTTCCAGACCGCTCACAGGAACTTTCCTTCCTCCCACCGGAAATCCCTTCGGTGACCTTCGCCCCCACCGCCGAAGCCACGTCCGCAGGCGACTGTCCCGCGGAGCGCGGAAGCTCCGCCGAGGTCCTCCAGTCAGGCCTTCCCGCGTCTTCTGGCCTGTCCCCCGGGACCAGCGGCCGACGAGCACAGCGACTAAACGCCGGGCTGGCCGACGCGTTTGTGGTAGTCAAGCGCGACGCGCAGGCGCCCGCGGACACGCCCCCGAGAGCTCGCCGCGTCGCCCTGGAAACGGCGCTGCGCGTCAGCCCGGGCTGGGGAAGGGCGCGCGTGCGCAGTGCTCGGCGTGTGCTCGGATTCGGGGCAATGGCCGGGGCCGTTGGATGCCGCCCGACCATGGCCCCTTTCTCCCCCGACGACGAGGCGATGCTGCAGGAGATGCTGAGGCAGTTGTTCCAGAGCGTGAAGGAGAAAATCACGGGTGCTCCTTCTCTGGAGTGCGCCGAGGAGATCCTGCTACATCTGGAGGAAACAGATGAAAATTTTCACAAGTAAAATTACTTTTCATGTCCTAAGCAAACAAACCGGAACGTCCAGGAGAGATCAAATGTACATTCATTTGATTAGGATTGTTAAACTAGTGCCCAAACTAGAGATCCTTTTTTTGCTGTTCCATTTATAGACCCAAATGTCGAATTGATCTCCATTTTTTCTGTCTGTACTTCCTTTCCAACACTTCTGCCTATTTTTACTGCCACTATAAAGAAACCCCTGCTTCTTCTGTTTTCCCAGGGCAGTATAGTAATTTAAATGGTAAATAATTTATATTCTTTTAAGAATATTTCTATTGCTTCAAGGGATTCTTGATAGTATACCTAAAAGCAAGGATTTCCCGAGTTCCCTTTTTCTTTGCATATTTGGGCTGCAGCAAGGATCCACTCTGAGAACTGACTGCAAGGACCACTGAAGGGAAAAGGGAATTAACTTCCTTAGAAATGGCTTCGCACCTGGTTGTTGTTGTTGTTAGGTGCCCTCCAGTCGGCTCATCTTGACCCTGTTACAACAGAACGAAACTCTGCCAGCGCAGCACCCTCCTCACACCTGCTGCTTCTGTTGGAGTCCTGTGTTGCAGCCCCTGTGTCCAGCCTCTGGCTCCTCTAAAGAGGAAAGCCCATGCCCAAATGGCTGTCACCTGTGCCAGGAAGATTAGAGCCCTAGGCGAGGCAGACATTGCTCTGCTGCGGGGAGCATTCCAGAATGGACGTTTAATGAGGAGGTATCATTTGAGGTGGATCGTAAAAGATAATGTTTCTTGAGAGGCCTGTGTTTTTCATTTGACTTGGCTCATAATTTAAATTAAGTCTCCGAGTTTAAGAGTGTTATCTCCAGGTTCCTCACTTCATGATTGCTCATAGTAGTATTTTTAATTCAGTATTTGCATTTCATTTTGATCACACGGAGAGGACACTTAAAATGTATTTCTTGTCTGTTAACTGGCTATTGAGGGCTCTGAAGTTGTATTTATTTGGAATTCCAACCAATTCCATATATGAATAAGTAAATCCTTGAGCTATTTGAAATTCAGAACTTTGTGCCTACTTACAATTTGAAAGGGGAAGCATTCATAGTTTCATTAGATTCTCAAGGATCTTTAAAACATTTGGAAAGAACTCTTGTTAACATAACATTTCTTATTTTTATTATATATAGTTTCTTTTCCATAATTTTCTTGTTTGTCTTCTCATTAAATTCTCTACTAATAGCCGTTATTTAATGATATTCTTCATTTCAGAGAATTAGAGACCAGCTCTTATTGGTTCACTATTGATTTATTACTTAAATAGTGGAAACTAGCACAAGTTTAACCTATTTCCAGTGTAAGTTTGGTTATCGATGTTTTATAAACTCATGCAGCTGATGGTTTACATCACAAATATTTATATCAAGTATTAAGTTTGAGATTTCATTTTGGGTTTTATTTCATAAGTAATTGCGAAAGTGATTTTTAAATTACTAAGTAAGTTTTTGATAGGGTTGTGTTCTAGGAATTTTTCCATTTAATCTAAATTTTCAGATGGATTTGTATAAAATTTCTTATTAATATGGCATTAATTTTAAAAATAATCTGAATATCTGAAGTTATGTCTTCCTTTCAATTGAAATATTTCCTGTGTGTATATGCCTTTCCTCTTTTTCATAATCTATCATCATGTCACAGATTTATTACGTTTATTAGTCATTTCAAACAATCAGCTCTTGGCTTCGTTCTATCATGCATTATGTATTTAAGGATCCCTGGTGGTGGGTAAGTAAGGTTGGTGGTTCAAACCCACTAGCTGCTCATGGACAAAAAGATGAGGCTGTCTCATGAGAAGGTTTACAGCCTTGGAAACCCTGTGGTCGCTTGATATGAGTTGGAATTGACTTGATGGCAGTGAGTTTGGGTTATTATTTTTGTTCATCATTTTTTTTCTTTAAGAAAACAATTTTTTTTATGGTGAATGCTTGGTTCATTACTTTTCAGCATTTTTTCCTTTTTAATATAAGCATTTAAAACTATATATTTCCTTATAAGTGTTGCTTTAGCTGTATTAATTTCAAATTTCACTTTTCAAGTTATATTTGGATTATTACGGTTACTCTTAGTAGTCTAATAATTCTGTAATATACTCTTCTTTATCAGGTCATTAGGTAGATTAATGCTTGCTGATTAAAATACAGAGTTATTATTTATTGTTTACTGAAGAGATTGTCTTTTCTTTTTTAATCATTTTATTGGGGCTCGTACAACTCTTATCACAATCCATACATACATCCATTGTGTCAAACACATTTGTACACTTGTTGCCATCATCATTCTCAGAACATTTGTTTTCTGCTTGAGCCCTTGGCATCAGTTCATTTTTTCCCCCCTTCCTCCCTGCTCTCTCCTCTCTCATGAACCCTTGATAATTTATAAATTATTATTTTGTCATATCTTAAACTGCCCAACATCTCCCCTCACCCACTTTTCTGTTGTCTATCCCCCAGGGAGGAGGTTATATGTAGATCCTTATAATCAGTTCCCCATTTCCACCCCACCCTCCCTCCCTCCTCCTGGTATGGCCTCTCTCACCACTGGTCCTGAAGGGATCATCTGTCCTGGATTCCCTGTGTTTTCAGTTCCCATCTGTACCAGTGTACATACTCTGGTCTAGCCGGATTTGTAAAGTAGAACTGGGATCATGATAGTAGGGTGGGGGTGGGGCGGGGGAAGCATTTAGGAACTAGAGGAAAGTTGTATGTTTTATCATTGTTACATCGCACCCTGACTGGCTCATCTCCTCCCCCACCCCCTGTGACCCCTTTTTAAGTGGATGTTAAGTTGCCTACAAATAGGCTTTGGACCCCACTTTGCACACCACCTCATTCACAATGATATGATTGTTTGTTCTTTGATGCCTGATAACTGATCCCTTTGACACCTAGTGATCAAACAGGCTGGTATGCTTCCTCCATGTGGGCTTTGTTGCTTCTGAGCTAGATGGCTGTTTGTTTGCCTTCAAGCCTTTCACACCCTAGACACTGGGCACCATCAGCTTTCTTCACCACTGAAGAGATTTTCTAGGGAGCTCTGGTGACATAGTGGGCTATATATCAGATGGCTAATTGCTAACCACAGAGTCACTGATTCAAATCCACCAGCTGCTCCCAGGGAGAAAGATGAGACTTCTGCTCCCATAAAGATTTACAGCTTAGAAACCCACATGGGCAATTCCATTCTGTTTTATATGGTCGCTGTGACTAGTAATCAACTCAGTGGCAATAAGTTTGCGTTTCAAAGAGATTTACTAGCGATATTGTGAGGATGGTGGTGTAGGACTAGCAGTGTTTTGTACAGCTCTTCATAAGCCCTGTGAGTGGACTCCCTGAAATGGCATCTAATAGCAACAATAACAAAGAGATTGTAGGAGCCCCGGTGGCTTGAATGTTAAGCACTCTGCTTACCTAAAGGTTGACAAAACCCACCGGTGCTCTGTGGGAAAATAGACCTGCTTCCTTAAAAAGATGGCAGCCTAATACAGCCTATAGGAAAGACTGGAAACCATATAGAGGCAGATCTAGACTTTCCTATAGGATTTCTATGAGGCGGACTTGACTTGAAGGGAAGGGGAAGGGGAGAGAAGCAGGGAAGAGAGCATTGTCTTATTACATGTGTACATGTTGTGTAAATTTTTACACTCAAATTGGCCCCCAAGAATTCCATAAAATCAACCCAACACTGGTCTCCATCCTTGAATAAACTAGAATCACCTGGAGGTAGGTAAAAAAGTATTGACACCAGCCTTCACCACCAATGAGTAAAAAATTCCCAGGGGTGGATGTGGGTGGGTGTTTTGTAGAGGGTGGGTGCTGGTGTCTTTTAATAAAAGCAGAAGCCAGCTTTATTGACATAGGTTCACATACCATACAATTCAGTGGTATAAAGAGAGTCGTGCCACCTTGATGATTTTAAAAGCTCTAGGGTCTACACTCCAGAGGATTCTAATAATAACCAGTGTTGAGAACTTGTACTTATTTTTATATTAATTAGAATTGCATTACAGTTAAAAAATTATTTTGGGTATTTACCAACCCAAACACTTGCCATGGTTTCTGACAAAGAAGCACACCATTGCAGCTCTCTCATTGGATGTCTATTTTTGTTTGATATATGAAGCATACGATAATATTTATTGAATTGATTTTATCTTTGTTTTGAAAAAGATCTTACAAGCGACATTGTTAATTAGTGAACTTTAGAATATTAAAGAGGTAACTTGGGGAAACATCCTTTCTATAAAATGATATGCTTTTCCAAAGGTTATATACGAGCTGTCATAATTAATGAATTCATTTATAGCAACTCTGTGTCATGACTCAGATAATTATTCTTCAGCTTCAAAGGTTGTAGATAATGCAAAATATTTGTTTTTTTCCTATTCTATGGAGCTTGGTACACTGTGATATATGAATATGAGTGTCTTTTAAAAAGCTGATTCTGAAAAATAAGATTTTCAGACGTCTCAATGTTAGCATTGTATTTTATAACTTTCAAACTGAAAATATCGTATATTGAAAATATATTACTTTAAAAATGATTGAAATATTTCTTGCTTTTTTAAACAGTTAAATTTTCAGAATAATTGTACTAATGAAGTATTTTATACTCTCATATTATGATTTTAATATTTGTATCTCTGTACATTCTATTACAAGCATTTTGAACAGCTCAACCATTCAGGAGGCTCTTGTTGAAAAACTATCCAAAGTTCCTTGGAAAATTTAGGCAATAAATTTGGAGGAAAGAAAAGACTGTAAAAAGGGAATGTTTTTTCCTCAACTTTGTAGCAGTTTTTAATACAAATATGAAATGTTTCATATTCACTGGTAGTAAAACCAAATGATCAAGAATATTGCTCCTTTATAACTTATTGTATTTTCCTTGAGCTGCTTCAGAAATGAGATGAGCTAAATGCACCCTTTCTTCAGAGCCCAACCACCCTCTTAGGTTTAGTGTCTCTCCTGAGGAACCTTTTAGGGAAAGAAATTGCATTCATTTGGCAGTAGTGTTATTCAAAGTATATTTCTCCCTCATTAAATTATTTTTAGAATTAGTAACAAATAAGGGAAATAAAATATGTTTTTCATTTTTGTTAGTTGCTTTTGAGTTGGTTCTGACACATATGTTGTACTCCTCTGTACAACCGAGCTGACAGCTGCCCTGTCCTGCACCATTCTCAGAATCTGTATTTGAGCCTGTTGTTGTAGCCGCTGTGTGCAAACATCAAATCGAAGATCTTCTTCTTTCTCTGATTCTCTCCTATGGCAAGCATGATGTTCTTCTTCAGCAGCTGGTTCCTCCTGACAGGTCTAAACTCTATAAGATGAAGTTTTTAAAGTAAAAAAATTAATAGGGTTATTGGCATATAATTCACCTATTATAAAATTTAATCTTTCAATCATATTAAGAAAATTGTACAGTCATCACCTCTATCAATTTCAGAACAATTTTCTTCACATATTTATTGTTGTTAGTTCCCCATTTCCTCCCAGGCTGCCCTGCCGTGCCTCTAGGTGATTACTAATCCCTTTCCTGTCTCTATAACTTTACCTATCCTGCTGGCAAATTTAGTACTTTAGGCTAGCTGCAAGGTTGGGAACCACCAGCTTTTCTGGGACAAAGATGGCGCTTTCTACCCCCTCTCGGGCGTTCACAGGGGCAGGTCTAGCTGTCTCACAGCTGTGAGTTTGGTTTGCTTATTTTTTTGTCAATTTCCTATACAGAAAATCATTTAAAACATAAACAGGAAACAAAAACCCCCAAACCCAGTAACAATGATAAAGCAGAGAAAAGTCAATGGTAAAGAATGCAGAAAATAATAAAAGCAAACAACTTTAAAATGGGTAAAAAGGGAGATCAGATGACAAAGTGTTATATTTTAGCTGAACGACATCTGACACATCAGCTTTACAATGCTCTCTGTCTGATCGCAAGGCTCGTCGGTCAGTGCAGATTCACCAGAGGCCTAATCCATGTGTGGACCCTACTGTGGATTTTAGGCTTCCACTGCCATCCAAAACCTTTTGTAAAACACATGTTCAGAATTTAAGCTCTGCTGCTATTTCTTCTTTTGGACTTGCATTTTATTATTTACAGTGCTTGGGTCACACAGGCTGGTGTGCCTCTTCCATGTGGAATGAGTTGATGTCTCGCTTAGATAGCTGCTTATTTTAAGACAAGCATTTTATACTCCAGACACGATTTTTTTCTGATAGTGGGGCACCATCTGACTTCTTCCTCTCATGTTGCTGTAATACCCATGCCTTCAGTGATCACTTCATGAGAGTGAGAATCAAGTAGGGTTAAGTCATAACTAATTGTCCTTAGATTGGGGCTAGAGTTAAGCGCGTGCCCCTAAGCTAGTCATATATCTATGATTTATATGTTTCTGGCTCACTTTAGAGACACCATTATCATTTTATGATGGAGAACCTTATCAATCATGTCCCTGGGCATAAGATAATTTTATTCATAGTATCATTAATTTAGCCTTGTTTATATAATATAAAGTACTGTTGAGAAAGGGAAATTAAATATGTATAGGTCAGCTTTTCAGATGGAAGTACATGAATCGTTGACTTCTACGGACTAAATGCTTAAGTAAATGGACACTATTACATGACCTATGGGGATTGGTGAGGTGTAAGGAGGTAAAACTTTCAGTAACACTTATTTCCAGAGGCAGAAGAATGCCTACTAGAATAATACGTGCGATAAGAAAGCAGGGAGAGCATTAAAATAGTATGGGCATCCTTAAAGTAAGAGATATAAAGCAAAGTAAAACCACCACCAATTCCAGAACCTTGGGATAGCAGCCACCTTCTTCTTCTCACATTAGTGCATTTCAGCCTTAAATTCAAGGGAGCATGTTGGTTTCTTAAATCTGCTGCAGGTGAGTTTGTCCCGGTTGCAGGTGAGTTGCATCCCGGTGTGACCTGTGAAACATGTTGTGTTCCGTGAAAGAGCAGAGTTTCAAGTCCCAGGAGTCTCTAGCACATGGGCAAGGTCACCAAGGGCTGGATAGAGACTTGCTCAAAAATGTCCAATGAAGAACATAGTATTGGGTGTATTCTCCCCTTGAGTTCTATGTAAGTATGGTTAAGAATTTGTTCCTCACAAGCGGCCATCTAACTCAGAACAACAAAGCCCATATGGAAGAAGCACACCAGCCTGTGCGATCACGAGGTGTCGAAGGGATCAGGTATCAGGCATCGTCAGAACAAACCATCTCATCATAGTGAATGAGGGGGGAAGTGTGGAGTGGAGACGAAAAGCCCGTTTGTCAGCCACTGGACATCCCCTTACAGAGGGCTCTCGGGGAGGAGATGAACCACTCAGGGTGCGATGTAGCAACGATGAAAAATACAACTTTCCTCTAGTTCTTAAATGCTTCCACGCACCCCCCACACACAAACTATCATGATCCCAATTCTACCTTACAAATCTGGCTGGACCAGCAAATGTACACTGGTACAGATAGGAACTGGAAACATAGGAAATCCAGGGCGAAGGATCCCTTCAAGACCAGTGGTGTGAGTGGCAATACTGAGAGGGTAGAGGGAGGGTGAGTTGGAAAGGGAGAACCGATTACAAGGATGTACATATAGCCTCCTCCCTGGAGGATGGACAACAGAAAAGTGGGTGAAGGGAGATGTTGGACAGGGCAAGTTATGACAAAATAATAATTTATAAATTATCAAGGGTTCATGAGGGAGTGGGTGCGGGGAGGGAGGGGGAAAAATGAGGAGCTGATGCCAGAGGTTTAGGTGGAGAGCAAATGTTTTGAGATTGATAAGGGCAATGAATGTACAGATGTGCTTCATACAATTGATGTTTGTATGGATTGTGATGAGTTGCGTGAGCTCCTAATAAAATGATATAAAAAAGGAAAGAATTTGTTCCTCATGTGAGAGGCTCCAGCTGGCTTACCTGTCAACAGAAGTATCATTATTGGAGACAGATACCCTCCTCCCCATCTTGACTTGAATTTTCAGTAAGGTTTGCTTATCACGATTTTAGGATTGTCTGTTAAATTGGGGTGACGTTAGCACAATGTTGTATGCCAGCAACTGAATGCTCTTCTCCCTCTCTCTCCATCTTGAGAAACTGACCCCAGCTGAGGTGATGTCTTCTCTGCTGAAGTGGATTTTAACATATACATCTAAAGGGTGTGATATATTGTCCATGCGTACTCAGCATGCTTTCTACCTAGCTGCTTGGGAGACCAGATTAGAAGATGACCTGAACTGAAAGCAAAAGCCTGCCTTCATCTTGGAGTTTATACTTATAGTAGTAGACGAATACAATATTTGTCTTTTTGTGATCGACTAACTTTACTCAGGTAGTGGTTTCCACCAGGTTCACTGGTTTCATGAGGTGTTTCATTGTTGCTGTTTGGGATGCATAGTATTGCATTGTGTGTGTATCAGATTTTTTATATCTGTTCTTCTACTGATGGACATTTGAGCAATTTCCAGCAGCTTGCTATTGTGAACTGTGCTGCAATAAACATGGGAGAGCATATGAGGGGAAACTCCCCTCCCCCCCAAAAAAGGGGTTAAAAGCTCTGCAGGGCCAAGCTTCTGTAGCACGCACTTTCCCCACTGGGTGAGCACTGAGCAACTGGCTCTGAGTTAGTGCACCCAGGGCCGTCACCTGGGAAGGCTATTTCTGGTCACAGTGAATTTTTGGTAAAAGTAGTGTTACTTGAACCTAGTATTTTTGTGATGTCTGATTTTGGAGAACAGTGTGCAGCTGTGAAATTTTGTTTTCTGTCTGAGAAAAATGCTCAGAAACTCCTTTGAAAAAAGGTGAAATGTTGATTAAGGGCCAACCTTGTTCTGGATGTTGGTCAACTTCCCGAGTGGACGAAAATGTCAACAAAATTCATACACTTGTGCTCCAAGACTGATGGTGGACCATTGAGGGGATGGGAAAGTTATGTGGACTGTCTTGGAGCTCGGTTCATCAAATTTTAATGGAAGATTGTGAATGAGAAGGGTAACTGCGAAACTTGTGCCTGAAATTCTGATTGACCAAGAAAAAGACAGTCAACTGAAAATGATCCCTACTTTGAAAGAACAGCTCCTAAGTCACCCAGAATTTTTCCAAGGTCATTACTGGTGGCGAGACATGGCGCTTTTCTTATGACCCCCAAAGCAAACATCAATCAAGCCAGTGGAAGATGCCTTTGTCACCTTGCCCCTCAAAAGCTCGTCAAATGAAATCAAAGATCAAGATGATGCTCATTTGTTGTTTTGATGTGAAGGGACATAGTGTATTTGAAGTTCATTCCACCAGGTAAGACTGTTAAACTCTCTATTGAGAGGTTCTGAAAAGATGGTGTGACATTGCTGAACCAAAAAGGCCTGATTTGTGGCAGACGGGGCTGGTTTTGCTACCACAAGAGTACACCTGCTCACACAGCCATCTCCGTGTGCCAGTTTTTGGCAAAAAGAAGCCTGCCTCTCTTGCCCCACATACCTTACACCCCTGACCTTGCTCCACATGACTTCTTCTTGTTTAAATGATATGCGAATGCAGAGGGACACGAAAGACAGCAATTTTACTCCATAGGAGAAGTGAAGAAAAAAATGATGGATGTGCTGTCAGCCAATCCAAACATGAGTTTGAAAAATGTTTCCAAGAATGGGATCGCAGATTTGACAAATGTATTAAGTGTAATGGAGAGTACTTTGAAGATGCTAAGATTGTTTTGTAAAAAAAATTTAAACACATAGCTTTGAAAAAAAAATCTATTTTTGGGGTAACCCCCTCATATGTCTGTTCATGTTCTATCTATCTCTTATTTCCTTGGGGGTCTATGTCCAGCAAATATTTTGCTGGGTTGTATGATATTTCTATTCCCAGTTCTTGTAGGTAGCACCATATTGCTTTCAATAAGGATTGAACATGTTTGCAAGGCCATCACCAGTGTGTAAGAGTTCCAGTCTCTCTGGACCCTCTCCAGCATGCTGTCATCTGTTATTTTGAATTGGACCATCCTTGTGGGTGTAAACGATCCCCTATCATTGTTTTGCACTTCCTGCAAGGGTAGTGATCATTTATTCTCTTGGGCTTGTTAGCCATTTGGTTGTCATCTTTATGAATTGTCTATTTATGTCTTTTGCCTACCTTTTAATTGGATACTTTTTTTATTGAGGTGGTGTAAAATTTTATAGATTTTAGTAATTAATCCCTTGTCCATTGTATCATTGTTAAAGCTGGTTTTTTTTCTCTCTCAATCTATGGGCTCTCATTTTACTCTTTCTGATGTGCATGCATGACTTATATTTTAATAGGTTCTAGTCATCGATTGTGTCCTCCACTTGTGTGTGCTTTGTTATACTCACCAGTCTGTGTTTGCCCTGCAATAGGGCCCTTAAATTTGTCCCAATTTTCTCATTGGTGATCCTTATGGGGTTTATGATTAGGTCTCTAGTCCACCTTGAGTTATTTGGTGTGTGCATGTGGTGGTGTATCGGTCCTGTTTCTTTCTTCTGAAGATGGATATCCAATTTCCCCAGCACCATTTGTTAAACATGGTGTCCCTTTTCTATTTAGTACTGTTTTTTAAAAAATCAGTTGCCTTTAGGTGGATGATATTATTTCTGGGTTTTCTATCTTGTTCCAATGGTCTATGTATCCATTGTTGTACTAGAACCAAGCTGTCAGGTTGCATAGTGCAAGGCTGCCCTGGCTACTTTGTTTTTTTGAGAAGGTCTTTGCTTATCCAGGACTCTGTCCTGTCCGTATAAGTTGGTAATTAGCTTTTCCATTTCTTTAAAGAATGAAGTTGGGCTCTAGATTGGAACTGCATTGTATTTGTAGATTGGTTTAGGTAGTACTGGCATTTTCACAATATTAAGTCTTTAACACAGGATATTGTGTGTGTGTGTGTGGGGGGATCTCTTTTGGTTTCCTGTAATCTCGTGCCGTCGTTTTCCTTTTACAGGTCTTGTTTCTCTGGTTGGGTTTCCCTCAGCAGTTGGCTGCTGTAAATGGCATCGTCTTCTTGATGTCGTTTTGGGTGCTCTCCTTACTGCCGTATAGCAATTCGATTGATTTCTGCTTATTAATCTTATATCCTGATACTTTACCAAATCCCTTACTTGTTTTCAACTCTGCGTGTGTGTGGTTGTGTCTGTGTGTAGTCTTTATGGGTTTGCTCGCTATAAAATGATATCAGAGAGACGAAGCTTTGCCTTCCTTGCATCTAAGAAACCTTCTGGTGCTCTCTCCCCCAAGACAAATTTGTTTGTTTTTCTGGCAGTTAATGGATATTCAATATTCTTTGCCAACACCATAATTCAAAGGCATCAGTCTTTCTTTGGTCTTCCTGTGTACTCCTTATGTCTGCCTGAGATGGTTTTTAAATACCATGATTTGTATCAGTTGTACTTTCATCCACAAAGTGGTATATTTCCTCTTTTTTTTTTAACACTTTAGTTTTTTTTGTGCAGCAGATTTGCCCAATGCTGTGCTGTTTGATTTCTCTGCTATTGATTCCATTAGTGTTGATTGTATATCCAAGTAAAAGGAAATCTTTGACAAGTTCAATCCTTTGTCAGTGATGCAGTTGTCAAGATTTTGATTTTAATGTTGAAGTACACTCCATGCTGCAAGATGCAGCTTTTGATTTTCATCGGTAGGTTCTTCAAGTCTTCCTGGCTCTCAGCAAGCAAAATTGAACCATCTGTACATCTCATGTTGTTAATGAGTCTTTATTCAAATCTGGTACCTCATTTTTATTCAGATAGTCCAGCTTCTTGGATCATTTGTTTATCTTGCAGATTGAATACCTATGGTGAATGGATACAACTCTGAACTCACCATTCGGATTTTAGACTACACAGTATCCCCTTGTTCTGTGTGATAGATTGCCTTCGATCTGTGTACAGGTTCGTCATGAGCAAATTCCCATGTTATGGGATTCCTACTCTTTGTAGTATTATTCACACAATAGTATGCCTTTGCAGTCAGTGAGGCACAGGGTTGGTTATTGTAAGATGTGCTACTTAAATCTGAAGGCAAATTTGATTCCTAGATTTGTAAAAGTATAATATGATAATCATTTTAACTGCCATCAAATCAACAAATAGGTAATTTCTTTCAAAATACTATAACAAATTCATAAAAATTTTTATAACAAATTTATAAGAAAGTTTTAAACAAAGCTAATAGTTCACTTTTTAGAACAATGGTTATTATGAACTTCAAATGAAAGAGAAATCAATGAACATTGTGGGTGAATAATAGCTGTATTATTCTTATAATATTAAATTCTTGGCATTTCTAGCACAATTACAGTGTATTGATCTTGAACATGCTAACAAGAACAGTTTGCCAAAAATAAACCTGAAAAGAAAGTACATAAATTGTACCAGAATAGATTTAAGTTGAACTTTAAGGGAAATTTAAAAATCAAAGTTATTAAGTATGGTATAAATTATTATAATTTAAAAATATTTATTGCATCATTCTATGCATGACATTGTGGGAGAAGGGCTCTAGCTTATAGTATAATAAATGAAATTAGTGATTTTTTTTATCGGTTTATTAGGGGCTCATACAACTCTTATCACAATCCATACATATACATACATCAATTGTGTGAAGCACATTTGTACATTCATTGCTCTTATCATTCTCAAAACATTTGCTCTCCACCCAAACCTCTGGTATCAGCTCCTCATTTTTCCCCTACCTCCCTACTCCGCTGTCCTTCATGAACCCTTGATAATTTATAAATTATTATTTTGTCATATCTTGCCCTGTTCGACATCTACCTTCATCCACTTTTCTGTTGTTGATCCCCCAGGGAGGATGTCATATGTAGATCCTTGTTATTGGTTTCCCCATTCCAACCCACCCTCCCTCCACCTTCCCAAGTATCACCACTCAGAACACTGGTCCTGAAGGGATCCTTTGCCCTAGATTCCCTGCATTTCCAGTTCCTATCTGTACCAGTGTACATCCTCTGGTTTAGCCATATTTGTAAGGTAAAATTGGGATCATGATAGTGGGAACGGTGAGGGGAGGAAGCATTTAGGAACTAGAGGAAAGTTGTATGTTTCATTGTTGCTACATTGCACCCTCACTGGCTCGTCTCCTCCCCAAAACCCTTCTGTAAGAGGATGTCCAGTGGCCTACAAATAGGCTTTGGGTATCCACACCACACCTCCCCCCTCATTCACTATGAGATTTTTTGTTCTGATGATGCCTGATACCTGATCCCATCAACACCTCGTGATTGCACAGGATTGTGCGCTTCTTCCATGTGGGCTTTGTTGCTTCTGAGCTAGATGGCAGCTTGTTTACCTTCAAGCCTTTTACACCCCAGCTGCTATCTCTTCTGATAGCCAGGCACCATCAGCTTTTTTCATCTCATTTGCTTATTCACCCGCTTTTTCTTCAGCAATTGTGTCACGAAGGTGAGCATCATAGAATGCCAATTTAATGGAACGTGAGCATCATAGTATGCCAATTTAATAGAAGGCATTCTTGCATTGAGGGAGTACTTGAGTGGAGGTCCAATATCCTTCTGCTACTTTAATACTAAACCTCTAAATATATGCACATAGATCTATTTCCCCATCATGTATAAATATATTTACATATGTACATGCCTTTATTTAGACCTCTGTAAATGCACTTTGCCTCCTATCTCTTTCCTCTATTTCCTTTTACTTTCCTCTTTTCCCACTATTATGCTTAGCCTTCATTTGTGTTTCAGTAATTCCTCTTGGTTACATTACCCTTGATCATGCCCTACCAGGCTTCCTACACCCTCCTCACCACCAATTTGGATCACTTGTTGTTCCCTTGTCCCTGTGTTTGTTAACACGAAATCTGTGATTTTTAAAGCTAGGTATGACTACAGAGTTCAGAATAAATAAGAAATGAAAGAGAATACAAGTGAGAAAGCAAGCAAGACACTGCACAATAATCTCTGTACGAGACAGTGTACTTTTGCACTGAATAATAGAAATAGAAGATGTACAAAAAACTAAGAATTGTTGGTGACTGCATAGATATGGTTGAGTGGGTAGGCAGGGAAATGCATGAGATGGGGAGGTTAGAGAGTTCTTTGTGATGCCATATCCGGGGTCCTAACACAAAGTGCTCTCAGTGTCAGAAAAGAGATGGTATTTAGAAAGAGTAGATTTCTTTTTGTTTTACCCAATTTTCCTTTACTTTCTTTGTTTTTCTTAGGGTGATATAGGAAGAATAAGAAGCTATATTATGATCATAGGAATGTGTGTGGGGCAATTACAGTATAATACAACCTGAAACACAACAGTTTAAGGACATCAAGGTGAACAAGGTGAACACTATGACAAATATTTGGGAAGGATAAGCGAGTTCCAACTGGTCGTCACTGATTAGGTAGTGAAAATAAATGCTTTACCCAACACTGCCTTTCAGTCCAACAAGTAATTAGACAGTGTCCCCTACATATAGAATATTTCAGAGGATAGATAAGCAGGTCTATTTGGTTTCATGGATATAAAAAACTGAGTTTAGAGGAAGTAAGAAGTCAAATTGAATTTAGTTAAGTTCATTTCACTTTATACATATCACATTTTGAGGGGGCAAATGTAAGATTAGAGTTTGGGGGAGAAAGACAATGTCAAGTTTTGGAAAACCAGGAAAAGCTTTATCATGGAGGTAGCAGTTTCATTTATAGAGCTAAACCTACTGAAGGAGGAGAGATAGAACAAAACATCCTAGGTGGATGAAATGGTGTGATTCAAGGTTTAAGAAAACAAAACATTGGGAATGTTTGGTATGAGGGGTAGTGGGACATAAATGTGGTAGTGAAAATTGGGGCCTAAGAGGGCTAAGTAGCAATGACAGAATGGTTCTTCCAATCCCAGCAATCATCTATTCTTAAGTTTACGTTGAGCCCTGTGTTTGGTACAGGGCAGGGGTCTAGAACCTTTCCAAGGCTTTTCAAGGTAGATGCATTCCCTATTCCCTTAATCCCAAGGAAGAAACATTCCCTGTTTTTCTGTTTGAGGTGGGAAAAGCAGTTCTCTATGTTAAAAGATCATTATTGGGGGCTCTTACAGTTCTTATAACAATCACACATCAATTGTATCAAGCATATTAGTACCGATGTCACCATCATTATTTTCTGAACATTTATTTTCTATTGAGCTCTGGGTATCGGCTCCTCTTTTTCTCCCCCCCACCCTCATGACCCCTTGGTAAATTATTATTATTTTCATATCTAGCAGTTCTCTATTTAGAAGCCAGAGAGGAGATATAATTTGGGTGGCTACTAAGTAGGGGAATTGAAACAAAAAACTAGTTCTGTGTGTCTTCTAAAACTACTGTGAGGCCCGGGTATTCAGTCTCTGAAATGGCTGCTTTGTTAATTAAAAATGTCAGTATAATTGAGAGGATCAAACATGAGATCTACATATTTTTAATATTTTTATTGTAAAACATCTCAAAATTAATCAAACTCACTGCCATCAGGTTAATTACAACACATAGAAAACTTATAGGACAGGATGGAACTGTATCTGTGTGTTATGCACATTTGCACACACAAGAAAAATAGTATCTAAGTGTCTCACTGCAAAGCCCATGTTCTGTGATCACATCAAGTCCATTTATAATATTTTGTCTTATCAGATCCCCCAAACAAGGCTGTATAATATGACTTAAGATATGTGTATATATATTGAAGATATGTATATTTATCAAATCTAAACATCACACTAATATCAGTTTTTCTCTCACTACCACCAAGACAATGCTAACTCATGGTGGTTCTATAGGATGGGCTGGAACTGCCCCCTGTGAGTTCACGGTAATTGTTTACAGGAATAGAAAACCCCATCTTTCTCCAGCAGAGCAGCTTTATAAAGTTCATTTTTTTTCTTAAGAGCTCTGTACTTAAATTATTAAAAAAAATTAATGTAGTTTAATGAACAAGGCACTGAAAATAAGGCACTGAAAACAACTAGATGAATTATTCTGAACTCCATGAACAGAAAGGTTTTTTCCCCAGTCTTTTTATTAGTTTCAAGTGGACTTATACATGCAGGTATCTGCCCTGCCACCCCCAAGTGAAAATGCCCTCTTGATCTTTCAGGATTCTAAGGAGCTGGTATTAAGCACACGCTTTTAGTAACTCATGACACCTTGCTAAAGCCAAACCTCAATGGGTTATTACAGCAATAACCAAAATTAAGCAATGAATGAAAGTTCAAGTAAGTTATACTCTTTAAACCTGGTTAATTTTGTGCCAGTCACTGGTTCTAGGATTTACCTAAATTAATAAACACTGGGGTAAAATATGTTTAGGAGATCATTACATAATAAAGTTAATTTTTTTTCTATGCTGCAAAAGCCCAAGACAAAATATAAATATGCTATGAAAGTGACTTTAATTATTCTGAACACATGCTAGCTAAGAAACAACCTGGGATCATATACCCCACTATGCTCCACCACAGATATCTGACTGAGAACTATTAGCAAGTGCTTAGAGGACTTAGGATGCTGTAAAGCGATCTAGAGGAACCTATTGTGTAATCAGTAATCTCACTACACCTCAACACCACTTATGAATACAGCCTATTTACTGTCATCTTCAACGAACCCTTAAAAAGAATAATAAACCAAGCTGTCATTGAGTTGATGCTGACTCATAGAGACCCCATACGACACAGTCGAACTGCCCCTCTGAGTTTCTGAGAATGTAACTGTTTACCGCAGTGGAAAGCCCAGTCTTTCTCCCAAGGAGCAGCGGGTGGTTTCCAACGACTGACCTTGCAGTTAGCAGTCCAGCCAGTAGCCACTGCACCACCAGGCATACGACAGCACAGGAATAATAATAAACTTAACTAGAATCATAAAAATGTCAGGCTAAAGTGTAAACTGTGTAGTGGGGAATTAATGGGCTACACTCATTTTCTACTCAAGAATATTCCTGCAAACATCCTTAGGAAATTAATGACTCAAGGAGGATTTATTAGTAAACCAAAAATAGAGTGTTTAGTTGTAATTGGCCATGAAGCATGCACACACTACCTTTCACATCTACTTTATACTCTATAAGAGGAGACAAGCCATAAGATAAGCATACTGGAAAATGCCCTTGGATAAGTCACAAAGTGTAGCTTAACTAAAACATTTGGCCCATATCCAGAAGATCTCAACAAATAATAACCACTTTGAACTAGACCCTACTCTATAATTCAATCAATATTAAACTCTTAAGTAAAAATATTTACATATTTTTTTAATGTATAGGAGATAGACATTTTGATAAGCTGAGGGATACAGAGAGAGTACCACAAGGGAAAGATGAAAGACTTAACTCAGGTACAGCACAGCAAAGATTAAGCCATTTGCCTTTTCCATAATGAATTAACTAGACCAAATTTGACCCAGTGAATCTTAACTAAATTTCCTGAAACCAGATGAGCTATCTGTTATACAACCAACGCATTGACGTCACAATGTAGTGAGAAGATTTACAGGTATAGGTGAAAAGCCAGTGGAGCGTGGTGATAGCTTATTGTTTAGCTGGTTGAATATGTTACTTCAAGGTAAATCTTCCTAAAAGCCAAACTCACCGCCATCAAGTAAATGTGGATCACAGCCCAACACGTATCCACTACACCACCAGCGCTTCTAATGCAAGCTTTAGACTTAATTAAAAGAGGTTCAGCTTTTTAAATACAGGAAACAACCTTAATTAGAGAGTAAATCCTAATTTGTATATTCAAATCAAACTCACTGCCATTGAGTGGATGCTAATATATGGCAGCACTACTGGACAGAGAGATCTCTCCCTGTGGGGTCTCTGAGACTGTAACTCTATAGAAAAGTGTCAAGCTCAGTCGTTATCCAAGAAGCAGTTGGTGGTTTCAAACTGCTGAGCTTAGTTAGCAGCCCAAGAGGAACCACTATACCAGCAGCGGTGGATTAAAAGCAACCACCAGTTAATAAAGCATTCAAGGTCAACAATTAGAATATAATAAATACCAAAAATCTCCTCTAACTCTCAAATTTGAGGACCCAGTTTCATCTGTTTTAAGCCATGACATTCTTCACTGCATCATATGCATGTGAAAGTTAGATTTTAAATAAGGAAGACCATAGAAGAATCAATGCACTTGAATGGTGCTGGAGAGGAGTATTGAAAGTACCATGGACTGCTAAAAGCACAAACGGAACTGTACTGGAAGAAGTAAGGTCAGAGCGCTCCCTAGAGGTAATGATGGCAAAACGTGCTTTGGACATGCCAGGAGAGACCAGTCTCTGGAGAAGGACCTCATGAGAAGGATGAGGGCACCAAATGTACAAAGGTGCTTGCTACAATGAATGGATGGATGGATTGTTATTATTTTTTCCCCAATCATTTTATTGGGGGCCCACATAACTCCCATCACAATCAATACACACATCAATTATGCAAAGCACATCCGCACATTCATTGCCCTCATCATTCTCAAAACATTTGTTTGGATGTATGGATTATGATAAGAGTTGTTGGAGCCCCCAATAAAATGACTTCAATAAAATAGAGCTAAAGGAATCTCTTCTTTGCATTAAGTCAGATATTGAAGCAAAGGGGCTAGAGAATGCATTTACCAAAATCCTCCTCCCATCTTTTTTTTTTTAAGACTGGTAGTTTACAGTTATGAAGTATATGTCTCTTTTCTTTATGCTCCCTGTTTTTCCATATAGCAGGATGAAGTATATAAGATCATCTCCATGTTACTGAGTCTATAAGAATTTGAAATTTCATTCTGCATTTAATCCATTTTTTTTCTGAGGACTCTTCTATGGAATCCTGTATCCAAATGCTCAATAATGATAGCCAATCAGGTCTTCTGGTTTCATGACCAAAGAGACAATTCTCTATAGAGGCCTTCAGTCACACATACTGTGCTGTTCTTCTTAGGTGCTGTTGCATCAGTTCTGACTCATAATGACTGTCTGTGTACAGCAGAACAAGACACTGCCTCGCTGTGCACCGTCTTCATAATGGTTCTCCTGGAGCCTGTTGTTACAACTACTGGGTTAATCCATCTTGTTCAGGGTTTTCCTCTCTGTGTTGCCCCTCAACTTTACCAAGCCTGTTGTACTTCTCCAGGGACTGGTAACGTGATAACATGTCCAAAGTATGTGAGATGAATGGTGAGCATCCTCATGTAAATATCTTTCTTCTATTCCTGGGTCTCCTTCTGCCTCTGCTGTTCCAGGTAAATAGAGCCCAATTGTGCATTGGGGACCTATGGCAAGTTATTAAAACCCCACGTACTGACGCAACAAGCTAGGAAGTAGAGCTGAAGCACTAAACATATTAGTAGCCCAATAAATTGAGCAGTCTCCTAAAACCATGACTTCACACCAAATCCTATGTTTGTACAAAAACAGCCTCAGTAGGCCCTCTTCCTGTATTTATTTTTTGCTCATCATGGTAAATATATTTATCGCTTACCTTGTGCCAATTTGACTTTTGTATATGTGTATAACTTATTGACAGGAATTACAATAATTATTGATGCAATCCAACCCTTAATGTGATTTTAGAGCTTTAAATATCCCATCTCCTTTCCTTATTACTTCTGGTAACCTCTTATGAACTTCAGTCTGTAGATTTCTACCCTATTTTTATGGGTGAGATCATGTAAGATTTATCCTTTGATGATAAACTTATCACTAAGCATTATGTCTTCAAGCTTCATCCATACTGTAGTATGTATGATGACTTCATTTCTCCTAATAGCAGAGTAGTATTACATGGTATGTATATGCCACAATTTGTTGTCTGCTCAACTGTTGATGGGCAGTTATGTTGTTTTTTCCCCCTACCATTTATTGTGAATAGTGCTGCAATATTGCTTGGATCCACAATAAATGTTCATGGAAGCAGCAGTGAAGAGATCAAATGAGGCATTGTGTTAGGTCAATCTGCCACCCAAGACCTCTTTAGAGTATTGAAAAGCAAGGATGTTGCTTTGAGAATTATTGTGTGCCTGACCCAAACCATGGTATTTTCCATTACTTTATATGTATATGAAAGCTGGACACTGAATAAGAAAGATAAAGAAGAATCAATGCATTTGAGGAGAAAAATATTGCTGGAGAAAAATACGGACAATACCATGGACTGTTAAAAGGACAACCAAATCTGTCTTGGAAGAAGTATGGCTAGAGTGCTCCTCAGAGGAAGGATGACAAGACTTCGCCTTACATACTTTGGGCATATTATCCGGAGAAACCAGTCCCTGGAGAAGGACTTCATGTTTGATAAAGTAGAGTGGAGATGAAAAAGAGGAAAGCTCTTAATGAGATGGATTGATACAGTGGCTGCAAAACATAGGAACAATTGTGAGGATGGCTCAGGACCATGAAGTGCGGTGTTTCATTCGGTTGTGGAATTGTGTCTGGGTTCTTAAAGGCTTGTATTCAAACAAGCACCTATCTAAGTGAGGAGTCAGCTATGTCCACATGGAAGAAGCCTACTAGCCCATATCATTCAATAACAAAATCTAAGGATGGTGAAGGGAAATGTATCAGAGCTTAAATTGTGAACTTCCAATTTGGAAAAGGCCATGGAGAACAGTGGGAGCCCAACATCCATCTGCAAACGAAGCCCCTTGCAGATCCTTTCTAGCCACAGGCAAAGGACTCAAACAGTTTGACTTTCAGACAGAGATCGTAAACTTTGATTATGGTGGATCAAACCATGCTATAATATGATACTTGGTCAGTTGACCTTCCTCTTGACCCACCCTGAATTTGTTCTAAGCGCAAATATTTCTCACTTGTTCCATGGCATAAATTTGTTCTCTAGTTTTTAAAATCTTGATGGTAGTCTTTTATCCTTTATTTGTATTGTAGTCTTTCTTCATATTGTTATTATTTTCTTCTTGCCATTTTGTTTTGCTTTTGTTTCTGTTTGGCCCCCAGCTTGTGAAGCACAGAAGGAGTGGATGCATAGAGATAATAAGCAATGCAATGGCTTCTCCGGAATGTGGAGTTGGGGGTGGGAGGGGGAAAGGGGAGGGGACTTGGGGAGCACCCGGTGAATGCAGGAGCGGGGAAGAGCACGCAAACTGATTGTCGTGATGTACATACAACCGATTTTTACAAACAATTTAACTATGGAAGTGCATGATATATGAATACTATATCAAGAAAACGACTTACAAAAAAAGGGAAAGAAAAGAAACTAAAGTTTACCGACAGCTCCCATGGGTGAAGGAGAAAGAGTTGTTGCTGGGGGCATTGAGTTCATATTAATGGTGGTGAGATAATTTGTAAAAGGACATCAGTAATGGTTGTGCAACATGAAGAGTATCATCAATGACCCTAGATTGTACATGTAGAAGTTGTGGAATTGGAGAATATTTTGTTGTGAATATTTTTGCCACAATTAGAAAATAAAAAATTACTTGAATAACAATGAGTACAAAGAAAAGAAAATGTTCTAGAATTGACTGCAATGCTGGTGCATATGGGAACTGGAGGCACAGGGAATCCAGGGTGGATGATACCTTCAGGACCAGGGGTGTGAGGGGCAATGCTGGGAGAGTGGAGGGAGAGTGGGTTGGAAAGGGGGAACTGATTACAGGGATTCACATGTGACCTCCTCCCTGGGGGATGGACGGCAGAGAAGGGGGGGAAGGGAGACTCCTGATAGGGCAAGATATGACAAAATAACAATCTATAAATTATCGAGGGCTCATGAGGGAGGGGGGAGCAGGGAGGGAGGGGGAAAAAAAAGGACCTGATGCAAAGGGCTTAAGTAGAGAGCAAATGCTTTGAAAATGATGAGGGCAAAGAATGTACAGATGTGCTTTATACAATTGATGTATGTATATGCATGGATTGTGATAAGAGTTGTATGAGCCCCTAATAAAATGTGAAAAAAATGTGGAGAAATACAAAAAAAATTTGACTGTGATGATAATTGTATAACTCTTCTTGATATGATTGAATTATTGAGATGTATGACATGTGGATGAAGTGCTAATAAAACTGTAACAATTTTAAAACTTTTATAGCATAGTATAAATTATAATTATTGCTTTTATTTAGTAATATGTAGATGTTTATTCTTTAGTAAATGATTCATAAAACAATTAGCTATCAATTATCCACTTTGCATAGCTTTTATTTTTTAATATCTGTCTGTTACCTTGATTTTAAATTAAATTAATGTTACCATCAACCAGATAGTATGAAGAAAAATGTCCAGTGTATCTACGTGTCTGAGACATGATTCCTCTCTTTAAATGCAGTCAGGTGAAAGGTGAGTAGGTGGAACCCAGGTCAGAAGTAGCCCTTGCAGGCCCTCACAGAGTTTTCTCTTCTGATGATCGGAGTTTGACCTTTCCATACTTATCCTTTTATACTCACTGCTATTCCAGTCTAGTTTTCCTTATCGGCTTTAGTAATTAGGGAAATCTTTAACAACTACTCCCTCAACACATGAGAGTTGAGGACTCATATATAAAAGAGGTTGGTCATGACTGCCACCCCTCCCCAGTCCCCACAAGATGTCAACTTTGAAGGATGATCTTCCCCAAATATCCTAGAGGAAAACAGGACAAAATAGAGATCCAGATAATAGTTTGATGATTTGTAGTGAATGACCAATTGAATCCTAGTTTGAGGTAAGAAATCGGAATATGTTTTCTTGTGATACCATGTTTTAATGGATATAGTTAATAAATGAACTTATGATAATGACTGCATTTATTTTTCAAATATTTGTTTCAGCTATGAATTTGTGAAATACCTTAGACAATACATATGCAACACATTGGGGTCTATGATTGAAGAAGAAATGGAAAAATCCACATCTGATCAGAATCGGAGCGAAGAAACTGGCTACGACACAGTTGTACAGAATGTTACTAAAAGAACTCAGGAATCTAAAGAGTGAGTATGCCCACTACAATCCAGTCATTTTCTCTCACCATCATTCCTTGAAAATACCACTCATGTGTATTCTCTACAGTGTTTCACAACAGCCAGAAAAGTTCACTACTAAAACAGTGCATCTGATCATGCCACTCTTCTGCTCAAAACGTTTTCTCTTCACACACACTCAGGAGTAAAATCTAGTTTTCCCCGTGGCTTCCTAGGCCCACAACACGCCTGCTGCTGCCTCTCCTACCTCACCTCCAGCCTCTCCAGTCTTCCTGCTCTTCCTCATGAGGCCAGACCACTTCCCTCAGGGTCCTCGTGCTCCCATTACCTTTGCTACCTAGAATACTTCCCCCAAATATTTGTGTGTTTTGCTTTTATTTAGTTCTTAATTCAGACGTTACTTTATCAGAAAGAGCTTTCTTGTAAAAAAAGTACCATATATACTCGAGTATAAGCCAATCTGAATATCAGCCTAGGCACCTAATTTTACCACAAAAACTGCATTAAAATGTGCTCACTCAAGTACTCCCTCAATGTAAGAATACTTTGTTCTATTTAAGTGGCATTCCATGATGCTCACCTTCTCCACACGATCACTGAAGACAAAGCAGGTGCATAAGCAAATGTGGTGAAGAAACCTGATGGTGTCTGGCTATCAAAAGATATCACATCTGGGGTCTTAAAGGCTTGCAGGTAAACAAGCAGCCATCTAGCCCAGAAGCAGCAAAGACCACATGGATGAAGCACACCAGCCTATGTGATCATGAGGTGTCAAAGGGATCAGGTATCAGGCATCAAAGAACAAAAAATCATATCACTGAGAATGAGGGAGAATGCGGAGTGGGAACCCAAAGCCCATCTGTAGGCAACTGAACATCGCCTTAGAGAAGGGTCGCAGGGAGGAGAAGACCTAGGCAGTGTAGCAATGAAGGAGAAGACCTAGGCAGTGTATCAACGATAAAACAAAACACACAACTTTCCTCTAGTTCTTAAATGCTTCTTCAGCAAAACAATCATGATCTCAATTCTACCTTACAAATCTGACTAGACCAGAGGATGTACACTGGCACAGATAGGAACTGGAAACAGGGAATCTAGGACAGATGAACCCCTCAGGACCCGTGATGAGAGTGGCGATACTGGGAGGGTGGAGGGAAGGGTGGGGTAGAAAGGCGAAACTGATTACAATGATCTACATATAACCCTCTCCCAGACAGACAACAGACAAGTAGGTGAAGGCAGAAATCAGACAGGGTAAAGCAGGACAAAATAATAATAATTGATATATTATCAAGGGTTCATGGGTGGGGGAGAGGTATAAATGAGGAGCTGAAACCAAGGGCTCAAGTCGAAAGCAAATGTTTTGAGAATGATCGGGACAACAAATGTACAAATATGCTTGATACAATGGAAGTACGTATGGATTGTGATAAGAGTTGTATGAGCCCCCAATAAAATGATTTAAAAAAAAAAGTGCTGAAAAACCTCAGCTTATACACCAGTATATACGGTAACCTTTACATATGTAAAAAAGTAACCTTTTCTGTTACTGTCTCATTCTCTCATTTTGTTTTCTTTTTCTTATTGCTGCTGATCAGTAAAGAACAATATATGTGGTCACTTTTTATGCTTAATTTCAGTGTCTCCTCACTGGAATGTAAATTCTATAAAATACAAAGTTTTATAATTTTGTCTATATCATTATTCTTAATGCCTAGCAGAAAATGACTGCCACTTTAGGTGCTTAATTGGCATTCATTGAGCACGTTAATGAATGTTCCTCTTGTCAATACAACCAGCCTAATTTATTGATATTTGAAGTAATTTTGATTTTAGCAATGCATCATTTCTCTTTCTTTTTTTCGTCATCAATCGCATAGACATTACACATTTTAAGTGTAGCTACTTTTGTTAAGTTCTGGAGCAACCAGTATGAACAGGAAATGTACCGTTGCATATTCCATCGTCTAATGAGGCGTTTGGCATTATATCGCGATAGCGCTGTGAAGCAGTATTTTCTATACAGGGCACGGATGCACGGAAGGTCATGGTGTAGAAAGGCATATCAAGTATTTTCTATACAGCGCACGGATGCACGGACAGCCGTGGTGTAGAAAGGCGTCTCAGGCAGGGTACACATTGAGCAGCTCTGCTAAAGAGACACCTCAACACAGCGCTTCAGGCGGGACCCTCAACAGGATGGATCGACACAGTGGCTGCAACAGTGGGCCCATGTTTGAACTGACTGTGGGGCGGGGATGGAACGGAAAGTGTTGCATTCTGTGTGGTCTCTGGGGTCACTTTGGACCATTTGAGCCAACTTGACAACCCCTCACCTCAAAAAAAATCAAGGAAAAGATATATTTTTTTCTTTTATGTAAGAGTTCAGAATTTTGTTAGAGTAGAAATACACATCTGCCGATTCCTCCATCCAGGGAAACTGACTTGTATTATTATTGCTGTTCCATCATGTCTTAAGGTAGGGACTCACACACTTTTTTCTATAAAAGGCCACATTATAAATATTCTAAACTTTGTAAGCTGTTATGGTATTAAAGTAGCCATACTTATGTAAATAAAGAGCCTACATCCTTTCCAATATATCTCTTTTTCTCTAAAAATACAAGTGGCAGGCCATAGTTTTCGAGCCCTGCCTAGATTATCTTTCATGAGCATTGTTGAGGCAGGTATGCTACTTCCTCATGGTTCTCCAGACTGGCCAAGCAAAGAGAGAGCAGAGGGCGAGGAGCTTAATTTCCACCCCCCACATCTCACTTTCATTAACTGAACCTCGATCCCATGCCCAAGTCAGGGTCTGGAATGTGGACTGGGAAATGCATGATCTATTTTTTGATCCTGTGCTCAGAGTAAAAGCTTAGCGGAGGAGTTCTAATACTTCATGAAAGGGAAGGAGGGTAGGTATTAGGGACATTAGCAGAGACTCTTATAAGGATCATTCAACCTGACAGAAGTCATGAAAGACTGAAAGTAAGTTAGTCACTTATATAATTTAAGCTTTGGTTATGTTAATTTTAATTAAAAATGTTAGAATATCCATCCTGGAATATACCTTAACATGGAATTTAAAAGTCCTTATTTTGGAGACAAGAGAAGCAAATAAGTGAATTTTGTGGTAAAGTTGTTTGATATTGGAATCCATTGTAAAGTTTGTCTTTCTGGGACCCTTTTTATTGAATGATCCCCTATTGCAAAATATTCCCTTTGTTTAGCTATTTGCATTATTGATTTCCTGCTTATCCATTGTAACTTCCTAAGGGAAAGAATCTGGAATATTCATATATGAACTTCAATCCCTTAACAGTATTCTCCCTATATATTGTTAACTGCTTGTCTTTGACCTCTCAGAAAATAGTGAACCATAGCTTTTTTGCAGAATTTTGGTGCTTTATAAACCATGTCAGAACTGCTGAATCATTAAAAGGCACTGAAGAAATCATCAAGTTGAAAGTTGGTCAGATTCATGGAGACTTTCATTGAAGACAAGTGGACAACATAGATGTTAATGAACAACTCTGGTTTGGGGCAGTGCCATACCATTAAAATGCCTAGTTTCCATGCAAGGTGCAGTTTAATATCGGGGTGAAAGTGGACAAAAGAATTTTTGAACTTTCCTCCTGTTGTATATCTTCTGTCACTTGCATGTTCCTTATTTTAACAATCTTTTACTCTTTGGCATATTTTATCTGCTATTGATGGCCTAATTTCCCTCTCTACTATTAAAACTTTGAAACTTGCTTTTAATTGTAGAGTAGCTAAATCAAATGGAATAAATGAAGAAATCAAATTGCTGAAGAGAAAATTTCAAAGGTAGCTCAAGAAGACAAAGTCAAATATTACAATAAAATGTGCAAAGACATAAAATTAGAAACCCAAAAGGGAAGAACACAGTCAGTCAGTATATCTTAACTTGAAAGAACTCAAGAAAAAAATTCAAGTCTCGATTTGAAATCTTGAAAGATTCTATGGACAAAATATTGAATTATTCAGGAAATGTCAAAAGAAGATGGAAAGAACACATAGTAAGCAGCAGCCAAGAGATCAAAAGACACATTGCATTAGGTAAATTTGCTATACAAGACCTCTTTAGAGTATTGAATCAAGAGGCAGTTATGTGACAGAACAAGGGAATACTTACTGCATGGCTTACAATCAGGAAAGATGTGCGGCTGGGTTGTATCCTCTCACCATACATATTTAATCTGTATTTTGCTAAAGTAATCAGAGAAGCTGGATTATGTGGAGAAAAATCTGGGATCAGAATTGAAAGGCTTATTAACAACCTGCAATGTGCAGATGATATAACTGCTTGCTGAAAGCAAGGATGGATTGAAGCATTTGCTGATGAAGATCAAGGATTGCAGCCTTCAGTATGGTTTACAACTCAATGTAAAGAAGACCCAAATCTTCACAAATAGACTCATAGGTTACATTATAATACATGGAGAAAAGTTTGAAGTTGTCAAAGATTTTGTATTCCTTGAATCCACAACCAATGCTCATGGAAGCAGCAGTCTAGAGATCAAAAGACACATTGCCTTAGGTAAATCTGCTGCACAAGACCTCTTTAGAGCATTGCGAAGCAAGAATGTTACTTTGAAGATTAAGGTGTGTCTTACCCTAGACATGCTCTTTTCAGTTGCGTCATCTGCATGTGAAATTGAGACACCATGCGCTGCTAAAAGGACAAACCAATCTGTCTTGGAAAATATATGAGCCAGAGTGCATGTTAAAGGCAACTATGGCGGGACTTCATTTTAGAGACCAGTGTCTGAAGAAGGCTATCATGCCCAATGAAGCAGAGGCCAGCAGAAAAGAGGAAGGGCCTCAAGGGGACCGAGTGACTGCAATGATGGACCGAAGCATAGGAGCAATTGTGAAGATGGTGCAGGACTGAGCAGTGTTTGGTTTTTTGTTTTTGTTTTGGTATATTGTGCTGCTATAGATGCAAACACGCTCAATGGCACATATCAACAGCAACTTTATTAGTTTTAGATGATTTTAATGTTAGGATGGTAAGCCTCCTGGTATTACGTGGAGTTTTAAGTTGTTTTCTAAAGATTCCTGATTATAGTAAACTCATAACTTTATGTGATCTCTCTAGAAGCTTTTGAAATTGAGTTCTTCTGCATGTTGGCCCATAATGGATATTCCTTACAGCATTTTAAAAGCAGATGTTAGAGCTTAGTATATAGCTAAATGACATCTTGCATGTATCAGAAACATTGAATATATGCCTGCATTAGGTCAAAGTTAAAGTGGGTTTTATTACTCACAAAGTGATAGGGTGCAACTATTAATTTCACAAGCAGACAATTAATACCTATTAACTAAAAGCCATAGAGATGAATATTTTTTAATTCTTGACTTGAAGTAAAACAAAAAATGAATTCGTATTCATCTTTGAATAATACTACAATCTCATGACTATTTCTAGCAGTATCATTAAGTTTATTCATAGAAGAGTTCTAAAATATTTTATTGGTTAGATAATGAAAATATTTTATTGCTAAGAGCAAGGTTTTATATGAGCTATTTGATTTTCTTGTGGTTTAGTTCATGTGTAAAAATTAATCTAACACTAGTTGCCTTGCATAGATCTTACATGACTTAATGACTGTTTGCCTTTTTCTACTTGAACCATGGATGACATATTTTAAATTCTACATGTTATTTTTTTTTCAAATTGTTAATTTTGGGGTGATTCTTGAGAAACTTATGGCTGATATAAGCACAGCATATCTGTTCATACTGGTTTTTACTGTAATAATTACAAATTATTTCCCCATTTTTCATATGATTGCACCTGGGAAAATTAATCTGTAGGATTTATCATTTATATGTATCTGTTTTTCAAAAGTTTGCTGTACACTATTTTGCTTTTATGAAAAGTCTATATTAGCACCTGCTTTCTGTAGCCAAGTTTCCTTTCTAGGAATTACATTGAACATTTTACATATTGTTGGATTATGTCTGTGAACTCAATGTGTGTTAATTTAGGTTTTATGTATTTAGTATGATTTGGTATGTTGTATTTTGCATATAAGATGTCTTAAAACATTTCCCCATTTAAATTGATGGTAATTACTTCTTTGGTTTATGCTATTTTGACTTATGGACTTAAAGTTTCATAGGAATGCTTTTCTTTTAGATGGTGAAGGAAGCCTGTTAATTAATCATATAATGAGTAGAAGAACTTGATTATGCCAATTTTCAGTTTCCATTGATAGGGGATTTATTTACTTACTCATAGGGTTTCTTTCTGTAGTCTTTATTTTATTGTTAATCTATTTACTCACCGGTGACTATCAACTGATTTCTCACTTACTGATTATCACATTCATGACTGTAGTAAAGAAGTCTGCTATCTGACTACTTTGTAGAGAAAACTCTATTTTGTACAGATGAGATCTAAGAGGAGAGTAACAATTGACTGTGATTGTTAAGGTTATGTGTCAATTTGGATATTGAAAATGTACTTAAGTTTTTAAACGTAATTTTGGGAATTATTATTCTTATCTTTCTGTGTGGACATTTACTGGAATTTCTTGTAAGAATTCTTGTCAGAATTTTCTAAAAGCTTGGGGAAACATTTATTCTATAATGAAATTTATAGTTTTTATGGGTTATTTTCTATGATATGCTTAACATGCAAATATTTAGATAGAAGTCATTTTTAATTAAATCAACAAATTCTAACTTTTCAGAAGACAGGGACTCATGTTGTTTATGTGGTTGTACCTAGCTAGGGAGGAGGCTAGGAAATGTAGCTTAGCCCTGTGCCCAGGTATAATCCAATCCTGTGGACGAAAAGAGAAACTTCCGGTGAATAGGTGTTGATTGCTACCAGGGCATTCTGCGGCTGCCCTGTTATTTGAAGATCAGAATTTATCAGGGAGGAAGCTGGGTCCTCCTGGCTCAGTTATGCTACGTGTGCTTAGCTAATTCATCTAAGGGGTGATCTCAAGACTCCTACCTGCTCTTTATATCCCTGTCCTCTTCTAAATCCACCTGGGAATTTGGCAGCCCCTTTTCAATGTACTGCTGCAACCATTTTAAAATTATCTTCAACAAAATTTTATATGCATTTGATAATAATGATATTACTCAATAATTTTCACAGTCTGGTGGGTCATCTTCTTCTCTTTCTGAATGGGTACAGATAGGGATCTCTTCCAGTACTTGCCATAGACTGGTGAGTGTATTCAGTGCTGCATCACTTTTTGCAAGGTGGGAGAGTTATCTATTTTTGTTTTGATGGATATTTATCTGATAATAAATGATTCTGAACATTTTTTCATGTGTCTAGTGCTCATTTTAATGTCCTCTATGGTTAAATGTCTATTTAAGTGCTGTGCCTGTATGTTTGAGTTGTCTTTTGTTGTTAAGTTGTCCAAGTTTTATATATTAGTTTGATTAGATCTTGTCAAGTACATGGTTTCCAAAGATAATCTCTTAGTTGGTAATTTGTCTTTTCACATTTTTTAGTAATGCCTTTTGATGAGCAAGAGTTTTTGATTCTGATGAGGTTTTATCTATTTATTTTTCCACTTGATTTTTGTGCTTTTATCATATTAGTTTATCCCTTGTGGAAAGTTAGCCATAATGGTGTTGTCCATGATATTTCTTCTAAGGTGTTTTCTTTTAAAATCATTTTATAGTTTCTGTGTGTACTTTTAGGTCCCTAATCCATTTTGAATTGTTTAAACTATTTTTATACGGTGTATTAGTTTGGGTACCTTAGAGAAACAAATCCACAGAAACTCATGTATAAGAGACAGTTTTATATAAAGGTTAAGTGTGCATCAAGATAACATCCCAACTCAGTGCTGCCCAAGCCCACAGTCCAACATTAAGCCATTAACCCATATATCCAACACCAATCCACAAAGTCCTCCTCATTTCACAAAGCAGACAAAGCAATGCCAATGCTGACTGCAGGAGGAAAGCCGAATCAGTGAACGTTTAAGCATCTCAGTGCTGGCAGGGGTCTCCACACGGCTGCTCCAGCACCCAGGGCTGCATTGGGATAGGTCCATGGGGATTCTCCTCAGGGATGTCTTGCAGGAAGTGAGCCTTGCCAGTTGAAGCAGGGAACTGGCTAAGGCAGCTGCACCCTGATGTGACCATCTCAAAGCAAGAGACCTGAGAACTAGAAAGGCGAGGCTCACCGAGCCATTTATCCCTCAGCCCTTCAATTAACCTTGCATGTGTTTATCAGCCAGGTTGACACAATAAACTAACTCATACAGTATAAAGCAAGACTCCTCATTTTTCATTTACTTACATGTGGAAATTCAATTTTTGCAGCAATGGTTATTGAAGAGCCTTCTTTTGTCATTAAATGGACTTAGCACCCTTGTCAGAAGTCAGTTCAACCTCTATATATGTGGATTTATTTCTGGACCCTTATATACATAGAATTGTGTTCTGAAAGGATTATTATTTTTCATAGTAAACAGAATCAGATAGTTGCCTTAGACTATTACAATATGTGTTGATATGCTTTCTCTTATTCAGACTATTTTTGAACTTAAAGGTACAAAGAAATGATGCACTCCTTGAAGGACATCATGATTGTTGTGGTGGAATCTATGATTAACAAATTTGAAGAAGATGAGATACGAGTTCAAGAGAAGCAGAAAAAAATCCAGAAGGAGAAAAGCAATAGTTACTGCACAGACAATTGCTCTGATAGTGATTCTTCATTCAACCAGGTGCGTTGCTTTGTTTGGCATTTTTATCTTGAAATGATATTTCATAATAAATAGCTCAAATAAATTCTGTATTAATTCTGTGCTGGGAAGATAGAAATACCAGGAATTTATTATTTAGATTCCTTCATTTTTCTTACTCTGAATATGTCATTAGACAAAAAACCCAAAAGCAGTGGGTAGAGAAAGACATCCTGTTTGGTGAGTTGCAGAGTTTGCACCAGTGAGGGAAACTCTTAAGGAGATAGATTGACATACGGGCCTGAACAACAGCAAACACGACAAGGATCATAAACTGTACAGTACTAAGCAATGACACGACTTTTTCTGTTCTCCACAATGTTTTTCCTTCTTTTTTCTATGCTTTACTGCCTGCATATAGCCGATCCCATGTGTAGCACCTATTAACTGTGATTTCTGACCAATAAATTTCTTCTCTGTGACTTCATGCTTCTTATTTTTAAAATGGAAATGGTAATTCCTTTTGTCTCATAAGGTCATTGAGAATACTAATGGAGTTAATGTGTCTTAAATGCTTAGCAATGTGCCTGTCACACAGTTGGGGTGGTCATTACATAATCTATTGTCAATTTGAGATGATTAAGAGTTAAGGGTCAGAGTTTAGCCTGTCAACCAGGTGGCAGTTTGATGACCTCATTTGGAGGTGCTAAGGAGACAAATAGCTCACTTGAGGTGGGACATGCGATCACTCCCTGGGAGACACTGCAGCTGACAACACACAGGGAACTACACTAGTGCCCTGAACTGGAGGAGCCATGTGGAGACCCTTGCCAGCACCGAGATGCTGACAATGTCACTGGATTCACAAGACTTCCTAACCACTGGCCTGTGATCTTCCTGCATTCGGCATCATTGTACGTGTTTCTTGAATCTGAAGAGGACTTTATAGGTTGGTATCATACATATGGGTAATATCAGATTTATGAACTTGATTTGGACTGGGCTGGTATGTTTTTTAAGTGAACAATTATTCTTTATATAAAGCTATGTCTTATACACATATGAGTGTGTATGAATTTGTTTCTCTAGTCAATCCAGACTAACACAGTTGGTGTTCTATAAATATTAGCATTTATTGACGTGGCTATGTTTTAAAGGGTGTACTGTACCCTGAGGCCCCAATAAAATTATAATAAAAAAGGTGTACTGCAATGGTTTTATATCCTTCCTCTTGCAGTTTTTATCTTGCTCTTCTCCCACAGTATTCAGTGTGGTACAGGACAGACAGTCTGTTTTTTTATAGTGAGCAAGCTGAACTCCGGGCTATCTTCTCTATATGTTGAAGGTGAGTTTGTGGTAACTCACAAATTATTATTGAATAATGTGAATTTGTTTAAGGCATTTATACTCCCCCCTTTTCTTTCAAGAAAGCATCTTAAAGCCTATAGTAGGCAAAACAATACCCCCCCCGCCCCCATTGAAACCGTCCACATCCTTATCCCAGAGTTTACATACATGTTAGTTTACATGACAAGGTGGATCATTGCTGATGTAATGAAGGATTTTGAGATGAAATGATAATCTGAGTCAGCATAACAAGTGTCCTTATCAAAGAGATGCAGAAGTCAGTAGTAATGTGACCATGAAGGAGGGATCCCGTGGATGCAATTGCTCCCTTTGAAGAGGGAGAGCATGCTGAAGGGATTCACGTGAACTTTGTTGTTTTCGTTAGGTGCCGTCAAGGTGGTTGTGACTCACAGGGATCCCATGTGCAGCAGAACGAAAGACCACCCAGCTCTGTACCACTCTCACAATTATGTCAGAGCCCATTGTTGCAACTGGTGTGTCAGTTCATCTTGTCAAAAGTGAAATTAACCATCTACTTGGCCCGGCACCCTGTCCTTTTCCAGGGACTGACCTCTCCTGATAACATATCCAAAGCACATGAGACTAAGTCTTGCTAACCTCACTTCTATGGAGCATTCTGGCTGTACCTCTTCTGAGATAGATTTGATCTGGCAGTCATTTTTACTTTTAATATTTTTTGCCAATACCATAATTTAAATACATAGATTCTCATTGAGTCTTCCTAATTCAATGCCCGACTTTCTCATGCAAAATGGGAAATTGAAAGCACCATAACTTGGATTAGGCACACCTTATTCCTTAAAGTGATATTCTTGCTTTCCAAAACTTTAAAGAGGTCTTGTACAGCAGATTTGCCAAACGTGATACAGTTTGTTTTTTGTATTATCTCTTGACTACTCCTTCCATTGGCATTAACTATGGATTCAAGCAAGGTGAAATTCTTGACAACTTCAACTTTTTCTTCCTTTATCATGCTGTTGCCTGTCGTCCAGTTGTGAACGCTTTTGCTTTCTTTATATTGAGTTGCAATCAATATTGAAGGCAAGTCTTTAATTGTCATTACACGCCTCAAGTTCTTTCTTTCAGTAAGCAATACAGTGTCATCTTCATATTACAGGTTGTTAATAAGCCTTCCTCCAATCTTGATCCCACATTTTTCTTCATATGATCCAGTTTATTTCATTATTTTGCCCAGAGCTCAGCATATAGATTGCATACTTATTGCTCAGCATAAGTATGGTGAGAAGATACAACTCTGTCACACATTTCCTGATTTTAAACCAGGCATTTTCCCTTGTTCTGTTTGCTTTCTTATCCTTGTACAAGTTCCTCAAAAGCACAATGAAATATTCTGGAATTCTCACTTTTCTTATGATTATCCATAGTTTGTTATGATCCACACTGTGGAAGGCATTTGCACTGTCAATGAAACACAAGTAAACATCTTTGTGGTATTCTCTGGCAGCTCCCTGTGAATGTAATGTACTGCTGCAAGTTCTGGTGGATGATCTTCAGTAAAATTTTACTTTCCTCTGGTATCAGTGATATTTCTATATAATCTGAGTACTCTATTAGGTTACCTTTCTTTGGAATGGGGACAAACATGGATCTCTTCTATTCAATTGGCTAAGCTGTCTTCCAAATTTCCTGTCATAGACTAGTAAATTCTTCCTCTGTCTTCTGGAGCTGCCCTTTGAAAATTTTTGTTCATTTCATTCACACCATCATTTCTTCCATTTGCTTTAGCTACTCTATGATTAAGAACAAGTTGCAAGTTTGTTCTGATATCCACGTTGATCTTTTCTTTCCTCTCTTTTCAATTACCCTTTGCTTTCTTTATGAACAATATTTTTGATGTCTTCCCACAGCTCATCAGGTCTCTCATTAATGTTCAATGCATTAAATCTGGCAAAAAGCAGCCATCTAGCTCGGAAGCAACAAAGCCCTCAGAGAAGAAGCACACAGCCTAAGTGAACACGAGGTGTTGAAGGGATCAGGTAGCAGACACTAAAGAACAAAAACCATCATCATATGATCACCTTCCCCACATAAACACTGAAGACGAATGTGTGCATAAGTAAGTGTGGTGAAGAAGGCTGGTGGTGCCCGGCTATTGAGAGATATAGTGTCTAGGGACTTAAAGGCTTAAAAGTAAAAAAGCGGCCATCTAGCCCAGAAGCAACAAAGCCCACATGGAAGCAGCATACCAACATGTGTGATCATGAAGGGCCGAGGGGACCAGGTTTCAAGCAACAAAGGCAGGGGAAAATAATATCATTGTGAATGAGGGGAGTGCATGATGGGGACCCAATGCCCATCTGTAGACAACTGGACATACCTTGAAGGGGGGTAGTAAGGAGGAAATGAATCACTCAGGGTTCAGTGTAGCAATAATGAAACTTACAACGTTCCCATAGTTCTTAAACGCTTCCTCCTCCCCAACTATCATGATCCCAATTCTACCTTGCAAACCTGGTTAAACCAGAGGATGCACAACAGTACAGTTGGGATCTGGAAACACAGGGAATCTAAGACAGATGAACCCCTCAGGACCAATGGTGAGAGTGGTGATACTGGGAGGGAAAGAGGGGGTAGAAAGGGGGAACCGATATCGGGAATCTACATATTACCTCCTCTCTGGGGGATGGGCAACAGGAAAGTGGGTGAAGGGAGATGCCGGGCAGTGTAAGATAAGATAAAATAATAAATTATAAATTATTAAGGGTTCACGAGGGAGGTGGGAGGAGGGAGGGAGGGGGAGGGATAAAAGGAAAATGAGCTGATTCCAGGAACCCAAGCAGAAGGCGAGCTTTGAGAATGACGAGGGCAACGAATGTATCAGGGTGCTTTACTCAATTGATGTATGTCTGGATTGTGATAAGAGTTGTATGAGCCCCTAACAAAACGATTAGAAAAGATGTTCTTGAAATTCAGGAAGGGGGGCATATATCCAAGGTTGTTCTTTGACTCATGCACTTGTCTTCATGTTCTTCAGCTTTAACCTGAACTAACATATTCGCAATTGATGATCTGTTCGCAGTCAGCCCCTGACTTGGTTATAGCTGCTGTTATTGAGATTTTCCACTGTCTTCCCACAGATTAGTCAATTTCCTTTCTGTATATTCCATCTGGAGATGTCTATGGGCATAATTGCCATTTGTGTGTTGCTGAAAAAGATATCTGCTATGAACAAGATGTTGGTCTTGCAAACGTCTTTTATGTGATCTCCAGGTTCATTTCTATCACCAAGACCATATTTTTCCAACTTTTTCCTTCCTTTTCATTTGCAACTTTTGCATTCCAATCACCAATAATTATCAAGTCATCTTGCTTGAATGTTTGATCATTTCCACCTAAAGATGTTGGTAGAATTCTCCAATTTCATCATCAATAGCTTTTGTGGTTGGTGCATAAATTTGAATAGCAGCTATATTGATAGGATTTCCTTGAATTTGGATAGGTAGAATCTTACCACAGACTGCATGCCCAAGATTAATTTTAAAATGCCCTTTTTGTAAATGAACACTATGTTATTCTCCTTAATTGTGTCATTCCTGGCATAGTAAGTCATTTGAATTTCTGATTCAAAATGGCCGATTCCAGTCCATTTCAGTTAAGATCTTTAGGCGGTCATTTCAATTTTTACCACTTCAAATTTTTCTAGATTCATATTTTGTACATTGCAAATTCCAATTTTTAGTAGTTTTTGCAGCTGTTTCATCTTTAAAAAATTTTAAAAATCATTTTATTGGGGGCTCATGCAACTCTTTTCACAATCCATACATCCATCCATTGTGTCAAGCATATTTGTACATTTGGTGTCATCATCATTCTCAAAACATTTGCTTTCTGCTGAGTCTTTGGTATTAGCTTCTCATTTTATCCCTCTCTCCCTGCTCCCCCCTCCCTCATGAACCCTTGATAATTTATAAATTATTATTATTTTGTCATTTCTTACACTGTCTGACATCTCCCTTCACCCACTTTTCTGTTGTCCATCCCCCTTTCCACCCCACCCTCCCAACACACTCCTGGTATCAGCACTCGGAGGACTGGTCCTGAAGGGATCAGCTGTCCTGGATTCCCTGTGTTTCCAGTTCCTATCTGTACCAGTGAACATCCTCTGGTATAGCCGGATTTGTAAGGTAGAATTGAGATCATGTGGGTGGGGGGTGGGAGGAAGTATTTCGGAGCTCGAGGAAAATTCTGTTTCATCATTGTACTGCACTCTGACTGGCTCATCTCCTCCCCAGTGACGCTTGTGTACGGGGATGTCCAGTGGCCTACAGATGGGTCTTGGGCAGCTGTTTCATCTCACCTTGAGTTATGCCCAATCCGCAAATGAAATCTTGGAGGATCCCCTTCTACAGGCTTTATTTACTCCATTCCCCTCACCGTGGCTGACTGCAATTTGAGAAGGCAGCTCCTCCTTGATTACATTTCACGTGTGCGAACGAACCTCAGGCACCCCTCCTCTGGCTCTATCTCCGAGATGGCTCTGTTCCATTCTGCAGGTCTTCCATGTCTGACAATGTTTTAAAGTGATGCCTAAGGTTTTTAGTGGTTTCTTCCTCCGAAGTGGGCGGGCAGGCAGTTCCTTATTCCTTGTCTGTTCTTCGTCTGGAAGCTCTACTGAAACCTGTTCACTGTGAGTGACCCCGCTGGCATTTGAAATACCAGTGACATAGCTTCCAGCATGACAGCAATTCAGAAACCACCACAGTGTGACAAACGGACAGATAAATGGTGGACCACATGTCTAGTCTCTGTGAAAATCTCTTAAGCTCTTACTACTGAGAAATTCTATTTTTGAGGTTTTCATTCTGTTGCTTCGGAATGAATCTTTCCAAATCTCCTCCTCGGTCTAGCAGCGTAAGTCAGCCACAGCATAGCCACAGCCCCACGCACACTCCTGAAATCCATCTATCACTCACCCGAGGCCGTACATCTCTCCATTAGCAGATGGGCTCATGTTTTTTCCCAGGGAATGGCAGCTGACTTTGAACTGCTGGCGTTGAGGTTTGGAGTCCAGTGCTTACCTGACAGTGCCAGCAGGGGTAGCTGCCTTCAGTTGATACACTTTTGATGATTCTTCCGATTTATTTCATAAGAGGGAAAGATTGAATGGAGCCTAAAATCTTAACTACTCTGAAGTGAGTGGGAAAAGTAGCTGAAATTAGAAAGTAAAAAGACAAATGGATATGGTTTTAGTAGATGGCTTCCCAGCGTGAGAGTGAGGGCAGGCAGGTGTGAGCTTAGTTTGCTCACTGGTTTGTTTCAGTAATCCTTACGGAGTCAATTTGATATCAGAAAATGTCGTTCTTTGTTAATGTTGCCAGTGCTTTATAAAATGAACATCTAAAGATTTTATTGACTGTAAAATATGAATAGGCTGCTGTTATCGCGTCCCATTGTAAGTTTTTATATTTTTCAGAAGAGTACACATGTTCTCTTTTGTTCAAATATAATTAGAACTTCTAGGGAATCAGAAAAATAGCTTAGTATTTGGAGATGTCTTTAAACTTCATGTGTTTGTTTTGTTATGGTAACTTTGCTCTGTACTGAAGGCTTAATGAAGTGTGGGTGCACATTATCATATACTTTAGATGTACTCACATTTGAAAAAGGCACTCTAACTGAATGAATTCCTTCCGAGTCTTGAAACAAACTCATTTTATATTTTGGTTTTGTCATTGATGAGCTATAGATCTTGGTTTCTTCACTTCTCTGTGCCTCAAGTTTCAGTAGAAGGGTTTTACAGGTGTTCTGTCTGGGAACTTACCTTCTAGGGCAGTAGTTCTCTACTTGTGGGTCACGACCCCTTTGGGCACCAAGCGACCATATTTCTGTTGGTCTTAGGAAATGAAACACTCCTTCTCTATCAGTCTCAGGCAAGTCCGCATCCGCCCACATACGAGTACCCGGCGTGAAGAGCGCTGCCCATGCTACACCATGCTGCAAGACAAAATTTCATTGATTTGTCACTAGAAATAAATATTTTACAATGTATAACTATATACTGTTTTTGTGATGAATCACTGTGCTTCAATTATGTTCAATTGGAACAATGAAAATACATCCTGCATATCAGATATTTACATGATGATTCTTAACAGTAGCAAACTTACAGTTATGAAGTAGTAATGAAAATAATTTTATGGTTCAGGGGTCACCACAACATGAGGAACTGCATTAAAGGGTGACGGCATTAGGAAGGTTGGAAACCACTGTTCTAGGGTTTCTTTGTGTGTTTAATGATTTAGCAGACCTTCAGCATGTTGAGCAGTGCATTGTACATAGGCACTTACATAGTGTTTGCTCTCATCATTGTTATTCTGATTGAGTAAATTTGTTAAGAATAAAAATAAATAATTTTGCAATTAATCATGTGACAGCCTAAAGTAGTGTTGGATTTGATATTTATTTTTCCATTTTATTTCTCAATAGTGCTTGAAAATTAATAATAGCTAACTTTCTTTAACTGAATATGTTAGTTTGGGTTGACTAGAAAAACAAATTCATAGACACTCATATGTGTATAAGAAAGAGCTTTTTATACAAGAGCAATTGAATATTGAGAAAACAACCCAGCCCCATCCAGATCAAGTCCTTAAGTCCGATATTAGCCTATGTGTCTGATACCAATCTATAAAGTACCCTTCAGACTCATGCAATACATGCAATGATGCCAAATGCAGGAAGATCACAGGCCAGTGGGTGGAAAGTCTTGTGGGTCCAGAGGTGGTGTAATCATCTCAGTGCTGGTGTGGGTCTCCATGTGGTTTCTCCAGCTCCAGGGCTGTGGCATAGCTCCATGTGCCTTGTCAACAGGAATATCTTGCAGGGAGTGAGTGTGTGTCCCATCTATAGCGAGCTATTTATCTCCTTAGCGCCTCCAAATAAGGTCATCAAGCTGCGACTTGATTGACAGGTTAAACTCCACCCCTTCACTCTTTAAGTCTCAAGTTGACAACAGATTATGTAAATTTAGAGGAGCTTTGTAGTGTAAATTAATTTTGAGGGTGATTTGATTTAGTTTTTAAAAACAGCAATAATGTGAGTGTTCTACAATATACATTATAATAAAGGAATTGAGTTTGATCACACTGTAACACATGACAGGATTTATCTTATGTTTACAGTCTCAGGTAAAAATTTACCTGGTAGAAGTGTATCCACACTTGAAAAGACCCTTCAGGTGGTATCTATATGGTTATATAAGAGGATCAAATACATCATAGACTATCAACCTATTCCAGAGGAGGAAGGGTGAACCATTTGCTATGATCGACACATACCCCCATCCTCCACCCCAGGGGGATGGGACACAACAGTCAGTGTAAGATATGAAAATAATAATGTATAATTTGTCAAGGGTCATGAGGGTGGGAGTGGGGGAGGGAGGGAAAAAAGAAGAGCTGATACCAAGCACTGATACTTCCAAATAGAAAGTATATGTTTAGATAATAATGATGGCAACATAGGTACACATATGTGTGTTAAAATTGAAGTATGGATTGTTAAAAGTGCTATAAGAGTCCCAATAAAATGATCTCTTAGTTACAAAAAAAATTTTTTTGGAAGTATCTACCAATATTGAAATAATCACTAATTTTTTAAAATTGTGAATTAGTTGAAGGTTCACAGAGCAGATCACAGTTTTGCCCTGAACAGTTCACACACATTCTGACTTAAGTCATCCATCAGAGTCATCAATGTACTGTCATAGACTCCACTGCCTCTTGCATTGCCTATTTCTAGTCCGCTTTCTTTCTTAACCCTTGGAGCTTTGCCAGTGGATAAATGCTGCCCTTTTGCTCTTAATAGTTGATTATTCTAACATGGAGGTGAGTTCAGTTCAAGAACTGAGGGTTCATTCGTTGTTTTGGGCTCCCCACCAGTAAGTAATGCTCGATTTGAGCATACTTGGTATACTTGGTCTATTTTATTATTTGGAGTTCTGTTCCACACTTTTCTCCCACTTTATGCACATTATTCTAATGTGATCCTTTTCAAAGCAGTAGGTAGTGGTACCTAGGTACCACTTGTTTGCAGAGTTGTGGAGACGAATGTTTGCATGGCTCGTTAGTTCTTTGGAATAATTGTTTCCATATGTACTTTGACTTTTATCACTCTTCTGTTGTACCTTCTGTGACTACTCACAAGCTTTGAGGACCCTAGTTACTTACTAAATTGTGTTAGTGAGGGATTCTGCCACTAGACATTTCTGGATCGGGGTGGGGTCAAGCCTGTCAATCAAGCCACAGCCTGGTGCCACCTTGATGTCATAAGCCTTTTTAATAAGAGCAAGACGAATAGAGATGAATTCTCTTCTGCCTCTCTGCCTTCCTATCTGCTGGAACTCTGCCTGCCTCCAGGCGTGACCCTCTGTGGCCACCTGACCCTCAGAGCTGCTGGCACGTTGCCATGTTTCCAGTGACTTTGGATCCACACGACTCTTCACTTACACGACTGCTTCACCGTTCTGCATGACCAGCAGGAAGCTACCTGGATCTGAAGAGGGCCTGGACTAGCATCAGACGTGTGGACATGAGCTGGACTAGGCTGAAGGGCCTTCTTGATGTAAAGTTGTAAACTATAAAGTTCTTTCTTTTCCATAGACGAGTGTCACTGGAATTCTTCCTCTATACAACCTGGCTTACTACACAAAAGGAGGATGTAGAAAAATGTCTTTGTGAACCTTGCGTATTAGGCTGGATTCTCTAGAGAAGCAAAGCTAGTGGTTATATCGGTATATAAGGAGAGAAGTTTAGATCAAGATAAATGGCTCATACAATTATAGGAGTGGATTAGTCCAATCTAGTTCAAGGCTGTGGGTCAGATGTTAAGTTCAGTGCTCTTCCTACACCAAGTTGAGGTTGATGGACCAGGACACGAGGAGAAGAAGAAGAAAAACCCGAAGGTGGTGGGTGTCAGTAGATCAGGCGTACGACTTGACGTAAAACAAATCCAAAATTTGTGGGTTCTTATGAACCCCTGAATCAGCATGCAAAAGCCCCAAGGTTTGATAGACAAGATGATAGGCCTTTGACTTAAGAATTGGACATCAGTGCTAGAGAAGCTGGATCTAGATCACCAAGGAGAATGGAGCGCCTCAGAGCTTTCTACTTAAATACGAAGTAGGTGGACTTTGGCCTGTGAGCAAGGCTCACAGCAGATCCCATCATGGAGTTGATGACATTCTATTAGATCACATTATGGGGAAGGCCTCAGCTTCCGAGCCCAACTATCATACCTTATTATCATACCTTATTAGATCTATTGACCTTGGTGTCCTCCAGACTATGGAGGCTTGTCAGTTGGCCCCATGTATTGGGAGCATGGTTTTTGAGGGATTGACTGAGTCATAAATGACAAAAGACAAGGAGTTCTGGTGGAGGAGCTTTGTTAGGCAGGAACAAAGGCAAGGGCAGGGGTTTTTGGAAAAGAGTGGTCATCATGTCATCAATGGTTGGAAAGGTGTGCGTGTGACTGGAGCCTAGAGGAAAGAGAGAAGATTGATGAGAGAGAGAGGGAGGGAAGAAGAGAGGAAGGAAGGAAGAGCAAGATTGAGACCAAGGACAGATAATGTGATAAAGAGTATATTTTGAGAATGATGAGGGCAATGAATGTACAAATGTGCTTTACACAATTGATGTATGTGTGGATTGTGATAAGAGTTGTATGAGCCCCTAATAAAATGATTAAAAAAATAATGTCTAGAGGGCTGAAGCAAGCAAGCTTTCTGCCAGTCATCATTCTGACTTTTTAGTTGTGGTGAAGCTGACCTCCAGGCTCCTTCTACTTTCTTAGTCAACCAGAGGACTTACTAAGGGTAATCGGGGTAGAAAAGAAAGATGTTACATTAACCAATGCAGAATTAAATCAGTCATCATTCAGAACTCTACTTTAACCTCATAAAGCCCTAAAAAAGAGAGTATCTTAAGTAAAGTGGAATATCTTTTATGACTTAAGTAAAAAGATGTGAACTATAGATTTGAGCTCCCGAGTTTCTCTGCTACTGTGGAATGGATGGTTGTGTGGAATAGGATGGGATTAGCATGGACTCAGGAGACTGGTGAGGTAGTCCAGGCTCGAGCACTTGAGTCCACAAGCGACATCAGGGAAGCAGCAGCGAGTAAGGGGACGATCCATTGCAGATCCCCTCTTTAAAGTGTTTCCCAGGAACGGTAACGTTTCAAGGATGAAGGTGCACCTGACCCAACTCCTGGTATTTTTGTTAGTATCACATGCATGTGAAAACTAGACCACGGATACGGAAGGCCAAAGGATCATTAGTGCCTTTTTATGTTGGCGTTGAAGAACACTGACTATGGCGTGGATTTTCAGTGGAAGGAACAAGTCTGTCAGTGCTCCTGTGAAGCGAAGATGAATTTGCCTTTCGGACTTTGAACGTGTCACCAGGAGGTCCTTAGAGAAGGACGTTATGCCTGCGAGGATGGTGCAGGACTGGGCAGTGCTTTGCTCTATTACATGTAAGTGCATTATGAGCCAGGACCAAGTGGGCAGCACTGAACAACGCCAAATTGTACCTGATAAGGCCTCTGGGTAGGGTTTCAGCAGGCAGGTAGTGATGAGTCGTTGGATTTCAGACATTTAAACTGTGGAGTCTGTCTTGCAAACTTAATGATGGGTTGAATGTAGGAAATAAGAAAAAATGGACTCTTTTAAGTCAATGTTTGAATGGAAGATAGTGCCTGCCACTCAATGATACAAGAAAATTTGAAGGAAGAGCAAGGTTGGAATACGTATCATGAATTCTATTTTGGACAGGTTAACTTGGAGATGCTTATTAAACATGTCTGTGACACTGTGAAAGACTAATTACCTAGGTAATGCTGGACATTAATGCTGATTTACAAATAATCATGTTATGTTAAGAGTAAAACAAACAAACAAACAAACGAAAACAACAAAACCTAAACTGGATGAGATTACCTCAGGATAAAAGAAAGGAGAGTATTTAACCTGGATGGAAAAGTGCTTTCTGGAAGCCCTGTGGTTTGGGGAAGTTATTTGTCCTCTGTGGTTTTCATATTTCCCAGTTATTAGGAGCTGAGAGAATATTGAGAATGAGGACAATGAATGTACAGATGTGCTTTACACAATTGATGTATGTATGGATTGTGATAGAAGTTGTATGAGCCCCTAATAAAGTGATTTTTTTAAAAAACCCAAACCAAACCCATTGCCATGGAGTCAGTTGGACTTGTTGTGAACCTATAGAAGAGATCAGAACTCCCCTGTGGGGTTTCCCAGCTGCCATTATGGAAGTGGATTGGCACATCTTTCTCCTGCTGAGCATCTGGCGGGTTCAAGTCAGCAGCCTTTCAGTTAGCAAACCTCCAGGGCTCACTGGGAAAGTACGTTGCTGGGGGGAGGTGCCATCGAGTCAGCTCCACCCCGTAGCACAACAGAACTTAACACTGCAAAGTACTGGGCCACCCTCACCATTGTTTCTATGCCTGAGCCCATTGTTGCAGCCACTGTGTCAATCTGTCTCCTTGAGAGCCTGCCTCTTTGTCACCACCCCTCCACTTTACCAAACACGACGTCCTTCTCCAGGGACTGGTCTCCTGATAATATTTCCAAAGTTTGTAAGATGAAGTCTTGCCATCCTTGCCACTAAGGAGCATTTTGACCTTATTTCTTCCCATACGGATCTCAGAGAGTATCAAGTCTTGTAGTATAGTAGACACTGAATAAGTGGAAGCTATTAAAAATATTTAGGTCATTTAAAAAGGTATTTTATATATGTAAATAGCTTTTGAGAGAAAAGACTCCTTTCATCTCCAAAAGCTATTCACTTCATTTTATCTATTTATTTCACAAATGATAACAGCATTGCTATTCCTTATTTATTATTATATTTTTAAAGATCATTTTATTGGGGACTCATAACATTCATTCATAAATTGTGTCAAGCATATTTGTACATATGTTGCCATCATTTTCTAAACATTTACTTTCTATTTGAGCCCTTGGTATCTGCTCCTCTTTTTCCCCCTCCCTGCTTCCCTTCACCCCTCTCACCCTTGTGACTCTCTGATAAATTATTATTATTTTCATGTCTTACATTGACTGCTGTCTCCCCCCACATTTCTGTTGTTCATCCCCTGATGTGGGGGATGGGGTAATGCATAGATCATGGTCATCTGCTCCCTCTTTCTCCCTTTCTCCCCCCACCTTTCCCCTACCCTGCTGGTATAGCTACTCCCATTTCTGTTACTGAGGGGTTAATCTAACCTGAATTCTGTGTGTTGTGAGCTCTTATCTGCATTAGTGTACATGCTCTGGTCTAACCAGAACTGAAAGTCAGGACTGGCGTCATGATAGTGGTGGGTGAGGAAGTCTCAAGGCACCAGAGAGATATTGTGTGTTTCATCAGTGCTATACTGCACCCTGGTTGACTCATGCCTTCCTTGTGATTATTCTATAAGGCCATGTCCTATTGTCTACAGATAGGTTTTGGGTCTCTGCTCTGACATCCCTCGTTCTCAACAATGTGGTTTTTTGGGAGGGTTTTCTGATGCCTGTTACCTGATACCTCATGATCACACAGGCTTGTGTGCTTCTTCCATTTGGAATTGTTGCTTCTCTGCTAGATGGCCACTTGTTTAACTTCAAACCTTTAAGACCCCAGATGCTATATCTTTTGATAGCCAGGAACCATCTGCTTTCTTCACAACATTTGCGTGTGCACACATTTTGTCTTCAACAATTGTGTCTGGAGCAAGAGAAACACAGAGTGCCAGGTGGCTAGAACAAAGTGTTCTTACGTTGAGGGAGGGCTTAGCAGAGGCCCAAAGTCCACCCACTTCATCAATATATTGTTATGTAAATATATGTAATAGGCCAATACCTCTATTTTTATGAATTGATGTTTTTACCTATATACACACCTATGTTTATACCTCTATCCATAGCTTTGCTTCCTAGATCTTTCTTCTGTTTCCTTTGTGTAAATCTTTGTAGGTGAAAATTTTCAGTCCAGGATTTTTTTTTTTAACCAAAGAACAAGCATAAAGAAAGACTAAAGAGAAACACAGGAAAGAAGTGAAATACAAAAAGTCCAAGCTGTGCCTAGGCTACTACTAATGCCTTTTACGGATGTACGTTGTTTATTTTATCTCTGTGTTCATGCATCTCACATTCCCTGGCTACAAAATATTTTGTCTTTAAGTCTTTGATTTTTGTCACATTCTACATATTGTAATTGCTTAGCAAATAATAATAGTTTTCATATACTCGAGAGTACAATGTTCTACTGGGACATTCAATTCCCATTTAAATGCCTTGGGAAACAAAAATGGTAAGTTTGCTGTCAGATCAACATAGATCATTCCTTTTCTTTTATTCAGAATGCATTTTGTACCTAGAACTATATTGAAAAATCATGGATAGCCTTACTTATAAAAGTCTATTAAATTAATAAATGTTCTGTCAATTATGTTGCAGAGTTACAAATTTTGTCAAGGAAAATTGCAATTGATTTTAGATCAGTTGGATCCTGGGCAACCTAAAGAGGTAAGTGTAAATGAACTGTCAAGTTCAGTCACATATCACATATTTATAATACAAGATTATAATCAGTAGCAGCTGGACGGTTTCTCAGAAAATAAGCTTTTTTTTTTTTAATGGACAATCCTAGCATGATGTACCTGGTGGTAGACTTAATGTTTTTGAGAGGAAAGCTTGCAGAGTGAGGGAAGTTTTCCTTAGAGAAACATCATGGTTTATTATCGTTTGTAAGCAGAGATTTTTATTTCATTTTAATTTTAACAGAATGAAGTTATGGGAAACTGCCTCCAAAACAATTCCTTTGTTTATGCTTTTAAGGTGATATTTTATTTAGTTCACTGATTTGAAAACAAATAAGACCTTCATGTATTGCTTTGTCTCTCCTTTTTTAACTTGTAGGAAATGTAAGCAATTTTGACATAATTTTATTATAATTAAAGATATCTCTTTGTTGAATTTTGTATGAAAGTCTGTCAATGTGAAATAGAAAGTATAAGAATTTTGGAGTATTTAAGATTTTTGTCTCTATCTTGCCCTTTGCTCTCAATTGTCAAAACAAATCAGTGTTTTTCTTGAACTTTTATTGAAAGGAAAATGAGTAAATCAGATACCTGGTTGCTGGTGAGTAGATTCTGAACCCTCGTGTGTTTCAGACTAGAGTGTGTTCCACAGGGTTTGTAAAGTCAATATTGAGATACTGTGGGTGTAGTCAAATAACCAACTTTTTTTCAACCTTTTGTTTAATAACTAAATATCTAGCCCATTAGCCCAGAAAGGGTCTCAACTAAATGAAGTTAGGAGAGAGAACAATAAATTTTTTCCTCTCTCAGCATTATGGTTTATTTTAAGGGTTTTCAGTAAATCATTGATAATATCCAAAGGCTAATGAAAGTGTGACTTGATTTTCACATGGTAATAATTTTACTTTCATTAGTTTAAATCGAATACTTGGGGATTGAGTTCAGAATATATATTTTTTTCTGCTTCTTAAATTAATAAGTTCTGAATTAAATTATGTCCTAATAATTAGCTGAAAAGGAGAAATAATTTAACACTGTCAATTAATTCCTAATTTTTGAAACGGTCTCTATTCCTTCTTGTCCCCACTCTACGGAATGTATTCAGGGATTCTTTTATTGAATTGTTGGATTGTACATTTTCAAGTACATATATGTTTTCCTCTCCCTTGCAAGGTCAGTCTAGTTTCTTGAGGACTGACCCCGCTGTGTCTAACGCCTCATTTTCTTCATCAGTAGGCTTCAGTTGTTTCAGCTGAGCAATGGCTAGTCTTTGAAGAATAGCTTGAAATCCCTGTGATGACTCATGAGGTGGAAGTGAGTCAGGGAGAAGCTTTGCTCCCAGGGAAGCTATTCTCCAGTGCTGTCCATTAGGTCAAATTGTATTGAATGGATTCTGAAAATGATTACAATAAGTTATAGGCTGTCTGTGAAAACACAGAAATTCAATGTTACATCCCATAGATGAATGATTTTTAAAAATTCTACCTCAGTGGTTAGAAAGTCAAAAACTGTGCTGTAGCAGCAAATATAAGTTCAAAGGAATTGTTTTTGTGAGAATTGTTTATGTGTACCGGAAAGGGAATGCCTCACCAGGGACCTCTGGGAAACTTTTAAACACGAAGCCCTCCATCCGCAGGGCCTCCTTTGAGGCCTTCGAAAGGAGCAAGTGTCAGGGGTAAGGCCATTGCACAGTATGCCCTGGTGACTCCGAGGGAGCCATTGTCCTTGATCCTCTCTTAGCCAGAGCTTCATTCCAGAGTCTTTTAGCGTAGCTAGGGTTTTAATATTTACTTTAAAAAAAAAACCCCTTTCCTTCTTTCTCTGCTTAGCACTTAATTGAAATAGTTGAGGGTTGTTTTATTAAAAAGTATCTGATGGCTCATGAAACTTTTTGAGACTCTTTATAAGAGACTCATTTGAAAGAGAAATTAAACCCTTTATAACAATTATCTAGACTCTGCTTTTAAATAGTTTAGTAACTATTGGGTTGTAGAATTGGTATTACTTTACTGGCTTGGTATTAATACAAATCTTTTAAAACATCTTAGGTACGATACGAAGCCCTGCAGACGTTATGTTCAGCTCCTCCATCTGATGTTCTGAACTGTGAAAATTGGACCACTCTCTGTGAAAAACTGACAGTCTCTCTTGCAGACCCTGATCCTGTGTTTAGTGTAAGAAAAATATTATAGAAATATTAAAATAGCCCATGTTCCTCCAATCTAGTAGTAAATGAAGTAAATGACAACAAGAAAACAAAACTAACTTAGTGCCAGCGAGCTGATGCCGCCTCACAGCAAACTTATAGGATCGTGTAGCACTGCCCTATGTCTCTGAGATCCTGCCTGTTAACTGGGGTAGAAAGCCCAGTCTTTAAACTGCTGAGCGGCTGTTGGTTTCAAACGGCCTACCTTACAAATTGAAGTCCAATGATTAACCATTACACTGTCAGGCATCCTTTAAACGTGATAGTTTTCTCCTAATAAAGCTCAAAGATTTGTATGAGTTCAGTTTTGCTCATGAATTGCAAGATTTTTCCTTAAATGAATTAATTTATTTTTTCATAATTAGATTCAAAGTATAACATCATATTTCATTTCCAAATTGTAGTGGACTGTTAACCTTGTATATTTTATCATTTAAAAGAACAGTCAAGTAATTGTGTCATTGTTTTTGAATTAAGAAAAAATTAAGTTTAAAAAGAATTCATGACATAAAATTGGAACAAATTAACTAATGCTCATTAGAAGAGTTTGAAGTATTTTCCTAGTATATTTCAGTGCTAATTTAAAAATTGCATACATGCTTAAAAAAAAAAGTTGGAAAATTTTAAAGCTAAGAGTTTAAAAGATGAATCATAAAGCAAATACAGAAATTGTCAAATTGTTGGATCAATGGAAATGTATGATTGATTTATTTTAAATAGTGATTTGCATAAGGCTTCAGGAATAGCTATTATATTATGGGAAGAAAATATATGTTGAAAGTACAGTAATTCTAATCCAAGGTCTTAGTCCTTGACTGGTGAGACCCTCGGGATCACATTGAGAAACTTCCCATGTTTGAAACGTCCTTCTGTAGTACTTGTTGAACGATGTTTTCTGAGCCCCACCCAAAGCATTACAGTTGATAGTTTGCACACAGTCAAAAGGGTCGACTGGAATTTTACCCAAACCATAATAAAAAGTTTTTTAAAAAAAGAAAGTACAGTAATTCTAAGGATAGTATCTCTAGCATTAATATAAAACGAAAACTGTCTGAGTATCAAATCTTAAATGTACATTAAATACTTTTAAAAATCATTTAATTGGGGGCTCATACAATTCTTATCACAATCCTGATATACATTCATTGTGTCAAGCACATATGTACATTTGTTGCCATCATCATTCTCAAAACATTTGCCTTCTACTTGAGCCCTTAATATCGGCTGCTCATTTTCCCCCTCCCTCCGCACCACCCCTTCCTCATGAACCCTTTATCATTCATAAATTATTATTATTTTGTCATATATTACACTGTCTGATGTCTCCTCCCACCCTCTTCTCTAATGTCCACCCTCCAGGGAGGAGGCTATATATAGATTCTTGTAGTCGGTTCCCCCTTTCTACCCCACATTCCCTCCGCCCTCCAGGCATCACCACTCTCACCACTGGTCCCAAAGGGGTCATCTGTTCTGGATTCCCTGTGTTTCCAGCTGCTATCTGTACCAATGTACATCCTCTGGTCCAGCCAGATTTTCAAGGAAGAATTGGGATAATGATAGTGGGGGGGGGGCAGGAAGCATTCAAGAACTAGAGGAAAGTTATATGTTTCATCATTGCTACCCTGCTCCTCTCCTCCCCACAGCCCTTCAGTAAGGGGGTGTCCAGTTGCCTACCAATGGGCTTTGAGTCTCTACTCTGCACTCACCCATGTTTACAATGATATGATTTTTTGTTCTTTGATGCTTGATACCTGATCCCTTTCACATAGGCTGGTGTGCTTCTTCCAAGTGGACTTTGTTGCTTCTGAGGTAGATGGCTGCTTGTTTATCTTCAAGCCTTTAAGACCCCAGATGCTATATCTTTTGATATCCGGGCACCATCAGCTTTCTTCACCAAATTTTTTTATGCACATGTTTGTCTTCAGTGATTGTATCAGGAAGGTGGGTACCCACTGATAGGATTTTTAGTTCTTTGATGTCTGATAACTGGTCCCTTCTACACCTCGTGATCAGACAGGCTGCTGTGCTTCTTCCATGTGGGTTTTGATGCTTCTCAGCTAGATGGCCACTTGTTTATCTTCAAGTTTTTAAAACCCCAGACACTATATCTTTTGATAGCCGGGCGCCGTCAGCTTTCTTCACCACATTTGCTTATGCACACATTTTTCTTCAGCAATCGTGTTGGGAAGGTGTGCATCCTGGAATGCCAATTTAATAGAACAATGTGTTCTTGCCTTGAGTAAGTGCTTTAGTGGAGGCCCAATGTCCATCTGCTGCCTTAATACTAAACCTATAAATATATGCACATAGATCTGTTTCCCCATTAAATACTTTTTAGAGATTCTTTTTTTCATAATTGATATGAATTTTGGGTTGAAAAAGCACTAAAGTGTTCTATATAGAATTTTTAAGGCATTAGCACCACATTTTTGTAATTAAAATTTTCCCCCAGCAAATATATATCTGTATTGAATGCTCACAATGTATATTATTCCTGTTAGATGATGGCAACCCCAAACTGGACAAGACAGAGGACATCTTTGTCCCCAGGGAACTTACAGTCCAAAAGAGGAGATCGTACATAAAGCAAATAGCTACAGATAAATATAAAGTATTACATTAATACATTTATTAATACATTTATCTATTTAATATCATTCTCTTATCAAGAAATTATAATTACATTGGTACAAAGAGTAATTTGGGAAATACTGTTTGTTATTTATGTAAGGGTAAAGAATGAGACCCCATAAGGAAGAGTAGAGTTTGCCTCATAGGGTTTCTAAGGCTCTCGTCTGTCTGGGAACTGACTACTGAAGCTTTTTCTCATGGAGCAGCTCATGGGTTTCAATCATCCCACTTTCAATTAACAGCCACTAGCTTAATCACTGGACCACCAGGGCAAGTAGTTGTGTAATTACGTAACACATACTTGCAGTTCAAACATACAAACACCAGAGGGTGTTGCAGACTTCTCTACAAATTCACTGAGCTAAGAAGTGCAAAGAAGGAAAGGCTATTGTTGGGTCAATTTTAACTTTTATGATGCTAACATAAATGCTATGTTACATATGATGCTAGCAAGAGAAAGTTACAAATTTCCCTGTATTTTCCCCATTCTTGACAAAGGCAGAATGCTGACCTAATGGCTCTTAACATTTATTTAAAAATTTAAGTAACAACTTATTAAGTGTAGTAAGATGAACTACCGTGTTTCCCCGAAAATAAGACAACCTCAGAAAATAAGACCTACTTACAGTTTTACCTCTCGCTGAAATATAATACATCCCCCTGAAAATAAGACATCCCGAAAATAAGACCTCCCAAAGCTACCATAACTCTGGACTCTGAACTGTAGTGGTGGGCACAGCTGCACAGCTCCCTGTTGGCCACAGCATAACTGGAGCAGACAGGAAGTGCAAGGTCTCTTTTAATAAAACAATAAATCATAAATATGTACTGTATTCTTCTTCATGGGAAAATAAGATATCCCCTGAAAATAAGACCTAATGCATCTTTGGGAGCAAAAATTAATATAAGATACTGTCTTAATTTCGGGGAAACAGGGTAGGAATATTTTAGTCAGGGCAGATAATTATGAAGGAGATGGCCATGCCATTAAGTTAATAAAATTGAAAAACATTTTATTAAGCATTTTGGAAACGAAAACAAGATTTTTGTATTTTGACTTTGATTCTATTTCTATATTTCCTATTCTAAGGGACTATTTATTCCACGTAGCCGAATAAAGCCTGTAGTGATTGTACAGTGTGGGGATGGGTCTTTGTCATTTGCGGCAACTGTGTAAAGACTTGCAGAGGACATTGAGCGTTCTGGAATCTCCTGAGGTTTTTAGAAGGGATCTTTAGTCAGTTGAAGAATCATTTCTTGGAAGCATATTATCTCAAAATTTTATAAAAGCAGACTGATTAATTGGTATATAGTTTTCCAGAATAGAAATTTTGGTGCAGTTTTATATTGTTTTTATTTAATTGAAAGTCAGATTTTACTAGTAGGATTCATTTGCTTGCAGTGTTATTAAAGTTGGTATAATTTAAACTATAATAATAATACTATTTTTCAAACCCAACTAGTGCCAGACTCTATTCTGCTTTACATCTGTTATATCATTTAGTTTGTAATAATTTATACTTTTAAGTTTTAATAATATACAACTTTCAGGATGTCTACATTTGTAATGCTATTCTTGAAAACAGGCAGCATGGTTGGAGAGTTCTTAATATCCAATTACTAAAACTACCCACATAAACAATTAAAAAGCAAGCAAGTAAGTAAATAAACCTTGCATTTGGAATGGCTCTTCAAATTTAGCATTGACTTCCTTATCCCTTTGTTTATTGGCCCTTTAAGAGCTCTATTTCCTTTATCTAAATCTTACCTTTCTCTCTTTCAGTGTCAATACATTTACTAAAAACACATTTTAATAATATGTTATTGTTATTAGATTTACTATTATTTGTTGCGGTCCGTTTTATGTTTTGCAAACCTAAACCAGATTCTGGTGGAATCACCAAGACAATGGCCCTTAGTCTCCCTTCAGGTCCAGGACCTGAGCTCCCCTCATATGGAAATCACCCCCCATTTGAGATCTCAGGGAAAGCCTTTGGGCGAGGGCAAAGTGTGCTTAGGAAGGAGGGGATGGACACTGGAAACGCAGGGAGCAATCGGAGTCAGCCACGCACATTGAGGGGTTGCGGTGGATGACAGAATGTGTATCAATTGTTGAATGTGAAACTGATCATCTGCTTTGTAAACCCTCACCGAATTCACAAAAAACAGTTTTTAAAAAGTGCTTCTTTTTATAGGTATGTTTCTACTCTGGTTTCTGAAGGTTTATTTTCTAGGAGTTTCACAATTGCAGAGGATGGTCTTGTGTTGTGTTTCTGTTCTTGTAAGAGTCTTAGCTGCAAATCTATTGTGTCGTTTAACAGGACCGGATCTTAAAATTTTATGCACAGACATTTACACTTTCACCGTTACACATGACTAAAGAAATTTACACAAGCTTAGGTATGTATGTTTATAAAATCATCTAATAAAATGCCTTTTTCCTCTTTAATAGGTACTTACAATGTACTTTTATTTTTTTTAATTTTTAGCTAAGCATCTGGAGTTATATTTTCTTTCTAGAGAAAATCATATTCCAACTCTTTTAACTGGTATAGATATAACTAATCCGAATATGACCCGCTTACTTAAAAAGGTACTCATTTGTTATAATATCCTTTCATTTTTAGTTAAATAGTTCTGCATATAAGAATTCTAATTTCTTAAAATCTGTTGACCACTCCCTTATTGTAGGTTCGTCTTCTAAATGAATATCAGAAAGAGGCTCCATCTTTCTGGATTCGTCATCCAGAAAAGTAAGTATGCTTGATCTTTGACTTCACGAAATATGCCTTGAATACTTTCCAGAGGGAAAGACTCACTGGAGGCAGTCTTACTTGATTTAGATGAGTGGGAAGGGACTAACAACGTTCGTTTTCTTCAGTGTTCTTGTCTGGAGTAGCGCTGTGTAAAGGGCTCTATGGGGGTACAAGTACCATTTCATATCATGTATCACACTCACTCTCGTGGAGTCGATTCTGACTCAGAACAACCCAGTAAAAGGTTTCTGAGGTTGTAAGTCTTTTGGGGGAGCAAAAGCAAATAGCCTCAACTTCTCCCCAGATCAACCTTGTGGTTAACAATCCAATGCTTACCTAACAGGACGATAAAAAGGATGTTTTAGCCTCAGAATCTTTCACTAGTCTCTGCTACTTTGGACATAATTCTTCAAAGTTCTTCAATCCTTGCCCTTTCAATTCTTAAAATTTGTAATAAAGTAAGAATCTAATAGAGAAAGTTAAAATTGGAAAGCCAGTGATGTAATAGAAAGAACATGTTTTTTTAAGGCAGAAAAAGAATTGGGTATTTTGTCATTTACTGAAATAGTGAATATTGTTTTTAAACAGTCTATTTAACTTAAACATTCCACAAAGATACAATATATCACCAGTGTTGTATAAAGCATGCATTGTTTTATTTCTTAAAGTAGTTCTCTTCCAAACTTTAAGGTATATGGAGGAAATCGTGGAGAGTACGCTGTCATTGTTATCAGTTAAGCATCATCAAAGCCATCTGGTCTCGCAAAAGATTTTGGATCCAATTTACTTTCTTGCGTTAGTCGATGCCAAGGCTGTGTGGTTCAAAAAGTGGATGGTAAGGACGAGTAGGATGTCTTTTACATCTATTGCATTGCTATATGGGTTTTAAAATAGCTAACGTTTATTGAGTGTTGAAGATTTCTACTTGATTTCCTAGGTGTCAATTCCTTTATTCTTGAATAAAGAAAACGATGTTAGTGGCATTATTGTTGCTACCACTAACTTGCATTTTCCTCTCCAGCAACTGAAGCACAAGGTCGCCATTAGGCGGGTCAAGTTTATTTATTTACGTAGAACGTGGCAGAGTGAGAATAGAATTTTAAATGACAATGCATCTGCTGAATGACCTACACCAAACCTAGTTTCCTTTAGTTCATACACTTAAATTAATAAGTAGATGGAAATAATAAATACATAATACAATGTATAACAATCTGAGTGGCATAATACATGCTTAGTTACCTAGAACATAGTTCTGGCCTGTCTCTATAAGTATTTGCTGAATTGATTCATTCAAAATACTTTTTTTCATCATTTATGAAACTACTTTTTTTGCTAACTTATTTTTTGATTACCAAATAATGTTATTTTATAGAAAATATACAAGATGTAAAAGATCAAATAAACTTAAATCTTATTGTACCAAATAGAGATAACTATTTTTAATTAAATCCTTTTTTTGGAGGCTTGTACAACTCTTATCACAATCCATACACATATCCATTGTGTCAAGCACATTTGTTTCCATCATCATTCTCAAAACATTTTCTTTATATTTGAGCCATTGGTATCAGCTCCTCATTTTTTCCCCCTCCCGCCCCCATCCTCACTCCCTCATGAACCCTTGATAATTTATAAATTATTATTATTTTGTCATGTCTTATACTATTCAATGTCTCCCTTCACCTACTTTTCTGTTGCCCATCCTCCAGGGAAGGGGTTATATATAGACCATTGTGAAAGGTTCCTCCTTTCTTCCCCACCTTCCCTACCATTCCTGTTATTGCTACTAAAAGGTTTAGCCCTAAAGGTTTATCTTTCCGGTATTCCCTATGTTTCTAGCTCTTATCTGTATACTGTACATCCTCTGGTTTAACCGGATTTGTTAGGTAGAATTGGGATTATGATAGTTGGGGGGGGGGGAGGGAAGCATTAACGAACAAGAAGAGAGTTGTATGTTTCATTTGTGCTATACTGCACCCTCATTGGCTCCTCTCCTCCCCTCAACCCTTCTGTGAGGGGATGTCCACTTGCCTACAGATGGGCTTTGGGTCTCCACTCTGCACTCCCCTCATTCACAATGCTATGATTTTTTGTTTGTTGATGCCTAATACCTGATCCCATTGACACCTCATGATCATACAGGCTGTGTGCTTCGTCCATGTAGGCTTTGTTGCTACTCAGGTAGATGGTTGTTTATCTTCAAGCCTTTAAGACCCCAGATGCTATATCATTTGATAGCTGGGCACTATCAGCTTTCTTCACATTTGCTTATGCACACATTTGTCTTTAGTGATCATGTTGGGAAGGTGAGCATCATGGGATGCTAGGTTAATAGAACAAAGTGTTCTTGCATTGAGGGAGTACTTGAGTAGAGGCCCAATATTCATCTGCTACCTTAATACTAAACCTACAAATATATGCACATAGATCTATTTCCCCATCATCATATACACATATATGATACTTGTGTTTAGACCTCGATAAATGCCCTTTGCCTTCCAGTTCTTCCTCTATTTCCTTTTATTTCTTCTTGTGCCATGATCATGCTCAGTCTTCATGTGGATTTCAGCAATTCCTCTGTTTGATTGCCCTTGATCAAGCCCTACCAGACCTCCTGCCATCAATTGCCTTCTACCATCATTGCCATCGATTTTGGATCACTTGTTGGTCCCTTGTCCCTGGGTTTGTTAACACATACTTCCTTTCCCCCACCTTCCCCCTCTCCCATGTCCCCCTGGAACTGTCGGTTCTATTGTTTTCTCCTCCAGATTGTTTTTTCTGTCTATTATCTAGATAGACCGATAACCACTATTAAAATTTTGTTTTCTGTAATTTTATTTCTTAAGTATATTTTAAAATGTATCTGCTCAAGTATATATTGACAAGAATTTTACTAAATTATTTGTAAATAACTTTTTTCACTGAAATGTGTTTATCTAAGGTACTTGACTTGTAAGAGAATAAGACAGAGCTTCTAAAGACTTGCCAATAAAAATATTAAAAAATTATCTCCCAAATGTATTATACTATTGATACAAATTCATCATATTCTCCTATACTTTCTTTGAGTCAAAGGAATTGACATACTTTTTGTAATGTAAAGGAAAGATAGTAAATGTTTTCTCTGTGTGGGCCATTTCCATCACAACTGTCTGGTTGTAGCTAAAAAGTACAAATCAGTAATATGCAAATAACAGGTTAGACTGTGTTCTAATAATACTAATTTTTCTGAATTTTCCCTGAGGACCATTTGTGGACTTTGGTATAAGGCATGTTCTGCTTAGATTCTTTTTCTAACATTATCAATATTAAAAAAATAATTTAAATATAGGTTAACATATTTTTCTTACTAAGCTAAAAAAAGGGTTAATGGGTTTGAGGTAATAATTTAAGCTACAAGGGTTAAAATCCATACAGTTTTGTTTAACACTAGAGTGCCCCAAACCTTACTTTAATTAATGCAAAGCTTGTGCTTTAGAATTTTGATAGTTTTCTGTGCCCTTGTTTCTGTAACACTTATTTTTTGCTTCTGAGTAAAATGACGACCAAGATGATACTTATTGTATTTGAGATAAATAAGGTTTATGTATGTCTTCCCCGTGGCTTTGCACAATGCATAAAAGGCGTATTTTAATTTGGGGCACTTTGAAGCATATTTCAAAATGATTGGCAGGAAATTATTAGAACTTTGTCCCTTTGGAACATTTCAAACTTTGGCACATTTCCACACATGTAGACAAAATTTTCAGCATCAAAGTTGTGCTATTTTTCCCACTTTGCTTTGGTTGCTGTCGTACACTGGTAGCCGGGGAAGTTTTCTGGTGCCTGTTTAACATAGATGAACATGGAAATCTGACAGCGTTGGAAGGTAGAGTGCCCATCATTATGTGACCCGCACGTTCTTTGTCTGACTTGATCCTTGTCATTGCTGTGGTTCTAATCTAACCCACAAAGAAGACCTGTTTGGTGCTGATTGCAATAAATTCATCCTGAACTTTGTAAATGAACCCACAGTAGTTTAAAGCCAAGTTACTGTGTAATTAATGATGTGGTTACTGGAAAATATACAGAGAAAAGTGATTTTAAATGGTATAGCATGAATATTAAATCAAGTGCCATTTCTTCCTAATTTTAGCATGCATATTATAGTAGAACTACACTACTAAGACTTCTTGAAAAGAAATATAAATCTTTGGTAAGTCTGCATTTCTATTCCTACATTGTGAAATCATACTGTAAAAGATGTAAGATGTAATTAATAGAATATGTAATGCTGGTTGGTAGTAATGAATATTCCATAATGAAGCCGTTTCCCTTTGATGTGATTTTTAAACCACCAACTTCTGAAACAAAATGATAAAAGCAGAGTCTTACAATACAGTCAGGACAGTAGTTAAATATATAGTAAAATGGAATGTTATAAATAATGGGCTTTAAAAGTAATTTGATTCAGATAATATGTTTATAGAGGATTGAGCTTCATAAAAGTACCATGATTTGGAGTGAAGCTTTCTGGAAAACATTTCTGAATTACAAATTATTTCAAACCTTTGAAAATTGGGTTGAGTATCAACAAATACAGGTTAAACATGTAAAATATTTTAGTGAAATTATCTGCATTTATTACTTACTACTAGGGAACAATGTGAAAGCCCCAGAGAGACATGGAAAAGATATTAGCAAGCCTAGGAAATAACTCTTCACAAGCACCCAAAAGGATGCCACTTATTAAAACATTAAAAAAGTTATAGTCATTCAAATTTGAAACGACAAATACAGTTTATGTAGTTAGAAAGAGTCTTCAGTTTAGAAGTCCAGTGTGGGGACATACTCGTAGACCGGTGTGCTTTGGATGAGCGCTGCAGTGCGGAAAATGAAAGAACAGTAATTGCTTTGTGTGTGAGAATGGAAAGAACTGAGTAGGAAAAGGGAAGAATATCAAACAATAGGATGGGAATTCACTTGTAGAGGTAACACGTGCTTAGAAATATCCAGAAAAACGGAATTGTAATAAACTATTTCCACATCTCATTTCTTTCCCATTCCTTATTTAATGGATTTCCCCACGCCACCCCCCACCCCTCTAAGCCCCCCACATATGACCATAGACTGATCTAGGTAGAGTTGGGAGAGGGCTGGGGAAAGACAGGGTGAGTTTTTCCTGTGGTGACTGGACTTAATGGATAATAAGTGATTGCTGCTATCACAGAAGCCCCAGTTGGAATATTTGAAATATGTTTCTTTTAGGTAACTCTAAAAATCAGTTTCTTATTTTTGAAAAGTTGGCGTTTACCAAAATCATGCTCCAGCTATGCCAGCAGAGTTAGTTTACTGTGAGTCACGTCAGTGTGTTGCTAACTCGGTCCAGCCTTTTATCTTCTGCGCAGGCACACCGGCTTGAGATCTCAACTTAAGTGTCCTTTTCTCCAAACAGCGTCCTCTGAACCTCAATGTCAGTCTGAATTTGCAGAATATTGAAAGATAATTTCCTTTATATTTATTTTTTAAAGTAAACTTGATTGTGCTTTTGAGAAGAAATGGGAAAAGAGATGGAAACTATCCCCTTTTTCCATTGCTACTTTACAGAATGATGGGCCAATTTTGCGCATCTATGGCAAGAACTTTGGGCGCTCCATTGCTTTGATTTTCTGTCTATAGGAGATGCTTGTGTAAGGACTTGTTAAAACACGACCAGGCCGAGTTGCTCACTGAAGCTTTCCCTCAAGCCTCCCAGCAGCGCTCTCCACAGAGCTAGCCTCCATATAAACTGGAGAGACTGAGCTTCAGTGGCCTAGAGAGGTCCTAGTCTAAATATTTTTCTTCCACACTTTTTGGAAATCATTTTTGAGGCCATGGCAGTTTATTTTAATGCTTGGACCTGCATGCCGCAAATATCCGGAGTGAATAAGATATTATTATTTATCAGATAACTGCAGCAGTTCAGCAGTGCGTTCACTACTTTGAATTATGTGAGACCATGAAAGCCGATGAAATGTTGAGACATTCAAAGCATTGTGGTAAGTGTTCTTTCTTCATTATGTACATTACAAATGATAGAAATGTATCAATAAAAATAACATACTTTCTATAGTTCTTGGTAGCATGGAAAATTAGGTCACCTTTGCTAGTGATCCAAGGCATTTTCCCATATCTTTCAATTGTATGCTGTCACGATTAACTGTTGGTAACCCATCTGGTTTGATGTTAATGTGTAGCCACACCGACTCTTACCTCTTTATACCAGGGCCTGTATTCTGGTGTCCTACAAGAATTTGCTGTGCTTCTTTTCTCCGCTAGTCTGTCACTGAACCAGACTTGCATTTCTATCTTGTCCTCATTATTGAACATCCCAGGCTACTCTGTGATTTCTTTCTGCTTCCCCTCAATCTCAGCAAAAATGTCCTAAATGTTTCACAATCTGGTCCTAATCTCTCAATTTGTTGCCATTCCCTAGTTATTAAGGGAATCTACAGTAAAAATATCTTGCATATCATTTTCTCTGTCAGTTTGTATCCAAAATGAGTTGCCTGTACTCATTTTGCACAAATATGCATCTCCTTTGTCGTGAAAGATTAGTCTTCCAACTGGAAACACAGGGAATCTAGGACAGATAAACCCCTCAGGACCAGTGGTGAGAGTGGAAATACTGGGAGGATGGTGGGAAGGTGGGGTAGAAAAGGGGAACCTACAGGATCTACATATAGCCCCTTCCCTGGGTGACAGACAACAGAAAAGTGGGTGAAGGGAGATGTCTGACAGTGTAAGATATGACAAAATAATAATAATTTATAAATTATCAAGGGTTCATGAGGGAAGGGGAGAGTGGGGAGGGAGGGGAAAAATGAGGGGCTGATACCAAGAGCTCAAGTAGAAAGCACATGTTTTGAGAATGATGAGGGCAACAAATGTACATATGTGCTTGACACAATGGATGTATGATGGACTGTGATAAGAGTTGTACGAGCCCCCAAGAAAATGATAAAAAAAATAGACTAGTCTTCCTTTTAAATCTTTCAAGGAGACTTTTCCAATAGTCTACATTTGTATTGCTTGTATGCTTACATCACATGACTTATCACGCAGATGTGATTCTTTTATTGCGTGTTGCTTTTCTAAGCAAATAGGAAATTTTTTGAGTATGAAAATATCTTATAATTTTCTTTCTAAGAAAATGAATCTTAATCTAATCTAAAACAATGAAGATGGGCAAAGTTCAATAATTAACAGGTTTCAGAAGCTATTGTAGAAAAGGAAGTCTAGAAGCTACGATTTACACTTTAAGAGAAAATATAGGAAAGGATACATAAATGATTGCAATGATAATATTCATATTTTACTGATTTCTTGATACTAAAAGACTTTATTTTTATAGCTTTTATTATATATAAAAAAGAAGCTCTTCTTTTCCCCCTTACACATCTATTTACCCTTAATGGCTTTAGTTTATTTTTTAAAGAAAACTCCAGATTTATTTTCTATAATTTCTTTCAAAATCCTTGCTGTTACCTTGTTCTGTTTGCTATTCCTGTGATCTCCCCCTCTTTGTTGTTTGTTAGGCGCCATCGTGCTGGTTCTGAGTATTAGAGATCCTAAGTACAAAGACCAGGACCCTGCTGGTCCTGCCCCATCCTTACCATCATCTCTGGGCCCATTGCTGCAGCATGGGGTCAGTCCCTCTAGTTGAAGGTCTTTCTCTTTCACGCTGCTCTTCTAGTTTTCCAAGCATGATTTCCTTTCTCCCAATTTAGATCAGTTCAATCATCCATCTGCTTTGACACTCAGATAATTGAGCAAGAGGGAATTTGTGATACCGGTGAACAGTACAAATACATATACTTCTGGCTCAATTGTTCTCTTTGCGTTGCCTAGGAAATTTTTTCGTAGTCGATGCAGAAAAACATCATATTCTCACCAAACACACTGTCGTGTTGTTGTTAGGCGCCATGCAGTCAGTCCCCACTCCCAGCGACCTTGTGTACAACAGAACAAACGCTGCCTGCTCTTGCCCCACCCTTAACACCCTTCCTGTGCTTGAGCCCATTGTTGCAGTCACTGTGTCAATTCGTCTCCTTGAAGACCTCTCCCCCCCCCCCCCCCGCCCATTTACTTTACCAAGAATGATGTCCTTCGCCAGGGACTGATCTTTTCTGGCAACATATCCAAAGTTTGTAAGACGAAGTCTTACCATCTTCACTTATTTATTTATTTTACTTCACTTCACTTATGTATTTAATTTAATCAAGGACTCTTACAGCTCTTATAACATTCCATACATCAATTGCATCAAGCACATTTGTACATAAGTTGACATTATTTTCTAAACATTCATCTTCACTTTTTTTTTTAAACGTTTTATTAGGGGCTCATACAACTCTTATCACAATCCATACATATACATACATCAATTGTATAAAGCACATCTGTACATTCTTTGCCCTAATCATTTTCTTTTTTTTCTCCTCTTTTCTTTTTTTACATTTTATTAGGGACTCATACAACTCTTATCACAATCCATACATATACATACATCAATTGTATAAAGCACATCCATACATTCCCTGCCCCAATCATTCTCAAAGCATTTGCTCTCCACTTAAGCTCTTTGCATCAGGTCCTCTTTTTTTTCCCCCTCCCTCCCCGCTCCCCCCTCCCTCATGTGCCCTTGGTAATTTATACATAGTTATTTTGTCATATCTTGCCCTACCCGGAGTCTCCCTTCCCCCACTTCTCTGCCGTCCCTCTCCCAGGGAGGAGGTCACATGTGGATCCTTGTAATCAGTTTCCCCTTTCCAACCCACTCACCCTACACTCTCTCAGCATCGCCCCTCACACCCTTGGTCCTGAAGGTATCATCCACCCTGGATTTCCTGTGCCTCCAGCCCTCATATGTACCAGTGTACAGCCTCTGCCCTATCCAGCCCTGCAAGGTAGAATTTGGATCATGGTAGTTGGGGGGAGGAAGCATCCAGGATCTGGGGGAAAGCTGTGTTCTTCATCGGTACTACCTCGTACCCTAATTAACCCATCTCCTCTCCTAAACCCCTCTATAAGGGGATCTCCAGTGGCCGACACGTGGGCCTTGGGTCTCCACTCTGCACTTCCCCCTTCATTCAATATGGTATATATATATATATATATATATATATATATATATATATATATATATATATATATATATATATATCCATACATATATTCTTTTTTTTTTTGCATGATGCCTTATACCTGGTCCCTTGGGCACCTCGTGATCGCACTGGCTGGTGTGCTTCTTCCATGTGGGCTTTTTTGCTTCTGAGCTAGATGGCTGCTTGTTCACCTTCAAGCCTTTAGGACCCCAGACACTATCTCTTTTGATAGCCGGGCACCATCCGCTTTCTTCGCCACATTTGCTTATGCACCCATTTGTCTTCAGCTATCCTATCATGGAGGTGTGCAGCCAATGATATGATGATTTTTTGTTCTTTGATGCCTGATAACTGATCCCTTTGGGACCACTCGATCACCCAGGCTGGTGTGTTCTTCCATGTGGGCTTTGTTGCGTCTGAGCTAGATGGCCGCTTGTTTATCTTCAAGCCTTTAAGAACCAGTCACTATCTCTTTTGATAGCCGGGCACCATCAGCTTTCTTCACCACATTTACTTGTTCACCCACTTTGGCTTCAGCAGTTGTGTCGGGAAAGTGAGCATCATAGAGTGCCAATTTAATAAAAGAAAGTATTCATGCATTGAGGGAGTACTTGAGTAGAGGCCCAAGGTCCCTCAGCCACCTTAATATTAAACCTATAAATGTAGATACTTAGATCTATTTCCCCTTCCTCATATATATGTTTGCATGTACGTGTCTTTGTCTAGACCTCCATAAATGCCCCTTGACTCCCAGCTCCTTCCTCCCTCTCCCTTGACTTTCCTCCTGCCCCACTACCATGCTCAGTTCCCACCTGGGCTACAGCTATACCTCTTCTCTACGTAACCTTACCCTTGATCATTCCCCATCAGGCCTGCCACTCCCCCCTCACTACCATTTTGGTTCCCATGTTGTTCCCTTGTCCCTGTGATTATCAACACCACTTCCTTACCCTCCTCCCCCTCCCCCACCCGGAGCTGTCTGTCCCCCCAGAACTGTCTGTCCCAATGTTTTTCCTCCAGATAGTTCATCCAGCCTGTCCTATTCAGACAGACCTGTGGAGACACTAAGATGCACGAAAACAAGACAGAGGAAAACAAAGCAACAGTATACAACCAGACAACAAAACAACAAAACAAACCACTGACAAAGAACAAAACAAAACACTTCACAAAAGAAAGGCTTGTAGTTCATTCAAGGATCGTTTTCTGGCCCTTAGGAGTGTTTTCCAGTTCAGTGTGTTGGGGCACCACGCCCTGGCCCCAAAGTCCACTTTCAGCATTCCATGGGGACCTTGCCACTCCATTCCCTTGCTGTTCCACTGCACTCCCCCAGTGCTTTGCCTCGGCGTGGTGGGATCAGGTCAGGTGCAGTTCCCACACAGTGTCTACGGTGCTGTCCCTTGTATCGCCCTTAGTCACTGAAGGGCATCATGTCTCATAGTAGGGCCAGCCATGTTGTTCTCTCTGTGGACTGGCTGCTCTACTCAGGAACATCATCTTCACGGCCTGGTGGGCCAGGCTGTGTTCCACTGTCTCCTCCTGCCCCTTCATCTGCTCCCGTGTGCTCTGATCAGATATGTCCATCTCCTGGAGCTGCAGAATCAATGTCATCCTTTGAAACAAATTCTTTTCGGGGGAGGGGCAGGAATCCACTTAATTTTTGGTGCTGGGGCCAGCCTCATCTTCACTTTTAAGGACCATTTTGGTTGTACTTCTTCTAAGACAGAATTTGTTTGTCATTTGGATAGTCCATGATACTTTCAAAATTGTTCACCAGCACCATAATTCAAATGCATTGGCTTTTCTTTTGTCTTCCTTATTCAATGTCCAACTTTAAAGTGTATAGGAATTGATCGAAATTTCCCTGGCTTCAGTCAGGCACACCTTAGTCCTTAAAGTAACCTAACTGTTTTTGAATATTCTAAAAAGACCTTTGTGTAGCTACTTACACATTAAAACAAGTAGTTTCACCTCTTGAGTGCTACTTCCAAGAACATTGGTTGTGGATCCAAGCAAGATGAAATATTCGACAGCTTTAATCTTTTCTCTGCTTGTCATTATGTTACTTATTGGTCCAGGTATGTGGATTTTGGTTGTCTTCGCATTGAGTTGTAATCCATACTGAAGGCTGTGATCCTTGATCTTCATCTGCAAGTGCTTCAAGTCCTCCTCACTTTCAGCATGCAAGGTTGTGTCATTTGCATATCTCAAATTGTTAATAAGCCTTTCTCCAATCCTGATGTCACAATCTTCTTCATTTTATCCAGCTCTCTGATTATTTGATCAGCATACAGTTTGCCTAAATATGGTGAGAGGATATACACCATACACACACCTTTCCTGATTTTAAACCATGCATTATGCCTGTGTTAGTCTGGGTACGTTAGAGAAACAAATCCACAGAAACTCACACGTATAAGAGAGAGTTTCATATAAAGGGTAAGTGCACATCAAGAAAACATCTGAACCCAGTGCTGCCCAAGCCCACAAGTCCAGCATTAGCCCATATGTCCAACACTAATCCACAAAGTCCTCTTCCATCTCACAAAACACACACAACGATGTCGACTGCAGGAGGAAAGCTGAATTAGTGCATGTGTAAGCATCTCCGTGCTGGCAGGTGTCTCTACACAGCTGCTCCAGCACCCAGGGCTGCATCAGGGTAGGTCCATGTGGCTTTTCCTAAGGGATGTCTTGCAGGGAGTGAGCCTTGCCAGCTGAAGCAGGGGACTGGCTAAGGCAACTACACCCTGGTCCGACCATCAGAAAGCAAGAGACCTGAGAACTTAAAAGGCGAGGTTTACTGAGCCATTATCTCTCTGCCCTTCAGTTAACCCCACATGTGTTTATGGGCCAGGTTGGCACAATAAACTCTAACTATCTCAATGCCCTTGTTCTTTTCATACCACTGCCTCCTGATGCATGTCCAAATTATGCATGAGCATGATGAAATATTCTGGAATTCCCATTCTTCCCCAGACTTTCCCTAGTTTGTTATGATCCACACAGTTGAATGCTTTGGCATAATCAATAAAATACAAGCAAATATCTGCCTGGTATTCTCTTCTTTTAGCCAATACCCATCTGATATCTTTTGTTTCAAGTCCTCTTTTGAATCTGGCCTGAACCTCTTGCAGCACCCTCTCAATGTACTACTGCAACCATTGTTGTATGAGTCTCAGCAAAATTTTACTTGTATATGATATTAGCAATCTTTTTTTTTTCCTTTTTTTAAATCGTTTTATTATTTTTTTCTTTTTCTTTTTTTTTAAATTTTAACAATTTATTAGGGGCTCATACAATTCTTATCACAGTTCATACATATACATACATCAATTGTATAAAGCACATCTGTACAGTCTTTGCCCTAATCATTTTTTTCTCCTCTTTCCTTAGCAATCTTGTTTTATAAATAGAAAATTCTGTTGGGTCATCTTTCTTTGAAATGGGGACAAATATGGATCTCTTCCAGTAACTTGCCAAGTAGCTGTCTTCCAAATTTCCTGGCACCAACAAGTGAATGCTTTAAGTGCTTCATTAGTTTGCTGAAACATTTCAATTGATATTCCATTAATTCCTGTAGCCTTGTTTTCAGCTCATGCTTTCAGTGCAGCTTGGTCTGCATTCCTTCATTACCTTGCTTCTTGTTCATAGGCTTGCGCTTGGAATGGTGGAATGTTGACTAGGTCTTTTTGGTACAGTGGTCCTGTATATTCTTTCCATCTTCTCTTGCTGCTTCCTCCATCACTCCATATTTTGTTCATAGAATCTTTCAAGATTACAACTTGAGGCTTGAATTTTTCTTGAGTGTTTGGAGTTAAGGTAGACTGAGTCTGTTCTCCCTTTTTTGGTGTCCTAACTCAACGTCTTTGTGCATTTCCTTATAATACTTGAGTTTGTCTTGTTGCGCTGTCTTTTGAAATTTTCTCTTCAACTCTTTGACTTTATTACTCATCCATGTGCCTTAACTACACTACAATTAAAAACACATTTCAGTGGATTTTCTGACATTTACTTTGATCCTTGCTTTTATCCACTTTGTTTTCTTTATGCATGAAATTCTTGATATTCTCCCATAGCTCATCAGGTGTTCTGTCATTAGTGGTCAATGAAGCAAATCTGTTTGTGAAATTGAGGTGGAATGGACTCAAGGTTGCAACTTGGCTCTTTCAGACTTGTGTTAATTTTCCTGTTTCAACTTAAACTTCCGTATGAGTTATTGATTGTCTATTCCCCAGTCAGCCTAAGGCCTGGTTTTCCTGATGATATTGAGCTTTTCCATCATATCTTTCCACAGAGGTAGTCAGTTTCATTAAAAAAAATCATTTTATTGAGGGCTCATACAATTCTTATCAGTATCCATCCATTCATCCATGTGTCAAACACATTTGTACACTTGTTACAATCATCATTCTCAAAACATTTGCTTTCTACTTGAGCCCTTGATATCAGCTCCTCATTTCCCCTCTCCCTTCCCACTCCCTTTCCCTCATAAACCTTTGATAATGTATAAATTATTTTTCGTTATATCTTACACTGTCCGATGTCTCCCTTCACTCACTTTTCTGTTGTTCATCCCCCAGGAAGGGGGATGTAGATCTTTATAATCGGTTCCCCCTTTCTACTCCACCTTCCCTCCAACTTTCTGGTATCACCACTCTCACCACTGGTCCTGAAGGGATCATCTGTCCTGGATTCCCTGTGTTTCCAGTTCCTAACTGTACCAATGTACATCCTTTGGTCTAGCCAGATTTGTAAGGTAGAATTGGGATCATGATAGTGGGGGAACGGGGAGGGGAGAGGAAGCATTTAAGAACTAGAGGAAAGTTGTATGTTTCATCATTGCTACCCTGCACCCTGACTGGCTTGTCTCTTCTTCGTGACCCTTCTGTAAGGGGGTGTCCAGTTGTCTACAGATGTGCTTTGGGTCTCGACTCTGCACTAACCCTCATTCACAATGATATGATTGTTTGTTCTTTGATGCCTGATACCTGATCCCATAAATACCTCGTGGTCACACAGGCTGGTGTGCTTCTTCCATGTCGGCTTTGTTGCTTCTGAGCTAGATGACTGCTTGTTTATCTTCCAGCCTTTAAGACCCCAAGTGGTCTTAAAGTCAGTTTGATTTTTGTGTATTCCATCTGGAGAAGTCCTTATGTCCTTTTGTGTTGTTGAATAAAGGTATTGGCCATGAACAAACTGTTGGTCTTGCAAACATATATCTTGCAGGCTCTAGCTTCCCCAAGACCATATTTTCCAACTACTGTAGTTTTCTTTTTGTTTTTACTTTTGGATTCCAATTGCCATTGATTATCAACGCATCTTTTTTCTCAACTCTGTTTTATTGGGAGCTAATACAGGCATCTTACCATTCCTTAGTTCAGTCACATCAAGCAGTATTATACAACTGCTGCCACAATGAGTTTGAAACCATTTGATTCCTTCTTGAACTCCTTGGTATCAGCTCCCCTTTGCCCCACAAGAACCCGTATTCCCTCTAGATTCACCAGTTCTAGGTTTCATATGGCGAAAAACAGCAACAAAAAATCAGAAAAGCACACAGAAACATTTAAGAAGGCTACCCACAATGAAAGAATACATCAGAGATAATCCCCCCAAAATACGAAAATATTGAAAACCAGATCAGGCCCAAAGTGTATCCGAGAGGGTATCAAGTGACCAGGTTTTAACCCTGCAAGTCAGGTGTATCATTTTGATCTCCTGTAGTCATCTCTCTACTACTCTCTATTTGTTTACCAATACAGGGCAATCCACCAGAGGCTTATTTCCTGGGCAGGTCTACTAAATATATCTTGAACGTCCACCGTCATCCACAGTCTTTTGCACCCTAGAATCGCACAGTTTAAGCTCCCATGTTAGTTCCCTCTTCTTGATTTGGATTATATAATTTACAATTGTTGGATCACAGTTGTTGGTGTGTTTCTTCCATGTGGATTTAGTGGACCTCTCGCTTAGATGGCTGCTTGTTTGGAGACAAGCCTTTAAGACCCCAGACACTATTCTCTCTGAGAGCCAGGCACCATCGGATTTCTTCACCCTGTTTTGTTATAGCACTCTTCGTGTCTCCTTCCTGAGAGCAGGGCGGGTATCAAGCAAGGTCATTTGTAAGAACTAATTGCTCTTAAATTGGAGTGAGTCTTTAGTGCGAGCCAACACATACTACTGGAGCTATGCTTTTTACCTGCCTTTGGCTCCCCTTAGAGCCCTCCTAGTAAATTTATGGTCGAAAATCTTTTGAATCCTCTCCCTGTAGCTTAAGGGTCTTCTGGTAGTGTCATTGATTAGCCCCTAGTACCAATTAAAATAAACTGTTTAGAGAGGGATATTGGACCAGTATAGGCTAACTACATATCATGATACCTGCATTATTCACTTGTACAGAATAAATCCTTATGTGGCTGGACACCATTTACACAAACAATGGGAGTTAATTGTCAGGTGAAATTTGCAATACCATTCACTGACAATGACTGAATGATGATCACAGGTCTGCCAGCATAATATATATATAATATATATATATAATATATAATCTTAATATAGCAAGTAGGCCATTGATGTACTCGGTCAGCATCCTCTGCATCTTCAAACACCCTAAAATTTCAGCCTTGAGTACTCAGGTTACAGTCAATTTGAGGTAGAGTCTAGTTCGCCTAGTGGTGTTTCCACATCAGATCCCTCTGGTATGGCTTTAGAGTGTGTTGTGTACCTTGAAGATCCAGGTTCAATGCCCCACTGTTCTATGACCCGGGTCAACAGGGTGTGTAGAGAAACCTAAGCCAATGTGGTTTATTAGGTCAGTCCTCCCCTCCCCCCGACTGGAACGTTGGTCCTCCCCCTTTTTATACCAACACACATACACTAGTTTTCTCCCAGATGCGTCTGCTCCCTTTCCCCCCTCTGACTTGACTGTCCCATCAATATATGTCTCATCACTCTAATATAGGAATGTCTGCCAGTCCAGGGGAACCTCATCAAACTTTTCATGACAACCACTAAGCGGTCAACATCTCCTCACCCTTTCTTGACAATCTGATCCCAGCTGATGTGAGGAGCCCTCCACCAAAGTGACCTTCAAGGTACACACCTGGAGAGGATGGTGCATGGTTCCTGGGCACAGTCTGGCTCCGTTACAGGCTCTCAAGTTGCCCTGGCCAGCAAACTGGATGCTTTGTAAACCTGAGCTTGCACATGCCCTGTTTCTTGTCCTTAATACAGTGGATTCATAAAGGTTTTGCCCTTTTGTGATTGACTAACTTTACTCAGCATAACATTTTCCAGATCCCTCCATGTCATGAAGTTTCATCACTGTTTTTTTAAAAAATCATTTTGTTGGGAACTCTTACAGGTATTATAAAAATCCATAATTCAATTACATCAAGTGTAATTATACAGTTTCTACATTCATCATTTTCAAAACATTATCTTTCTTCTTCAACTCTTTGACATCAGCTCCCCTTTATCACGTCCCTCCCAACCCTAGACCACAGGAACTCTTATTTTTATATATCGTTAATATTATTATTATTGTTGTTGCCATATCTTACCCTTTCTAATGTATCTGCTCACCTACAATTCTGTGATTTGTTTCCCCAGAGGGGGATTATACCATCATAACTGGTATCCGTTTCTCCTCTGTGCCTCTCCTCCAACCTTCCAGTATCTCAGGGAATCTTTTCTCTTATTACTATTTCTAAAGGGTTTATCTATGTTGGGTTTCATACATCAAGTGAACTTAATTATACAAGTGAACATACGCAGGTCTGTCAAGATTAATGAAGTAAAACCATAAGAGTAAGGGGCGGAAACATTAAAGAACTAGAGGATAGTTTTATGTTTCATCAGTGCTACTCTGCACCCTGGATATATTAACCATTCTATGTGGGACTGTCCAATTATTTTACAGGTGGGTTTTGGTTCTCCACTTTGGCTACACTCCTTCACGTCAATTTGATTGCTTGTTTCTGAACTTCTGATACCTGTTCCCATTGACACCTCATGGTCACACAGGCTGGTGGTATGCTTCTTCCTTGCGGGCTATGTTTTTCCCTGCTAGATAGCCACTCGTTTAACTTCAAGCCTTTAAGATCCTAGCTGCTATCTCTTTTAATAGCTGGACACCATCATCATTCTTCACCACATTTGCTTATGCACCCTTTCTATGTTCATTGACTATGTTGGGAAGGTATCATGTATTGCCACCTTATTCAAACAAGCTGTACTCATATTGAGTTAAGATTTAAGTAGAGGCCCAAAGTCCATCTGCTTCCTTGTTATATTTATATATACTATTAAATATTCCTATCTTTATGTATGTACATATATACATATTTATATATATAATTTTTACTCACTGTACTTTCTTTTTCTTTCCTCCTGCCCCACTATCATGTTTTCTGATCATTCACCTCCCAGTAATTCCTTTTGGATACATTTCAATTGGTCAAACATGACCAGGAACGCTATACCCTCCTTACCATCAATTTTAGATCCCCTGATTTCCTCTGTCCCTGTAGTGATTGGCTCATCACTTCTCTCCCCTCGCCTCCTCCTCTCACATGATCCCCCGCCCCCACCCCAACCGTAAGTCCTGGTGTTGTCTCCTTGGGATTGTTTCTCCTGCCTGTCTTGTATAGGTAGACCAAAGGGGAAAAAAAAAAGAGCATGCATGTTGTTCCAAGCCCAAATGTTGTCTCGACCCAGAGTAGATGAGTATACCTCTGGTAAATAGGGAGCAGGCCCTGTTATAATCCATCTGGCCAATCCCCTTTGCTTTCAGGAATCCGTACCCCAGGACCCATCTACCTAATAGCCCTTATACCCTTTTAGTCATCGGCATTCATGTCAGGGGGTGTGCCTTCTACAAAACCCATTGCTTTTCCTGCTGTCAAGGGTGGAGCAGTCTAGTGCTCCACCACCTACCCTGTTATGCCTTTAGACTTACAGTGTGGCCTCTTTATGAATATCTCCCAACCAGTTCTGATGAGGTGCCAAGTGCTGCCCCCCCAAGCAGAGGACTACAATTGAGATTCCTCGGGGACTTTGTAGCTTTGCTCCCATTGCTGGTCGGTTGCACTCTCCTCTTGGTTTGCTCCCACGTGGTCGGGTCAGACTGCCTGCACTCCACGAACTGTATCTTCAGTGTTGTCTTCTGTAGCGGTGTCATCTATGGAGGGCATGTCATGTCTCAGGCTGAGGCAAGCCCTGTAGTCCTCTCTGTGAACGAGCTGCTCCTAGCAAGAATATTGGCCTTAAGGCTAGGCACACCAGTATGGGGTCTACTCTCTCTCTCCCTTTCTTGTGGAGACATAAACAGTACCCTCCCCTTGGGTGGATGAGTACCCTGTTCCCCATTGCCATCCTTTTTCTTTCTTACCCCACCCCTCTGTGGGCTGTCACGGCATATGTGTGTGTGTGTGTGTGGGGGGGAGGGCGGGACTCTAGAACGATGCCTTTCCACATAGGTGCTATATGCATCTTTTTATTTTTAGAATTTTGTTGACATATGCATCATTGTGTTTGGTTTGTCTCTTGCCAGAGTATCTGGTCCTCAACCAGGGAACTGTGCAATGCGTACGTTTTCCCTTATGCCCATTCTGTTGTTTGAACATACCTCAGTGGACTCATGTTGTACTTGTCCTTGTGTGGTTGGCTAACTTTGTTGAACATACTATTCTCCAGCTCTTTCCAGGAGACGAGGTGCTTCATCATTTCGTCAGTTTTTTAGGGATGTGTAGTGTGTTAGGGTTCTCTAGAGAAGCAGAACCAGGGCACTAATAATTTATATATAATTATATAGATAGATAACACAAGAAATATACAGTTAATTTGTCCATAAAGCAGTAAAAGTGGCTCAGTGCAACTCACTTCCAAGAGACAGCTAGTACACTGGTAGGCCTCCAAGTCTTGAGGGCTGCTAGGTAGACCTCTGTGGAGCAATTCAGGCTATCTGGCCACAGGCAGCAAACAACAAGCAGGTCACCAACAGTCAGCCAGATGACAGGGTCCGACGGTCCACAGCTCAAGAGATGTACCTTCCAGCAGCGTGGTGAAGCAGGTCTTGAAGGATTCTCAAGATACAGCAGCATGGTCCAGGGATTAGGTGTCCCACAGGTAGTGTAACTTGCAAATGGAGGCATAGAACAAGCAAAGCTGCTGCACACTGGTCCGAAGATCAAAGAGCAAGGGAGAAAGAAGCGAGGCTCGTGCATTTATTTCTCTGCCCTTCAACTAATCTCACATGTGTTTCTTGGACACGTTGGCACAAAAAAACCTACCTATCACAATCCACCCCTTGCCAGCTTGGCACCTGTACACAATTCTTTAGCCATATGTAATTTCCAGACATTAATGAAATCACACTTACACTTAACATTAATAATCTATCATATATATAAATGAACACAATGAACCCAATTATATCTGATGTATCATACACGAACAAAGAAAAGATATTCAAAAAGCACATATAAAGAAAATAAACTGGCAATCACAAACCTCATTTTTGCAATTGATCACGTGGTCGTAACTGATAGGTAGAACTACCTTTTTCTACTACCTGCTCTATATTACCTTTGCCCTCATCAAGCACCTCAGCTTGCCATGGTTGTTTGCCTGATGGGGTGACCCAGACTTTCATTCGTGAGGGGTCAGGATTGGGTTGCTGTAACTTAGCATTTACTTTAATCACTGGGCGTGGTAGCACTAAGAGTCGGCCTATGGGATCTCCTGGATTCCAGACATATTCTTCTTTACCTCCATTATGTAGCACCAGTCCAATTGCTCCTTGGTAATCAGGATCAATCACACCACTTAGTACAGTGATACCCTTCCTGACCTGTTGATCCAAAGGCATGAGAAGGCCAAAGTGGCCAGGAGGCATTCTTAGCTGCCAGTTCAGTGGAACTGGTGCTGTTTTTCCAGGTGGGAGAGTTCTTTCCTTCAGGACCAGGACCTCCAGGCCTTAGGAACACAGGGTTGCTGGGAGCGGAAGCAAAAATGCTGCAAGGGGATCACTAGGAGTAGTAGTGAGTGGTGCCACTCCAGCTTCCACCCCTTGGTTCCCTGGACCCATGAATTCTGGCTATTGGAGACACAGCACCATATATTGGCCGCTGGTTTAGAGCGTATACAGCTTCCTGGAGAACATTGCCCCAGCCCGTAAGTGGTTGCCACCTAGTTGGCACCATAATTGTGTCTTTAGGAGCTCATTCCATCGTTCTATCAAGCCGGCAGCTTCAGGATGATGAGGAATATGATACGACCAGTGGATTCCATGGGAATGGGCTCATTGCCATATCACATTTGCTGTGGAGTAAGTCCTTGGTCTGAAGCAATGCTATGTGGAATGCCATGCCGGTTGATGAGGCATTCTGTAAGTCCATGAATGGTGGTTTTGGCAGAAGCATCATGTGCAGGGAAGGCAAATCCATTTCCAGAGTAGGTGTCTATTCCAGTGAGAACAAAATGCTGCCCCCTCCATGACAGAAGTAGTCCTGCGTAATCAACCTGCCACTAAGTTGCCAGTTGATTTCCCGGAGGAATGGTCCCATATCTTGGATTTAATGTTGGTTTCTGCTGTTGGCAGGAGGGGCACTCAGCAGTGGCAGTGGCTAAGTCAGTCTTGGTGAGTGGCAGTCCATGTTGCTGTGCCCATGCATAACCTCCATCTCGGCCACCATGTCCACTTTGTCCATGTGCCCATTGGACGGTAACTGCAGTGGCAGAGGAAAGAGGAGGACCAGTCTCCACAGCGCGTGTCATCTTATCCACTTGGTTGATAAAGTCCTCCTCTTCAGAGGTAACCTTTTAGTGAGCATTCACATGAGACACGATTACGCCTATTCAGAGTGGTCCATCCACATACCTCTTCCACACATCTCCTTGTTACCAATTTTCCAATCAAGTTCCTTCCAATTCCTCGACCATCCATCCAAGCCATTAGCCACAGCCCAGGAATCCATATACAGTCTCACACCTGGCCATTTTTCCTTGCAGGCAAACAGAATGGCCAGGTGCACTGCTTGAAGGGAGAATTTCCCTTCACTACTGTCCTGCAGGGAGATCCAAAAAGGGGCTGTAGTGCTGCTGCTGTCTGCTTTCTAGTAGCACCTGCATATTGTGTAGAGCCATCTGTAAACCAGGCATGACTTTTCTGTTCTTCAGTTAGATTTTAATAAGGATCTTCCCAGGAGGCCATAGGTGCAGATTGGGAGAAAGAAAGGAGGTAATGTGACAGGAGCGGAGACTGTGGGCATTTGGACCACTTCTTCATGCAGCTTACTTGTCCCTTCAGGTCTACTTTGGTCCGATCTCATATATATCACTTCCATTTAACAATGGAGTGTTGCTGCGCAGTCCAACTTCATGATTACGTGGGTCAGACAATACCCAGTTCATAATGGGTAGTTTAGGCCCATGGTGACTTGGTGACCCATGGTGAGGTGTTCAGTCTCCACCAAGGCCCAGTAACAGGCGAACAGCTGTTTTTCAAAGGGGGAATAGTTGTCTGCAGAAAGGTTTTTTTATTCATTTTTCTACTGATGGTGATTTAGGCTTTTTCCAACTTCTCGCTATTGTGAACTGTGCTGCAATGAACATGGGAGAGCATATGTTTGTTCATGATCTGTCTCATTTCTTTGAGGTAGACATCCAGCAGCGGTATCCATTTCACTTTTCATGGTAAATACATGGTTACATGTATTTACAAGGTCACCAGGAGTGTATAAGAGTTCCAGTCTCTGTACACTCCAGCATTTGTTCTCTTTTTTATTTTATTTTTAAATCGGGCCATGGTTATGGGTGTTACATTGTGTCGCATGGTTCTTTTGACTTGCATTTCCCAAAGGACTAGTGAACAAGAGCATTTCCTCGTGTGTTTGTTAACCATTTAGATGTCATCCTTTGTAAATTGTCTATTCAGGTCCTTCGCCCACCTTCTAAGATGATTATTTGTTTTTGTTTTTCTTGTTGTAGACTTGCAGTATTCTGTAGATTTTAGTCTTTAGTCCTTTGTATGTTATGTCACTGCTAAATATCCTTTCCCAATATGTGGACTCTTGTTTTACTGCTTTGACGAATTTTTTGGTTTTATACAAGTGTTTTGTTTTTAATAAGTCCCATTCATCTATTTTGTCTTCCTCTGGGTGTGCTTCCTGTGTTATATCTGGAAGTCTGTGCATGTTCTGCACTAGAGCCCTTACATATATCCCAGTTTTCTCATTGGTATAGTTTTGGGTTTTAAATTTAAGTTTTTGATCCACCTGGAGTTTGTTTTTGTACATGGGTGAGGTATGGGTCTTGTTTCATTTTCTGCAGATGGCTATCCAATTTTTCCAGTACTATTTATTGAAGAGGGCATCCTCTTCCCATTCAGTGTTTATTGGGCTTTTGTCAAAACTTAATTGTCTGAAACTTGATGGAGGAGACCTTACATTGTCTGGGGTCACTCCCTCAAGATGGGGAAATGGGGGATGACCATCCACTTGAGGCTATACAACACTGAGGCAAGGCTGGGGAAAAACACCCCCCTCCCTGCCCCCCCCCCCCCACACACATAGGAATGGAAGGCGATCCTTGTTTGAAAACTAAGCTAAGGACAGGAAAGTGGAACATCTACATTTTGGAAAAGACATTGATAATTCTGTTGGTGAGTATGGTGTGTGATCAGGAAGGGATCCTAAACAATTATTGTAGGGAACCAAGGAGGATGATGGACCAGATTTTATGATCCCGGGTAGACTCTATAAATACCTTTCTACCCAAATCTCAGTGAAACATGCCATGGACTAAACAACATGATGACCTTGGATGCCAATTCTGCAGGCAGCATAACATAATACAGGGACTATACCAGAAGCACTTAACATAGAGGTCTGGCTGAATGAACTAAGCCATGCCCTAAAGTTGCCCACACCCATGGACTGAGGACTGGCATACTTGGATGGGAGAAAAAGCAGAGAGTATCCGTCTTGGGAGTGTGGAAGTAGTGGTTATTGGACCTTGGGGGCAATCCTGGTTTGGGGGGGTATCCAATGGAAGTAGACCCAGAATTACCATATACCTAATACCTTGATGACTCCCTTGCAGTGGCATGACAGATTTGGATATGTTGGGTAGGGGTCTGCCCTTGAAAGAACTGATTCAGGAAGTCTACTTCTGGCACCAAACCCCATAAGTAGAGTAAACAGAACTCAACAGAATGGGAGATCGAACTGTGGAGGACAGCAACTCATGGCTGCAGCTCAATATATATTCTCCTTGACTCCTCATGAGGACAGTTTCGGGAGTATTGTGTCATTGGGGGATGATTTATATGAGTTTGTTTATATGAGTTTTATTTCCTGTCTTTACCTATTATTTTTGTTTATATAAGTTTATATGAGTTTTATTTCCTGTCTTTACCTATTATTTTTGTTCTTCTTTGTTTGGTTGTTTGCTTGTTTTCTGGTTGGTTTGTTGTACATGCTGGTGTAGTTGACCCTATGGGGTTTTGATTTTTCATAGCAGGACCGCCAAACTAAACCTCAATTGTGCATATTCCATGGACAAGCAGATGGATTTTTGGCTTCCACTGAACTGTAACCCCTAATTCAAGAATAGTTAGTTCTGATAACATGGCCTTGCTTGATACTTGCCTTTATGAAATAATCACTGAAGATATGGGTGCTACAGCAAAGTGTGGTGAAGAGAGTAGATGATGCCTGACTATCAATTGGAACAATGTCTGGGGTCTTAAAGGCTTGTATTCAAATTAGAAGCTATCTAAGTGAGGAGTCAGCTAAGTCCACATGCAAGAAGCACACCATCTTTTGTGATCCAAAGATGACAATAACAAAATTCAAATATGACAAAGGAAAAGGATCAGAGCTTAAATTGTGAACGACCAATTTGTAGAAGGCTACAGAGGACAGTGGGAGTCCAAAACCGACCTGCAGAGTATCTAGTCAGATTAAGCCACTGGCAGATCCACTCTAACCACAGGTAAATGCCTGGAATATCCTTACTATCAAGCATAGATCATTGTAATCCTGTTTATACCAGATCAAGCTTGATATTAGATCAGTTGACCTCTCTTTCTATACAACCTGAACTCGTTCTAGGTGCAAGGATCTCTTGCTTGTTCCATGAGAAAATTTTCTTCCCTTGCTTTCTCAATATTGATAGTGGTCTTTTCTTTATTATACATTGTTTATAATTTTCTTTATATTACTACTGTTTTATCTTTACCACTTTATTTTGCTTTTATTTCTTATTGTGTCTGTTGGCATTTCCAGTTTGTGAAGCACATAAGGAGTGGATACATCAAGATAAGAACTGATGTTAGGGTTTGAAGGGGGTGAGGGGGTAAATAGGGGGTGGGTTAGGAGATTTAGGTAATATGCAATGAAGGTGGGAAGAGGAGGCAGCACCAGAACTGAATGTGATTACGCAACTCATTTTAAGGGTGATTTAACTGCGGGTGGGGGGAGGGGCTGAGAAAAAAGGTTTTAAAATTGATTGTGGTAATGATTGTACCATTCTTGATATGTTTGAACAATTGAATGGTATGATATGTGGATTTTATGCCAATAAAACTGAAAAAAGATATACAGCTATTGAATAAACATATAAAGAGAAAAAAATCATCAGTTGTCTGTCAGTGGGTGTTTTTATTTCTGGTTTTTCTGTCCTGTTCCAGTGGTCTATGTATCTGTCATTATACCCATACCAGGTTGTTTTGCCAACTGTGGCTGTGTAGTAGGTTTTGAGGTCAGGTGGTGCAGGATCACCTACTTGTTCCTCTTTATGAGGAGTTCTTTGCTTATCCTGAGCTTCTTCCTTCTCCTTATGAAGTTGGTAATTAGTTTTTCCATTTCTTTAAAGAACGGTTGGTATTTGGATCAAGATTGCATTGAATTTGTAGATTGCTTCAGATATTATTGACATTTTTACAATATTGAGTCTTCCTATCCATGAACATGGAATATTCTTCCATTGCTATTGGGTTCTTTTGGTTTCTTGCAATAATGCTCTGTAGTTTTATTTGTAGAGTTATTTTGTTTCTTTGGTCAGGTTTTATTCCTAGGTATTTCAACTTTTTTGTGGCTCTTGTAAATGGTATTGTTGTCTTGATATGTTTTTCAGAATTCTCATCACTAGCATATAGAAATCCAATTGGTTTCTGCTTGTTACTCGTGTATCCTGTTATTTTACTTAGTTCCTCAATTGTTTCCAACAATGCTTATGTGGAAACTTGGGGTCTTCTTTATATGAAACCATCCCAACTGCAGACAGTGAAACATTCACTTCTCGATTGCATGTTTAATCAGTTTCTGAAGGAAAACTTTGGTAGAATTCTTCAATATTTTCATCATTAGCTTTTGTGGTTGGTGCATAAATTGGAATAATAGTTATATAGACTGGATTTCCTTAAATGTGGATAAACATAGTCCTATCACAGACTGCATTGCACTTTAAGGTAGACCCATATATGCCCTTTTTGACTAAGAATACAGCCCTGTTCTTGATTGTGTCATTTCCTGCACAGAAAACCATGCAATTAACTGTTTCAAAATGGGCCTATACCAGTCCATCAGCGCACTAACACCTAGGATGTCGACCTGTTTGCATTCCATTCCATTTTTGATGACTTCCAATTTTCCTAGGTTCATACTTCATGCATTCCAAGTTCCAATGAGAGTAGATTTTTGCAGCTGTTTGTTTTGACCGTGAGTTGTGCTCCATCAGCAAATGAAGATCCTGAATGGCCCACTTTACTGGGCTTTGTTTCATTCATGTCTTCATGGTTGACTCTACTTTCAGAAAGCAGCTCCTCTTCAGTCACATTTTAGCTTCCCACCCGAAGGACCTGTCCTCTAGCAGCAGCTCTGAAAATGCTCTGCTTCCATTCATTAGGGCTTCAGTATCTGACAGTGTTTGGATTCTATATGTAAGGTTTTCAGAGGCTGCTTCCTCTGAATTGGGCACTGGATTCCTTCTTCTTAGTCTGGAAGCTCTGCTGAAACGTGTTCGCTTTGGATGACCCTTCTGGCATTAGAAATATCAGGGACACAATTTCCCTCATGACAGCCACACACAAACCAGCAGTAGAACAGAAAATCTGATTTTACCGTTCAATTCTCTCTACTTCAATGAGAAGAATGGAAGCTATCAGATAAAAACAAATTCTACATTCCGTATCTATCTTAACATGCAAGTATTCTATATATTGCTTGATCTTCTTTCTCTACCTCCTATCCACGTTTCAACACATTCCAGTGAGACTTTTCTTTCTGTCACTTAAACCTTTTCATCATCGATTTCCACTTTTTCCTCTTTTTATTTTGTGCCATTTCACTGTTGGCTATTTTTCTCTTCAGGACACCATTCTTTCTTGGATGCGTCAGTCTCATATAGTAATTCTCTCTGAGTCACCTTTGAGACTCTTGTTTCTTTTTATGTGTATTCTTCCCAAGCCTTTCGCCCTTTGCTATTTTTTTTAAACACTCAATAAAAAAAATCAGTAAGAATTTTATTATGGTGAAATGTGACATTAATTACATTATATCCATTCCCCAATTTTTAAAATTGATTTTAACAAAAACTGCATCGTTTCACAGATTTCGATATCAGCAGAGTTTAGGTTATGAAATAGGAACTCAATAAATGTTGCATGTGTAGATGAATGAGCAAGTTAATGGTATATGAAGATATTTATATTTTAGATAGCCTAATTTAATTTACAAATTAGGCTCTTTGTATTCTCTTTGCAGTATTGACATTTAATTGGTAGAATTATATAGTAAATAATATTTACTATTTACGGCATCTCTACCTTAACTTCCTCTTGAATTTCCTTTTGATGATGATAAATAGTAACTGACAACTTAATTGCATTTATTTTAGAACGAATACTCTGTCTATATTACACTTCTGTGATGGTTTATTTTCTTCAGACATTTAGATTTGCCAGACCTTAGGCAATTCTAAAGAAATGATAAGGGAAATAAAGAAATGTAAATCTGTATTTTCATCAACAGTGTCTCCATTGTAGATTGCTCCCTGTTTAATATTCAGAAGAGGATGCAGAGAGGTAATGTAAAATATAAAGACATTTAAAATGAATACTCTTGTTTATTTTTCTTTTAAGGGGAAAAGCAGAAAAATTTCTACTACACAGGATCAGAACTGCAATATATTTATTTCATTCACTCACTGTGCCTTTTAGGCAGGTTATTGATCTACACACATGGCAGAAAACTATTTCCTATAAAGTTGAAGAATAGAAAAGGTAAGTGCAATTAAGAAAAAATGAATACACTTATATATTACATAGTAAGATGTTCATGAGGCTTTCTACTCCTGTAAAGAGTTTTAGTCTTGAAAAGCCACAGGGCCAGGTCTACCCTGTTCTTCTGGGTTACTATGAGTCAGAATTGACTCGATGGCAGTGAGTTGTTGATTTTTTTCTTTTTTTTTTTGAAGTTGTCAAGTACTTCATTTTAATTGGATCCACAATCAACACTCATTATAAACAATAGGGAATAAATCACAGAACACTGCACTGGGCAAGTCTACTGCAAAAAAAGATGTCTCTAAAATATTCAAAACTAAAGATAAGGGTTAAGGTGTGACCAATACAAGTCTTATTTTCAATTACTTCATATTCATACAAAACTGAACAATGAATAGTGAAGACTGAAGAATTGATACTGAGGGAGACAAATAATTTCAATTATAGTATTGGCAAAATATTTAATATACGGATACTGAGAGAAGAACAAATAAATCTATCTAGAAGAGAGACAGAGTATTCTTTGCAAGCAAGAACGGCAAGACTTAGTCTCATATAGTTTGGCCATATCAGAAGGGACCAGTAGAGTTTGTATTTTTTTAAAGATTTCTAAGTTCTAGTTCTACACATAAGGAAAGTTAGTATTGTATGCAATATACATATAATTTAAATGTTTTTCTAGAGCTGATCCCACAAATTAACATGACATATACATTAAGCCTAATTTTTAAAAATCTTATAACAGGGCATTTTAAAAAAGTGTGTATATAAATTGTGTACATGCTAATTTAGTTAAATAATCTCATTTTTATGTACTGAAATTTGGAAATATGGAATGTTTTCTGCTGGAATACATAAATACAGCCATTTAGTCCTGATGTTAGGACTATCTTTATGAAAACTCAGTCATGTAAGTGAATGACAGTCTAGCTGAAGCTTTTAAAGTATAGATTAGAAACTAATTTTTATTTTATTCTTTGCCTTTTTAAAGATTCCATATCCCTTATAGATCTTCTGGTTCTGTTTACTCAGCTTATCTATTACTCCCCAAGTTGTCCAAAGATGACATCATCTGCACATTCAGGTAATTCTTCCTTCAGTTTAATTAGAGAAATAGAGGACACCTGAAAGTAACGAAATAGTTTATTGTCTAGATACTTTGAGTAACTGAGTTTAACAACTAGGTTTCATAAAGATGCAGTATTACTCATAAGAAATTGCGTTGGTCCTGGAAGTAAGCCATGGAATTCAATATTGCTCATTTGTGTTTCAAGATTATTCCCAATTTACTACCTTTTTATTTAAAACCAATTTCACTGAAAATTTTAATGTTGTTCTTTTTTAATATCACCATGTCCTCATGAGAATATGTTAAGGGAAGTTCAAATGACAGCTATTCATTCACTCTTTCTTTACTACTGTCCTGTCTGTATACCTTCCTGAGCATTTTACTAAGCTTGCCTGTTTTAGCTGACATCCAAATCTTCAATCTTTATTAAGATTTTTTGGCCTTGTTTTATTTTTGTTTTTGAATTGAAGAATAGAATAAACTTGTTTTTCTGTAAAATGCCTTTTGGTCTAAGGGCTATTGGCTGACTTATGAAAATATTTTAAAATGCTAACATTTCAAATGTTCAAAATGGGTGCATAAGCAAATGTAGTGAAGAAAGCTGATGGTACTCGGCTGTTAAAAGATATTGTGCCTGGAGTCTTAAAGACTTGAAGATAAACAAGCGGCCATCTAGCAGGGAAGCAGCAACGCCCACATGGAAGGAGCACACCAGCCTGTGTGATCATGAGGTGTTGACAAGAATAGGGGTCAGAAGTTCAAAAACAAGCAATCAAATTGACATGAAGGAGTATAGACAAAGTGGAGGCTCAAAACCCACCTGTAAGATAAATGGGCAGTCCCTCACAAAAGGGCTACACGGGATGAAGATACATTCAGTGCAATATAGCACAGATGAAACAAAACTATTCTCTAGTTCTTTAATATTTTCTCCCCTTACAATCTTAGTTTTACCTTACTAATCTTGTTAGACCTGTGTCTGTTCATTTGTATAATTAAGATAGTTCTATGCATGAAATCCAAGACAGATGCACTCTTCAGAAACAGTAACTGGATTATTGGTTCCCTGAGGGTATGGGAAGAAGAAGGTATGGGAAGAGGGCTGGGAGGAGGGGGAAAAGGGGGAACCGATAGCAATGATGACTGTATAGCCCCACTCGAGGGGAATGAGCAACAGAATTGTAGGAGAATGAATACATTGGTGGTGTAAGATATGGATATATATGTGTGTGTGCATGTGTATATGTATATGTGTATACACACACACACATGTATATATATAAAGGGTTCCTGGGGGTTAATGTGTGGGAGGGAGTGAGTTTTCCGAGGCTGTAACTTTAAAGGAGTAGAAAGCCTCATCTTTCTTCCAAGGAACAGCTACTGGTTTTGAAGTACTTACTTTAGGATTAGTAGAGCGATGTGTAACCACTACACCACCAGAGCTCAACAGAGAGGATCTTTTGTATTTTTATTAGCATTACTATTTATTAAAAGATCATTTTATTGGGGGCTCTTACAGCTCTTATAACAATCCATACATTGATTGTATCAAGAATATTTGTACATATTTTGTCATCATTATTTTCTAAACATTTACTTTCTATTTGAGCCCTTGGTATCAGGTCCTCTTTTTTCCTTCCCTTCCCCTCTCCCACCTCCGTGACTCCTTGATGGATTATAAATTATTATTATCTTCATATCTTGCACTGACCACTGTCTCCCTTCTCCCATGGTTTCTTTTGTTTGTCCCTGTGTGTGTGTATGTGTTATGTGTCGATCATTGCAATCGGTAAAATGAGAGGATCTTAAGTGAATAAAAATTATTTCCTCCATATTTCAGTGGTATAAACACGTTTGTCAACTGTTGTGGCTGTGTGCCATTGATTTGATCTCCACCTATAGCAACCATTTATGACAGAATAGAACTGCCCCAGAGGGTTTCTGATGCTATAATCTTTACAGGAGGTCACCTGGCTTGAGCTGCTAGTTGAGTTACAATGTCCAAACTTTCTGTAGGCAGCTGAGTACTTAATTGTTGTACTACTAGTGTCTTTATTTGTCAACTATGTTTTATCTAGCGAGGCTTGGTGGCAAGTCGTTAAAATGCCTGGCTGATCACGAAAATGTTGATAGTTTGCACCCCGTAGCTGCTCTACAGGAGACAAGACCATTTGCTTCCATGAAAATGGATAGTCCTCATGGTTGACAGTGAAAGCCCAACCTCCATTTGTAGGGTCCTACTTGATATAAACCTCCAGTGAATCCCCTCTGACAACTGACCTGCGACGTGAATAGTGTTGCGATCAGTGCACTGGAAAGTGGACTAATACAGATGTAGTTAGGTTAAAATTTAACAGCTTATCATTTGTTCTCTCATTTGACCCATTTTTAATTTGTTCTGGTTTTAATTAATTTCTGTTATTTTTTATCTAAGGGTTTTCAATGTTTTATTTTGTTAGTTATTTAAATGTTTTTATCTCTGTCTATCATCTATCTATCTATCTATCTATCTATCTATCTATCTATCTATCATCTATCTATCATCTATTGTTACGCTTTTCTTTATTTTAAATCCAGGATAGGTAAGTTTATAGATAGAGTAACCAGATTAATAGTTTGTTTTTTTTGGCAGGGGAGGTTGGTGGGAAATGGGAAGCTAATAATAACAAATACCCAAAAGAAGAAAATGTTCTACAATTGCTTGTGTTGCTAATTGCACAACTCTTTTTTATAAGTTTAAATTACTGCATTGTATATGTCAATAAATTGTTAAACTACAATATTTATAGCTTTGATAAGTGTATGGGGCTATTCTGCTCTCTCCTGGAGGGTCCATTATTAGTCAGAACTGATCAAATGGCACAAGACACTGAGGGTTGTTCATGCAATTGTAACAAACTACTAATTCTCATAGTGCTTTTAAACTCATTTTTGCCTTTATTGCATTTGCATGTGTAAAATCCTTATTTAGATTTCTGTCTACACTAATCCACGCTTTCTTTTTCAGATAAATTCCTTCTTTATGAATTATTTGTTAATGGATTGGTTTACCATCTATTTGGCACTTTTATTTTATCTTTCTGTCTGCAATGTATAAAACAGTATCTGGCATATAGTCAGCACTCAGTAAATAATGGATGATTAAAAGAAACGAAGATGACATTCTCATTAATAATGTCTCTCATTACAAATTACATTTTTCATGTGCAACTGGTTGACAATTCCTAAGTATCTTTGTTCATTTTCTTTGATCAAGAGTGCCTTGTCCGGGAATACAGAATATTGTTGTGGTGATGTTCCCTGGAATCCGTCTTAGTGTGTTGGTGAATACAGTAAAATAAAGACTGCTTGCTCCTGGGCTATCCCTGAAACCCTTGCTTTGTTTGAGCACATTGTTGCACCCCTTTTGTAGATGACCTTTTGTCTTTTTGGTTGATGCTATCCTTCTCCAAGGATGATCCCTTCTCCAGGGACTATTTCTTTCTGAGAGTAGGTCCAAATTATGTGAGAGAAAGTCCTCATGTTTCTAAGCAGCACTTTGGCTGTGCTTCTAAAATGTATTTGTTTTCTAAAGTATATTTGTTTGATATTTTGACAGGCAATATTCTTTGCCTGCATCTAATTTAAGTGCATTAATTCTCCTTCAGTCTTTTTTTTTTACTTTATTTTTTTAAATTTTAACAATTTATTAGGGGCTCATACAATTCTTATCACAGTTCATACATATACATACAACAATTGTATAAAGCACATCTGTACAGTCTTTGCCCTAATCATTTTTTTCTCCTCTTTTCTTTTTTTACATTTTATTAGGGACTCATACAACTCTTATCACCATCCATACATATACATACATCAATTGTATAAAGCACATCCATACATTCCCTGCCCCAATCATTCTCAAAGCATTTGCTCTCCACTTAAGCCCCTTGCATCAGGTCCTCTTTTTTTTTCCCCTCCCTCCCCTTTCCCCCCTCCCTCATGTGCCCTTGGTAATTTATACCTCGTTATTTTGTCCTATTTTGCCCTATCCGGAGTCTCCCTTCCCCACTTCTCTGCTGTCCCTCTCCCAGGGAAGAGGTCACATGTGGATCCTTGTAATCAGTTTCCCCTTTCCAACCCACTCACCCTCCACTCTCCCAGCATCGTCCCTCACACCCTTGGTCCTGAAGGTATCATCCACCCTGGATTCCCTGTACCTCCAACCCTCATATGTACCAGTGTACAGCCTCTGTCCTATCCAGCCCTGCAAGCTAGAATTCGGATCATGGTAGTTGGGGGGAGGAAGCATCCAGGATCTGGGGGAAAGCTGTGTTCTTCATCGGTACTACCTCGCACCTCCTTCAGTCTTTTTCATAGTTTAGCTCCCACATGCTAGGAGACTTGAAAATGCCAACGTCAGACACTCCTTCCTCCTCAAAGTAACACCTTCGCGTTTTGAACACTTGGCGGAATCTTCAATAGCAGATTCCTCAATGCGATAGGTCCATTGCCTTCTTGCCTGCTACGTCCATGGGTACTGATTGTAAATCCAAATGAAAAGAAACTCTTGGAAGTTTCCATCTTTTCCCATTCACATGATACTGCTCATTGATTCAGTTGTGAGCATTTTTGTTTTCTTTAGGTTGAGGGGTGATCCATACTGAAGGCTCTCATTTTAAATCTGTACCAGTAAGTTCTCTTCGCTTTTAATAAGCAAGGTTGTTCATAAGCCTTCTTCCCATCATGATGCCATGTTCTTCCGCATGTACTCCAGCTTCTCGGGTTCTTGGCTCAGCGTACAGCTTGAACAAGTGTGCAAGGATACAATCTGGAGCCACACCTTTCCTGACTTTAACCCATGCAGTATTCTCTTGCTCGGTTTGAATGACTGCCTTACTGTTGTGTACAGGTACCCCATAAACAAATACAATGATATTGAACTATCATTCTTTGACCTGTCATCTCTATTTTATTATGACACACAAATTCAAATGCCTTACAAGAGTCAATAAAACACAAGCAAACCCCTCTCTAATATTCTGTGCTTTCAACTAAGATCCCTCTTAGCAAAGTTTCTCTAGCTTCACATCCCTGTGAATCTGGTTTGCGTTTCTGACAGCTCCGTGGTGATGTACTGCTGCAATGATTTTCTAATTATCCTCAGCAGAATTGCACTTCATGAAAGTTCACAGCTCCATCACCTGGAGAATAGTTGTACAATCACCACTACAGCTGATTCTAAAGCATCGCTTCAGTTCTTGTAGTCATCGTTGCTAGCTTTCCACTTACTCCCAATCGTTTGTCGTGCCCTGAAGTACCCATCAATCCAATTACTGCCTCTGTAGCTTTCCTCTCCTGTATTTCACATACAGAAAATCATAAAAAATAATAACGATAACAAAATTAAACAGATTAAAAACCTCAGTGGAAAAGAAAGCAGAAAACACTAAAAGCTAGGACGAATTTAAAATGGTTCAAAAAGGTTTTTTGGCCCTGTCTGCGTCTGTGGTAATGCTGTGTGTGACAGCAAGGGCATTCCCATCCCAGACGCTGAATTCACATACGCTTACCCTCAATTTTTAAAAACCGAAATAACTTTAAAATGAGTTCTAAGGGGAGATGCTTACTACATAGTTCAACATTTTGCCGTTTGGCTGTTTCAATATTGCTACCTGCGGCTTGCTCTTTTTTCTCTTATTTTTTCAACTTGAGGAATCCTGAGTGTGTTCTCTGTTTTTGGTGTTCTATCACCAGGCCTTTGCATATTTCATCATAGTACTACATTTTGTCTTCTCAAGTGGCCCTTTGTCACCTTTTATTCAGTTCTTTCAGCATTTCTTCTATGTTTAACAGCAAGCTTCAGTCTCTTCTGACATTCAATTTGGTCTTTTCTTTTTCCTGTATTTTTTAAAGCAGTTTTATTGGCATATAATTCACATAAATCATACAATTCAGAGTTCAATCAAACCAGAGGAGTTGTACAATCATCACCACAGCTGGAGAACATTCTTGTAACTCTTGTACTCATTATCATTAGCTCCCGTTTCTCAACAGCCTTTCAACCATTATTAGCAACCGATACGAATTACTATTATCAGTAAAGATCCTACTATTACCTTCCAGTTACTAGTCCCAGTATGACATATGTGTGTATTTCTTTTCTTGTATGTATTTTAAAATAAAATCTTAGAATACTTATTCTTTTAATAGTGTTTTTTATAATAACAAATGCACTATTTTCCATAAAAGTTTATCTTCTTCTCTGCCTCTTTTCTGATTACTGATTGCTTGGTTTAATGATTCTGGTTAAATTTTCTACCAGGTTCAATGCTAGATATTATTTAAGAAAATATTTAAGAAAAAGAAAGTTAGAACAAGTGAAAAGTGTTTGCTAGGAAGATAAAAGAGTTGCAGATTTGCTTCAAACCACCAATGTCAAGCAGTGATTTAATATTCTAGTGAAATTATCTTGCATTATCTTATTCTAATATTTAATTTTATTGTCCTTTACTTTCTTTTTGTTAGTTTGAAGAAACAATATGATAAGTGATTTCTCTTTCAAGTTATAATTTTGGTAATATATCATCCTTTGGAAATTGAGTTGTGATTATTGAACTATTTAATTGACATTGATATTGAACTCTTTGGAACAGCAATGTATAAAGAATAAATAAAAATTACTTAAGTTTTCATATTTAATTTTTTTGTCAGATAATTACTCTCCTGCAAGCATGGTCTCTGAAATTCTACAGATACTCTGTGATCAGAAAGAATGCGCGATTGAGTGCTTGTATAAAAACACTGTGCTAGAGGCGCTTCTTCAGCCTATTCATGACTTAGTGAAAGGAACCGAGGTTAGTATTGTTTACTAAAGAGGAAAAAAGTCACACAACTGGATGTAAGTGAATATTCAATGGAAATTTTATTCCTAAACTTTTATGTATTTGAAGTATTACTTTATTAGAACTTATTTCCATATATGAATGCATTTTGTGCTGATGTAGATTTTTATTAATAGCTAAATCATGTTTATGCAGTCAGTTGATTTATTAGTTGTGACAGTGTGGTGGGGAAAAGTACATATAACTTTTTTTTTCTTTATCCTAATCAAGCTTACATCCGCTGATGTAAAGAACTTAGAAAATTTCCATTTCATTCTATTAGGAAGTTATTTGTCTTGCAAACCTAATAAATATTGTGAAAACCTCATAAATAATATTGAGAATATTCTTCATTTGCTTAAATGGTAATTTTATAGCCTTTGGAAATGTGATTATTTTCCTGACGAGCAACTCTGTGTCCTTTAAAGAGCCCTGTTGGGACAGTACTTAAGCTTCACCTCTAACCCAAAGGCCTGTGACTTGAACTCACTGGCTATTCCACAGGAGAAAGGACATGCTAATTTTGTCCTGTAAAGATGAAAGCAAATTACACCCACTGCTGCCTACTTGATTCTGACTCCTTGCAACCCGATAATACAGAGCAGAACTGCCCCTTAGAGTTTCTGAGATGGCCAATTTTTATGGAGCAAATTGCCGTTATCTTTCTCTGGTAGAATAGCTGGTGGGTTTGACCAGCCAGCAGGCCTCCTTTCTGTAAATACTGCAGTCTCAGATATCCTGTGGGGCAGCTTGCCCTGTCCTTAGCGGTGCTGTAAGTGGGAGTCAACCTGACAGCACATAACAATCATCTGTTAGACACATAGCTTATTTACCATGTCAGTTTGAAATATGGACGTCTCTGTACATTTGCCTGGTATGTTCCTTTGCAGGGTATAATTTAGATCCCACCACCGTGTCTGCAAGAAGTGAAATTGCTCAGAATCACACACTGAACATGAGATACCTGTAGTTCTGTGAATACATGCCCTATCTCTGTCTAACATATCCCCCTATTTTTATGACTTATGGGAAATGACTTGAAAGAGCATCTGTGGGCTAAAGTTTTTGTCTCTCCATTTATTTTTTACTAGTTTCATTTCAAGTACAACCCTGTCTCTCAACGGGAGGTCCATTCTTTTATGCTTTCATTAGTCTCCAGTCTTTCAGAAAACACATGTCAGCTTTTATGTGACTACAATACAAAGCATGGAATTCTGGGAAATTAATAAGTATGTAATGATAAATTTGTTGGATGCTCATATGGCAACCTTGGGAAAACAAGCTAAGTGCAGGAGAAACAAATAGAATTCCTGATACGCAATCTAGTATAATAGAATGTTGTAACATCAATAGTATTGTGAAATATAACTCATGTTAGAGCAATAAACTGTCTTGCACTACAGTTACTGCTTGTGACTTTTGTTTCCCAGATCTTTAGTTTTCTTTTTTTTTCATGTTTTCCCTTTACCTCTAGATATGCTCAAGTAGGTCTCATAATTGACAAAATGAAGCTCTTGATTACTTTTTGGATGTCTTTAAACTATCTGATTGTTTCAATGATCAAGCTTTTTATTAGTTTTGGATATCACCATTATGCTATCCTGTCATTTTTCAAATTATTGCATTCTGATTTGCTTCTACCACATCACTGATGCTACTCAGATTGTTGTTGCATATACTTTTCTAAATAAGTAATTAGTGACCAATTTTCCGACCAGTATTTAGCTGATCTTTAACACCGCTGACAACTTTTGGAATTCTCTTTACTTGACTTTTATAACATTATTTCCTCCCCACCCCACCTGAGTTACCTCTGAGTGTGCCACTTCAACCAGCCTGGGGAGTAGGATTTGGTTCATTTTTCTTTTCCCTGTGTACATGTTTACTGTTTGTTTGTTTCATTATAAAAATTAGATCTATAATTAAATCTAGACCCCTTTCCCTTAAGTTCTGCAGGTACCTTCCCGATGAGCATTTTCAAAGTAGGAGTATTTTCCTGCTCTAACTCACTTCTCCAAGCCTTTCCTGTTTTTCTCTATGGTGACGACTGCTTTTGGCAACATGGACTCCTTTCTCGGTCTTTGTGTCCAATTAGTAATTAAGACCTATAGATTGGTTTGCCTGCATGGCTCTGTGATAACATGTATCTTCTTCTCCATGGCTTCTGCTTTTATTTTAGCCTCAAACGTTTTGCCAGGAATTTTGCAATACTTTGCTTCTCTATTTTCGGTTGTTTAGTTGTACAGTCTTTACGCCATACTGTCATCAAGGTTGCCACCTTGCCCTTTTCTGCTTGTTGTCTGCTGAATAAATTTCATATCTTTTAGCTCAGCATTTACCATGTTTTCAGTATTATTATTTTCTACCGATTTTCATTACCGTTTGTTCCACTTATAATGGACTACTTGCATTATGTACATAAAGTATACACATGTATTTGGAAAGTCCTAAAACTAGCTTGCATAGATAATTCCTCTTTAATGATTATTTCATGAATATTTCCTGAAATTTCACTTTGAAGCATTGAGCGGCTAACCACAAGGTTGGCAAGTCAGTCCCACTAGCTGCTCGGCAGGATAAATATGAGGCTGTTGGCGCCTATTAAAGACTTGCAGCGTTAGAAATACTGTCAACAGGGCCGCTGCATATTGTGCAGGACCGCTGTGAGCCTGAATGGATTTGATGACATGAGATTCTTCTCATTGGGGAAGTGGGTTTCTGAACATGTGAAACATTGACAATGAGGAGCAGAAATTTAAAAAGTTTTTATTTTTAGAGAAAAAATATTCTAAGGAGAAAAGTGTGCTTGTGTATTTAAAGGTAATTAATGTGAAAAGTAAAAGCTACCGAATATATTGAGGTTCTTTCTCAAGGTGACTACAACAACTCATCATTAAGAAAGTTAGCCTATTGAATTTAATAGGATGTATTCCTTACTAGGTATAATAACTCATTCAGAGTTATTACAGAGCGTACACTCAGAAGAAACATGCAGATAAGTGGGCCCTAGAAAGAACAGGAAGCAGAGTAGGCATCTTTTTTGAGCTATCGTATTAACACGAGTCCATCATTTTAAATATGTGCTCTGTACTATTTTGATATTCATTGGCAAAGGTTATTTAAGACTTCTATTTAATAATCAAAAGCAAAAAGTTATCATTGATTAAGCTCCACCCCCACCTCCACAAGGTGACACTGGCCATGAGCCAAGATAAGTTAGTTCACTCATGACTCAGTTATCTGTGGGAGGATAGTAATATAAGTTTTGTGTAATGTAATTTGAATTGGATATACGAGATCTCAATGGTGGGAAGCAAAGGACAAAGTAAAAATAAAGTGCCACCTTCATTTGTCAGCCATAATGATATATAAAACTGTAGCAAAAGCAACAATTCTCTCAATCATTTCAGTAAACAATAATTGATTTGGGTGAAAAATCTGGTTTTATTTGCCTCATTAACTCTGCTGGTAGGAGCATATAATTTAATAACCCAGTTCATATATATCATTTTACGGCAAAACAGCATTAAATTTTGTATGGTAATATAACTTTATTAATCTATAGTACCACCCTTGAATTTTGTCTGTTGTGTTAGCATGTCATAAAATTATATGATTTGTCTTGCTATCTTTTTAATATACAGGCTACTTCCAATTGTTCAGAAACAGCTTTAATTCATATAGCTGATATTTTGACACGAATTGCATCTGTAGAAGAAGGTCTTATTTTACTTCTTTATGGAGAAAATATGAACTCTTCTGAAGAAGAAAAGTATGTACCTCTATTAAATATATTTTTATTCGTTAAAGTGTATTTCCTCTGGTAAGAAGTTTCTGAAAAGTGATGCTATATATGCAGGTTATGAGCCGCTGGCTCATTGTCCCAGTGAAGGCTGGTGACTCACCAGTAAAACACTAGATGACTTGGACAAGAGTGGAGCAGTGACCGGGACCACAGAGAGTGCGGCAGAGCAGGCCCATCAAAGCCCAAACCCTCTGCTGTTGTGCCCGCATAATTATAGGCAGCCTTCCTGGAGGGCAGTCTGCAAGGACAGCACAGGACTTCTAAGGCTGCGAGTCTTTACAAAAACTCCTACCACACCTTTTCCCATGGAACTGCTGATGGGTTTGAACTGCTGACCTCTCAGGAGCTGAATGCTTTCACCACCTCACCTCTCTGCCCCATTACTTGCTTCCATGGACTTCCCCTTTTTCAGCCTCTGAAGCTACACATGACTGATTCACTATCAAAAATCAAACCATACAAAAGTGTACAAATAAGTTACTGTCTCTCCTTTTTCTCTTCCTTTACCTAGTTCCATTACTTAATAATAGTAACATTTTGATGCCATTAAAATGTTCTTGATTTACTCTGTGGGTATAATGGTGCATCAAATGTAGATTCACATTAATACAATTTTGATCTACCCTTTACTAAAATGGGATTGTTTTAGGCTGAATTTTCTAGATGAGAAAAATAAACTTTGTATGTGTATAAGTGTGTGTATAATACAGTTAAGATATATATATATATAGTTTAAGGAAATGGTATATATATATATTTAAGGAAATGGTTCACAAAGTTGGAGCCTCTTGGCTAGTTCCACATACATGTGTCACGCATCAGACTGGGGCCTGCTCCTGATTCATGTGGTTGTAGGTACTGACAAACCCCAAACCAGCAGATCAGATAACAGACTGCCGGCTCACGAGGTATAGGAACCAGTAAACACCACTATATTCAGGTCAGATGGTAGGCTACTGATTCACAACCCAGGCAGCAGAGGGTAGCTGATGAAGGGTGGCGTGCATGATTGCGTGTAGATGAGCTTTATCAGAACATTCTTATGGAGAGCTGCAGCTGCGCCATCAAGAAAATCCACTTTCAATAAACTGTCTGTCTGTATCAGATCACTAGATGGAGAGTAATCACATAATATCTGCCAAACCAATGAGAACCATGGCTGAGCCAAGTTAACGTGACCTTATCTACCACAGGGCTCAAATTACATATATTACTTCACATTTTGTGTAATCATGGGCATCTTTCCAGGGAAGTACAGACTAAATCTTAATAATTTGAATTATAGTGATTTTTGATATTAATTTATTCAGATATTCCCCCTATTTATAAGCATCCAGTTGTTTTTGGGTTTGACTTTCATAAATAATTTTTTAATTAATATTGTTTTTCAGATGTTTTATATACTAGCCTAATCGCTTTTTTACAAAATTATTCAATAGCACAAATTTCTGAAAGTGGTATTTTTGAGACAGAGGGAGTATACATTTTAAATTTTGAAATAAAACCAGTTAACTTTCCCAAATTTCTTTAATATCTTCATTGTGCGGTGTTTAGGAGTTTAGGTGTTTAGGTGTTTATTCTATTTATTTTAATAAACAAACATACAGATGCATACAGAGACCATTTCAAGGACATATTTGACACTTAGGACAGAAGATCTGATGAACTATGGGATGACATCAAGAATAGCACACACGAAAAAGCACAAGGTAATTAATATGACAATAAAGAAATTGAAGATCAAAGTGGATGTCAGAAGACTCTGAAACTCAAATGTAGAGCATCTAAGACAAATAGAAGAAATGATGAAGTAAAATAACTTCAAAAGAAAATTTGAAAGAGTAGCTCAACAAGACTAAACCAAGTGTTATGTATAATGATGTGTACTTAAATCTGTAGTTACAAAGCCAAAAAGGAAGAACACACAGCATATCTCAAGGTAAAGGAACTGAAGAAAAAAGTTCAAACCACAAGTTTAACATCTGAGAACACTGGTCAAAATATCGAACAATTTATGAAGCATCAAAAGATGGAAGGAGTACATATACCAAGTCATGAAATACATACATGAACCAAGAACTGCTACATAGTTGACCGTTTCACGTGGCAGCATATGATCACGAATCGATGATACTGCAGGGAGTGCAAGCTTCACTGAAGGCATAGTGAGAAATAGGGCTCTGGGAACCGACAGCATACCAATCAGAATATTTCAACAAACAGTCGGCTATGCCAAGAAATTTGGAAGACAGCAACCTGACAAATCTAATGTAAACGGTACATATTTGTATGCATTCCAAAGAACAATGGCCCAACAGAATGTGGAAATTACAGAATAAAATCATTAATAACTCATGCAAGTAAAATTTTGCTAAAGTTAATTGAACAGGGATTGTAGCAGTACATCAACAAGGTGAAGCTCAAAATTCAATGGATTCCAAAGAGAACATGGCACAAGGAACATCATTGCTATGTCAGATAGACTTTGGATGAAAGCATAGAGTACCAGAAAGATGTTTACTGGTGGTTTTGTTTTGTTTTTTTTTACCGTGCAAGACATTCAGATGTGTGGACCATAACAAACTATGGATAGCCTTACAAAGAATGGGAATTACCGATCACTTATTATGCTCAGAAGGAACCTGTACATGGACCAAGAGGCAGTTATATAAAAAAAGAGGGAATATTAAACTCACTGCCATAGAGTTAATTCTGATTAATAGTGACTTTATAAGAAAGAATAGAACTGCTCTTATAGGTTTCCAAGACTATGAGTCTTTATGAGAGTAGAATTCCTCATCTTTCTCCCTGGAAGTGGCTGGGTGTTTTGGATTATTGAACACTACATCACCTGGGCTCCCTGTAAAGGAACGCTAGATGGTTTAATCTTATGAAAGGTGTGCATCAGGATTTTATCCATTCACCTTGCTTAATTAAATATATACGCTGAAAAAATAGTTTGAGAACCTGGATTATATGAAGAAAGCTATCAGAAATGGAAGAAGGATTATCAACAACCTGTGATATGCCGATGATGTAACCTTGGAACAGATTAATGTTTGTACTAATTCCGAAGAACAGGGACCCAACAGAATGTGAGAATTACAGAATAGTATCATTAATATCATATGAAAAGGCGGACAACTTGAAGCACTTGTTCATAAAAATCAAGGACTGCAGCTTTCAGTATGGATGGCAACTCAATTTTTCAACAGTTTTATTGGCATATACTTCACATGTCATACAATTCAATCACATCATAAAGAGTTGTACAATCAGTTGTATGAGTCCCTAATAAAATGTAAAAGAAGAAAAGAGAAAAAAATGATTAGGGCAAAGACTGTACAGATGTGCTTTATACAATTGATGTATGTATATATATGAACTGTGAAAAGAATTGTATGAGCCCCAATAAATTTTTAAAATTTAAAAAAAAAAAAAAAAGGTGGAAGAAATACACAGACCAAAAAAAAAAAGAGTTGTACAATCATCACCACAGTCTGTGGTAGAACATTTTTTTCATTTTTGTACTCATCATTATTAGCGCCCCATGTCCCCCCAATCTCCCCTTGCCATACCCGCAAGGAACCATTAATCCAATTACTGCCTCTATAGATTTACCTATCTTGGATTTCATATACAGAATTTTTTTCATTAACAACAGTAACAAAGTAAAATAGATAAAAACCTTAATCTAAAACAAAGCAGAAACTATTAAAAGCTAGAACCAATTTAAATGAATCACCAAAGAGGTCAAATGATATGGTGTTAATCTAACTGCATGTGCACCAATTCACCTTTCAATGCTTCTGCATGATAGCAGGACTCTTCACAGCCTAGTCCGTAGTCAGAGGGGATTCACCCAGGGTGTCATCGATGGTGTTTATTTCCCCTTCTCTTAGGAAAAAAAATCCTCACAACTAGACCCCTAAGTAACAGCCCAACTGAGAAAAGATTGAAATTGCATGGATCTAATCTTGTTTGGATCCACAACCCATCCTCGTGGAAGTAACCGTCAAGATCAAAGGAGGTGTTGCATTGTGTAAATCAGCTGCATAAGTGATCTTCAAAGTATTGAAGAGTAAGGACATCACATTGAGGACTAAGGTGTGCCTGATCCAAGCCATGGTATTTTCAGTCGCCTTATATGCATGTACAAGTTGAACAATGCATACAGAAGACCACTGAATCAATGCATTTGAATTACGGCATTGGTGAAGAACATTGAATGTACCTTGACCTTTTAGAAAAGCAAATATGTCTTGGAAGAGTAAGCCAAAATTATCCTTAGAAGCAGGAATTGTATGAGCCCCCAATAAAGTGATTAAAAAAGAAAAAGATTTCATCTCCGTTACTTTGGTGATGTCCTTAGGGGACACCAGTTCCTGGAAAAAGGACCTCATGCTTGGTAACAGAATCTACTCAGTGAAAAACAGGGAGGCCCTCAAGGTGATAGATTGGCAGAGTGGCTTCAAGGGACTGCAACCATGGTGTCAAACACACTTGTGAGGATGGACAGATTCACAATGAAGCCGAATATATGGCATGGCACTTAACCACAATTATGTAAACCAGTGACCATCAGTCTCAAGAGAGAGCTGAAGCCATTCCTTTAGGAACACGATTCAGACAAGGATTTCCTTTAATAATCTGCTGCATGTAGGTTCACTCTCAGTGGGAACCAACTCAGGCACCTGCCAACGAGCACCATAACACCTGTCATTTAAAGAGACGGCTGCTTCTAGGTCAGGACTGGAAAATGTAAAAGGTGTGTTGGATTGCCTAGCAAACTAAGAAACTATCTAAGATAAAGGTAACAGGATAAGAAATACCTCCGTGCTAACTCAAAGGGGCTTTCCGTGGATTAAAATGGGCAATTTGAGGGTCAAAAATTAATAAAATGATTTGAAATACATAAAGTATACACACATAGGATTTAAAGTGATACTAAAATATTTTAAAATAAATAACCCTTATAAGTTATCTATTGTGGTTGTTATGGCACCAACTCATTACTTTCCAAATTGATTAAAGATATAAGATTTAGCAGTTTTATGGCCTTTCTGTATAAAGTGAATGTTGTAATTAAAAGATGGAATTTAGTTAATAGATTTTCACTTGTGCTGTGGTAGCTAGGTGACACTGACACTGGAGGTTATGCCACCAGTATTGGAAATAGAAGTCGGGTCACCGACTGCTCAGAGACTAGATACTGACAATCCCAAGGAAAGCAGGGGAACACTGTCTGCCAGAGTGCAGGACAATGAGCTCTTCAGGTTAGAAGGAACCAAAAATACGCCTGATGCTGTTAAATGAGCTCTACTGTCAGAGCTGTTAAAGTTGTCAGTTGGTTTTGAACCCACCAGCCCCTCAAAAAATGTGGAAGTCTGTTTCTGAAAAGCTGTACAGTTTTGGCAAATCTATGGAACAGCTCTATGCCGTCTGATCAGGTTATTGTGAGTCAGATTTGACCTAGTAGTAGTGGGTTGATTGGTATGTTCCTAGGAACAAGAATATCCACATAGGTGAGACGGATCCAGGAGGGCTGAAAGAGCCCATGGAAGGGAGGAAGATTTTCTTACAAGGATGGCCTCTTTGGGTCTGGTTTTATGACACTGAATCTATATGACGTTGGAGTCACTGTGCGTGTCATCTGTCAGTCCCACAGGTGCTCACATCATTGCCCAGTTTTCAAAACAACTTCTTGAGGAAGATATTCCCATGTTTTCTGGCTCAGAGATGTTGCCTATGGTCACAGGGGCTTTTATGTTGGTGTGTCGTCAAATATATGGTACATGTGAAGGCTTGCAGACGCTAATTCCTTATAGTCTGCACGAATCTCTAGCAAAAGCATGGAAAAAGGTAAGTATTCTCAAGTTTCTTTTTCTTCTTTGCAAATCTTTTTTTCACTGGAAGTCACCAGTGTGGTCTTGTACTTAAGATAAAATATTTGCCAGGAAAATATGACTTCTGCTTTACTAGACCCACAGGGATACAATGCTTTTACTCTGGCACAGAATGATTTTAGTACCTCCTCTTCTAGGAGGTTTAAATAAATTTTCCTTTTGGAGACATCCCTCTTTAGAGGCTACTTCTATGCAATATGTAGAGGCAACTGGATCTTTTAATTGTTATGGATAGTTAAGATCCTAATGTAGCAATAATCCAGTATAGTGGGTTACCAAAGGTGTCTGTTAAAAACTACTTACTTTATTAAGTATATTTTTGTAATATTTAATTAATAACCAAATGACTTAAATTTTGAAGTAATTTAACTCAATTTTAATTATATTAAACATTCAAAATAAATAGAAATTTAGGAGATCTTATAAGTAAAACTTTTAGTAAGAACGAGAATAATGATATTAATCTATATTTTTAGGCTAGTTTGCTATCAGAAAGAATTCCTACACCAGTAGAAGGTTCTGATTCTGTTTCCTCAATAAGCCAGCAATCCCAGAACAGGTAAGTTCAAGAAATTAAACTTATCTGTTTCCACAGTGAATGAAATTAGTTTAAAATGAGAATATAATAGAATACTGTAGCCAAAACAATATATCAGATGGTAAATGTATACATATAGGATCAAATTTATATATTACATAGCTAGGAGAAGCTTTAGGACACATATACTATATTTATAACCTTTAAAAATTCAGCAACATTTATTATACTAGCTTCATTCTGTGTTTATATTTTGGATTAAGAAATTCAACATGTAGTATTCCAGAGATTTGGAGAATTGTCAAATACTATTATTAGAAATCTAGCTGGAGAATTTCACGAGAGGTAACATGTTTTAAATTATAATATGTACTTAAATTATGCTTTTAAAATTATGCAGTAGTGCAGTTTAATTAGATTCTGGCATCGAGGCATTATTTTAAAAATATATATTACATTTTAATTTCCATGTCATTTTCTCTTCAAATATCAATTGGATATGGAGTTATATTAATAGGAATTTTAAAAAATTGAGGGTATCAACATACACTTGAGGGTCCTCTTTTTATTTTATGATTGGGTATTAATATAGTTTGAGAGATAAAAATTAGAACTTTAAGGAATAGTCTCAAAATGTTACAGATGACTTTTTTCTTGAAGTAGGCAGAATTTAACGTACATAAGCAGACAAACAGAAAGAGCTAATTCACGTGGCCTCAACGGCACTCTAATGGCTCCAAACAAACCAAAACGCCTGACAACAGTGAGCCAGTGCTGCCTTGTGCTGACCCCTGTTGTTTTCCGAGACGGTAACTGCTTACAGGAGCAGAAAGCCCAGTTATCTTCCTCAGAGTTGCTGGCGGTTTCTACCTGCTCACCATGAGGATCGCAGCACAAAGCATACACAATGACTCAACAAACAGTTACTTTTGTAAAGTTTTACTGTAATTTGTTTCTAGTATAATTTTTATACATTTAATCAACCATTCTATTAGGTGTGTAACTACTAGCCCTAAAGTTCGACCCCACTCAGAAGCACCTTGGAAGACAATTTTGGCTCTCTGTTGTATTTGGACTCTTATAAAAAGAATTCCATTTGTAGACAAATGTCTAGAAGTGGTGTATTGACTAAGTGATGCCGTTGGAGACCGTTTGTCTTGTTTTCCATCATCATTAATAAGTGTGTGTATTTTCCTCATGGTTGAAGAATTGCTATTAAAACAAGATTTTATTACTATTTTCTAAAAAATAAAAGGTTTTCTTTTAATGTTGATTAGTCATTTTATTTGAGAAAACAGGATGTTTTGTAGATGTGCTACTTGTCTGGATGAGACTTGGTATAAAAGGGTTACAGATGGGATTTGGGTCAGTATATCTATATTATATTTCCTCTCATCTTTTACTTTCTACCATTCTGGGTAGTAGGTTTGGTGTTTTTATCCATTCTGTTACCCTAACTATATTTTCTTGATTAGTTGGATATCAGTTTTTTACATTTTTGGAGAGATTGATATTTGGGGGACTTTTTCTACTGTTGATTTTAGCTTGTTTTTCTTTCTTTCTTTTTCCTTTTAATTTAATTATCATACTGTGTCTTCTTGGTGTTTCAATTTTTTTTTTTTTTGAGAAGATGATGGATTTTCTTACAGAGGTGTTCTGAGGAAAAGAAAAAAAAAAGATGTGATTTTCCAAAAGTTTAAATTAAAAACCTATGGGAAAAGGATAATATATGTAATATACTTTAGAAATTCAGAAGCCAAATATTTTATAATAAAAATAAAATACAGAAATAATGGAGATATGGGGCTTGGGGAATCTATGGAGTTACAATAGGAACTTAGAAGTTTTGCCATACACAGTTAACTGAGTCAGGTAAGGAAAATTATTATTATAGAAGATGCAAGGAAAATAAGGAACTATCATAGACTCATGAGTTTATGGTTTATTAAGCATTTATGACTCACTTATAATCAACTTGTGTTCTATAAATCTAATTACCCATAGTATTAAGCTGAAGCATTTTCTTTCTTTTTAGTTTTGAACCAGCTGTAGAGAATTATATCTTTCTTTTACTTGTTCTTGCAGCATGGCTTGGGAAGAGAATTTATTAGACAATTTACTAAATTTTGCTGCTACCCCCAAAGGACTACTACTTCTTCAAAGAACAGGTGCTATCAATGAATGTGTGACACTAATGTTCCACCAATATGCAAAAAAATTACAGGTATGAGTTACCATCTGCCACTTGCAAAGACAGTTTTGTTGTAAAAGCCATTAGAACATCATTCATTTTTTGTGCGTGAAGAGATTATTAAACCTCAATTAAAAAGCCATATAGAATTATAATATTTAGCTTGATATATTTTGGGGGGGAAAATAGAGCATTGATGTTGGTGTCTGTGACTGGCTTTTCATATTGGAAAAACTGCCAGATGGATTTGAAAATTTCATTTAGCTATCCAGGTGTTTTACAAATATGTCATCAAACATCTGGCACTTCTGGAGGAAAATAAAGACCTATAGATATCTAGATGGGTGTGTCAGTATAGGTTTGGACTTCCTATTTTAAAAGAATCAAAGATATTTATATAAGAATTATGTTATTATTACAGTTAAGAATTCTATTATTATTACAGTTACATAAAATACAAAATATAATTTAGCCTTTTCAGAAATTCAAATATGTTTGTTTCATAAGGCAAGACTAAGTAAAAAAGTATTGCTCCAAAATTATAGAAATCTTTATTTAAAAAATACAAATAAAAATGTGAACCTATTCTTGACATATCCTCCATCTAGTTCCATACACTTCTGAAGGTGTTCTTTTGCGGGTGATAGACCAGCTATCCCGCATCAAGCTGCATCTGAAATGAGGCATGCAGATGAAAGGAAAAAAAAGAGACCTATGCAAAGCATGGGATTGGGAGGACAACAGTCTGGTGGACTGAAGTACCAAGTATATTCAAAGCTTGGTTTTTATACTCTTCTTACAAGGGATTGGTTACAAAACAAACATCAAAGAACTTAAAAAACATTCTTAAACTCTTATCTATGCAAATGTTACTTAACTAGTCACACTTTCTTAACATTTCAATAATAAAAGCACTAAGTTCTAAGACAAGCACATGGATATGCAAGATTCAAAAGAATCTTAAAGAGGTTGCAAACAACTGAGTTATCGTTCAATGTTTTTAGCTGCAAGGTCATAAATAACAGTTATTTCGCAATGTTTTTGTCTGCAAAGACACAGAGGCACTGGGACTAATTGGTCACCCATCAATAAACACCTGGATCAGCCTATGACCTCCTACATTCTTTCTTTCATTTTAACCCTTCCCTGAAGAACTCTACACTGTTTGACTTAAACCATCTCAAAACGGCAGCTTTGGCATCTTTGAGGAACTCATGTGCCCCTTTAAGTGTTCTTTGAGTTATGAGAACAAAAAGAAATCTCAAGGATCAAGATTAAGGTTATGGGTGGATACTTTCAAGTGAAGTTATCATAGGGCAGCCTTTGCTACCCTCTTACTCAAGTGCACTGTCATGATTGGGAAACAAAAATTCCTCTACATGTCGTCCTGTTTTTTTCTTAACAATGCACTTATACATTTTCTTACACTACTCTTTATCATCCTACATATTTCAAGGAACTCTATGAAGATACCATTTTGGAACCCCCCCCCCCAAAGAAACAAAACAAAACAACAGTTTCTATAACCTTATGAGTCGACCTCATTGCTTTGAATTTAATTGGCTCAGCAGCATCCCTTAGAAGCTGTGGCTTGTGTTGGATCTTCTCACTGAAGAGACACCCTCATGCTCTTAGGACAAGTGTATTACTGAGAGAACTTGGATGCAGCCATCCATTGATTACAGACATGTCTAAACACAATTTCTTTGGAATAAACCTTTGTATATATGAACTAGAATCCGAATAGTAATGATTTTTTTATTTAATACCATTTTTGAAACAATCTAGTAAATTACAACTCAGTTTCTTTTTTTCTACCTTTGCCATTTATCACAAATAACAACTCTTGCTTAGTAAACATCTCTAATGTCTCTGAGATCGTCCCTGCCACTTCTCCTCAGCATTTATTGTGTATTAAGAAAAGCCCATGACTACAAACAGCTGCACCAGGAGAACCAGTGGGATATTAATGAGTGTTTTTTTAAAAGTGGTTGTGGAAGAAGGTGAGTGGGAAAAACAGACATTTGTCTTACTGTAATTCTGTGTCTGTTGACTGCAGAACTAATGTATTCTACATTAAGGAAAATGGGAAAAATTAGTAATAAAAATAGAAAAGGAGGCAAATTGAAAGATGTTAAGAAAAGGAAAACAGGAAGAATAACCTAATTTTTTCTCATCATCTTTGGGTTTATCTTTTAACATTCACATTAATTGTACCATTTATATTTTTAAAAATTGAGATTAATGAAATTTAAAATATACATAGTAAATTTCATTAATCTCAATTAAAAATATAAATGGTAAGTTGGCTTTAATGTTACCATTTGTATTTTACAAAACCATTCCAACGCTTGCGTGTCAGTGTGCGGTACGGTGACCGCTGGGAAGTTTCTGTGATGCTGGAAGCTGTACCACGGGTATTTCAAATGCCAGCAGGGTCACCCAAGGGGACAGATTTCAGTGGAGCTTCCAGACTAAGAACAGACAACAAAGAAGGACTTGGCTCCCAACTTCTGAGGAAGAAGCGGCTCAAAACTTTATGCATAACTTTGAAGAATTTATCCATAGCTTTGAAGAATTTAAATACTAAAAGCATCGGAAACATAAACAAAGGAAGCAGAACAATGTCAGAGATACTGCCTGCAGATGAGACCTTAGGTTTGAGGACACTCAAAATGTGACCGAAGAGGAGCTGATTTCTTGGAGCGGAATTCACCATGGTGACGCGAGTCGAGGGAAGCGTTTGGGAGGGGAGCCTCAGGATCTTCATCTGCTTATGGGGCATAAATCACGGTAAAAAGAAATGGCTGAGAAATATCTTCTACTGATTGGAACTTGGAATGTGTGAAGTATGAATTTTCCAGAAATCAGAAGTGGTCAAAAATGAAGTGGAATGCATGAAAGTCAATATCGTAGGCATTCGTGATAATGCAGTAGACTGCTATTGGCCATTTGAATCAGAAAGTCATAGGATTTACTATGACAAGAATAACACAATCACAAGGAATGGTGTAGCATTCATTGTCAAAAAGAGATCTTGCTAAATCCACCATAAATTGCCATGCTGTCTGTAATAGGATTATATCTATCTGCCTTCAAGGAAATCCAATCAGCACAACTGTTACTCAACTGTATATACCAACATCAAAAGCTAGTGATAAAGAATTAAAGAATTCTACCAACATCTTCATTCAGAAGTTCATCAAACATACAATCAAGATTCATTAATAGTTATTGGTGATTGGAATGCAAGAGTTGGAAACAAAGAACAGGAAACTGGTTGGGAAATATGGACTTGGTGATAGAAATGAAGCTGTAGTTTTCAAGATAGAATGTTTAGAGCAAATGCCTTTTTTCAAGAACATAAAGGGTGACTATAGACATGGACGCTTCCCACATGGAAAACACAGAAGTCAAATTGACTACATCTGTGGGAAGATGCCATGGAGAAGAGTTGACACCAGACCAGGGCCCGACTGTGGGACAGACTACCAACTGCTCCCATGTACGTTCGGGATAAAGCTGAAGAAAATGATAACACGTCCACAGGAGCGAAAATCCACCCTTGAGTCTGCCCCACCTGAATTTTGATAGCATCGCAAGGACAGATTTCACTCATTGAACTCTAATGACGGAAGACCTGATGAGCTGTGGGAGGACAACAAGGCCGTCGTTCATGAAGAAAGCAAAGAGTCCTTTAAAAGACAAGAAAGAAAGAAAAGAGCAAAGTGGATGTTAGAAGAGACAGACACTTGCTCCTCATGATAGAGTAGCTAAAGCAAATGGCAGGGAGCATGAAGACAAGGAGCTGAAGAGAAAGTTTCAAAGGGCAGCTCAAGAAGACAAAGTCAAATATTACAACAAAATGTGCAAGGACCTAGAATTGGAAAACAAAAGGAAGAATGTGCTCAGCATATCTGAAACAGAAAGAAAGCAAGTCAAATTTCAAGACTGGGATTGCAATTTTTGAAAGATTCTTTAGGCAGACTATTGCATGATGCAGGAAGCACCAAGAGAAGATGGAGAGAACACACAGAGTCACTATTCCAAAAGAGCCAGTTGACAATCTACCATTTTAAGAGGAAGCAAATGAGCAACTAAGAAGTTCAGACTGTATTGAGTGCATTAGACAAAAACAAGTCTCCAGGAATTAATGGATACCCACTGAAATGACTCAGGGAAAATAAAGTTTCAGAAAGCCGAGCAAGCACTGGCAGCACTCACACACCTATGTCAGGAAATTTGAAAGACAGCTACCCGACCAACTGATTGAAAGAGATCAGTATTTTGCCCATTCTAAAAAAAGATGACCCTACAGAGTGCTCACACTATAGAATGATATCACGTAGTCTTTCACAGAAGTAAAATTGTTCTCATGATCCTCCAACAACAGTTGCAGCATTGTACTGACAGGGATCTTCCTGAAGTGCAGGCCTGATTCAGAAGAGGGTGTGGAACAAGGGATACATTGTGGATGTCCGATGGATCTTGACTGAAGGCAGAGACTCCCAGAAAGATATTTACTTGTGTTTTCTTGACTCTGCCAATGCATTTGACTGTGTTGGACCATAATAAACTGTGGGTAACCTTGATAAGAATGGTAATTCCAGAGCACTTCATTGTGCTCATGTGGATCTTGTAAGTGGACCAAGAGGCAGTTGTGCAAACAGAGCAAGGGACTACTGTATGGGTTACACTCAGGAGAGTGTGCGTCCGGGTTGTATTCTCTCACCGTACTTGTTCAGTATGTGTGCTGAGCCAACCATCAGAGAAGTTGCGTTATATGGAGAAGAGTGCAGCATCACGATTGGAGAAAGGCTTATTAGTCATCTGTGGGATGTCGATGACACAACCGTGCTTACTGAATGGGAGGAGGACTCAAAGCTGATGAAGATCAAGGAATCTAGTTTTCAATGCGGATTACAAGTCAATGTATGGAAGTCCAAAGTTCTTCCCACTGGACCAATAGGTAAAATCATGATAAATGGAGAAAAGTTTGAAGTGGTCACAAGTTTTTTTCTTACTTGGATCTACAGTCAGTGCTCACAGAAGCAGCAGTCAAGACTCGATAAAAACAAAAAAGGACTTGATCAAAAGACTTACTGCATTAGGTAAATCTGCAAGCGACCTTTTTACAGTGTTAGAGAGCAAGGATGTTATTTGGAGGACTACTAAGGCGCACCTGACCCAAGCCATGGTATTCTCCATTGCATCACCCACATGTGAAAGTTAGATATTGAATAAGGAAGACCATCTAATAAGGCATTGGAATTGTCGTGCTGGAGAGGAATATTGAAAGTACCATGGACTGCTAAAAGGACAAATGGATCTGTCTTGGAAGAAGTCAGGCCAGAGTGCTCCTTAGAGGCAAGGATCACACAAGTTCGTCTTACGTACTTGGGGCATATTGTCAGAAGAGACCAGCCTCTGGAGGACATCCTGTTTGGTAAAATGGAGGGGTGTGAAAAACTGGAGGCCCTCGACCACATGGATTGATGCAGTGGCTGCAACAATGGGCTCAGGCATAAGAATACTTCTTAGGACGACACAGGATCATGCAGGTTTCCTTCGGTGGTGCTTAGGCTCGCTATGGGTTGGAGCTATCTCCATAGCGCACAACAACAACAAAAACTTCTAAATTGTGTTTTTCTGCCTAGAACTCAAATATTTTATAAAGCAACACTATCTTGACCAAAGTTTCTAGGGGATCATTTAATAATGTGTGTTTACTATTTTCTTATTCTGATTTTCACAGAGATCGATGCTCTTGACTTTTTTTAAAGAATACACATAGTATACCTTTTGTAAAGTAATGAACTACTATTTTCTATGTTGTTTAAGAAATCTATACATTAACGATTAGAATTAACTCTTTGTATATGAATAAATTCCTTTTCTTAGGAACAAAATCATCCTGTCTCCAAAAGTAATTGTCCTTTAAAAGCTGGCACCATTGTTCATTTTCAAACTGTCTTATTATGAGATCCTAGTTAGAAAACAGCTTCTTCTCATTTTGAGTCATGTGCTCTACTACACTCATCTCATTATGATTAAGGCCATGTTTGTAACTATTCTAGAGAAAGGTGACCTAACAGAATTTGGAAATTATCTAAAAATATCATTAATATCACATGCAAGGAAAATTTTTTTTTGCAGTAACCCAATAGCAATTGAAGCAGCATATTGACCGAGAGCTGCCAGAAACTAAAGGCAGATACAGACGTGGATGTGGCTCAAAGGACTTCACTGCTGACGCCATGTGGCCTTTGGCTGAAAACAGACAACACAAAGAAGATGTTTAATTGTGTCGTATTGACTTTTCAAAGGCATCCAGCTGTCTGGACAATAAGGACAATAATAAAATATGGATTCCGCTCAGAAGAAAGGGAATTCCTGAACAATTCACTGTGCTCTTGGTCCCAGAGTCAATTATTTGAATATCAAAAGGGAATATGATGTAATTTAAAAACACAAAATGTGCGCATCAATGTTGCATGTTTTCACCATATTTATTCAGTCTACATGCTGAGAAAATAATTTGAGAAAATGGATTATAAGAAGAGAAATAGATGGCATCAGCATTGGAGGAAGGCTTATTAACAACCCTTAATGTGTAGATGACACAGCTCACTTTGCTTGCCGAAATGAAGTGGACTCGAAGCACTTGCTGGTGAAAACAAGGACTGCAGCCCTCAGTGAGGATTGTAACTTCCTGGAAGAAAACTAAGTTCCTCAATTCCACCAATAAGCAGCATCCTGGTACACAGAGGAAAGATTGAAGTTGTCAAGGACTTTATTTCTCTTGGGAAAGGTCTAACACAAGACCTCTTTAAAGTGTTTAAGTTTAAAGATGTGTCTTTGAGGACTTAGGTGTGCCTTACCCAAGCCAGGACATTTTTTTAATTGCCTCATATGCATGTAAAAGTTGTGCAATGGGCAAGGAAGACTGGATGAGAATGATGCATTTGAATTATGGCATTGACAAAGAATATTGCATGTCCCATGGACTACCAGAAAAACAAAACAAAACAAAAAACCCAGCTCTGTCTTGGTTGAAGCACAACCACAATACTTATTAGATCTGAGGATGGTGGTCATGACAGGTACTTTGCACATGTTCTCAGGGGAGGCCAATCCCTGGAGAAAGCCAGCATGCTGGTAACATAGAAGATCAGCAAAAAGAAGATCCTCAGTGGGATAGATTGGCTTAGAGGCTGCAATAATGGCCTCTAGCACAACAGTTGTGAGGGTGATGCAGGACTTGGCTGCGATCTTCTCTGTCAATGATAGTTTCACTGTGAATTGCAACTGGCTCAGTGGAACCTAACAACAGCAATGGCTAGCACTCTGAAATTCAATGTCAGCATATTCATAAGGAAATGTCTAGCAAAATCCTAAAAATATGGCACAATAGAATAATACAAATTTGGGGAAGGAGTCTTATTCTCCATCTGATCTACATCTGTTATTTTATATATGAAGATACTTAATGTATGAAAGAGTAAGTGAATTGTTCAAGGTCAAAAATATATGTAGAGGTGGAACTAGAACTTGGATCTGAAATAACATTGTCAAAAACATACCATTAGAACCAATTACAAGGATCTACATACAACCTCCTTCCTGGGGGACAGACAACAGGAAAGTTGGTGAAGGGAGACGTCAGACAGGGCAAGATATGCCAAGATAATAATAATTTATAAACTATCAAGGGTTCATGAGGGAGGGGGCAGTGTGGAGGGAGGGGAAAAATGAGGAGCTGATGCCAGGGGCTTAAGTAGAGAGAAAATGTTTTGAGAATGATAAGGGCAATGAATGTACAAATATGCTTTAAACAATTGATGTATGTATGGATTGTGATAAGAGTTGTATGAGCCCCTAATAAAATGATTTTAAAAATACCATTAGTACAAAATAATTGATATAGTTTTTGTTTGTTTGTCATATGACTGCTTTAATTATTTTTACTTGATGGAATACTTACTATCCTAATTATTTAAAAATATCTCTATATAATCATGCTGTGTTTTATTGCATTTCATTTGTGTTTTTATGTTTTAGATCAACAGGCATGAAAAATTTGGCTATGGAGTTGTGGTGACGCAGGTGGCAGCAACAGCAGCAGGTGCATTAGCACTACAAAGTTCAGGTAATATTTGCCTCTTTATTAGAACTATGATGATTAAAAATAAGTAAGCCAACCGAAGATTTAACAAGCACTTTTAGAATATTTACTCTCCTTTTTCCAAGTTGGACCTTAACTTATTAAACAAACACCCTGCCCTGGAGTTAACTCCCACTCATTGCTACCTTATATAGGGTTGCCAAGACTGTAGATCTTTATTGGAGCAAACCGACTCATATTTCTCTCATGGGTGCCTCGTGGGTTTGAACTTTGCCATTAAGTGTCCCAATGCCTAACCCAGAGGGCCATCAGTGCTCCTTCAGTTGGACTTTGTTGTTATTAGGTACCATGGAGTCGATTCTGCCTCATGGTGACCTATGTATAACAGGAGGAAACACTGTTCCGCCCTGCAACATCCTCACAATTGTTGGCAGTGTGCTGGGTTATGTGTTGAGTGCTAACCATACGATCAGCAGTTCAAAACCACCATCTTCATTTTGAGTGAAAGATGAGACTTTTTACGCCCATAATGAGTTTTGTTCTAGGAAACCCTGCCTATAGCCCACTATGAATTGGACACCACTTGAAGCTTGTTGAGTTCTGTGAATTTTCTTAAAGCCCATTTTTGCTGCTACTGTGTCAATTTATTTCACTGAGAATCTAAGGTAAACTAGAATTATGGATTTTCTTTTTTCTTTCTTTCACAAAATCCCTCTTAAACGCCATCTAAACTACGATTATACATTTAAGTGTACGTATGTACATATACAAACTTGCTGTCTTTACTTGTCAGAAAAATGATAATAAATAAATCAGGGAGATACTTGAGGTTTTTACATCTTTTCTTTATCCATGTCATATCCTCCTGTCTTAGCACGTCTTACGTTGTTGGGGTAGGTGTCCTAGAGTGGGCTCTGATGCATGGCGGCCCTGCATGTGCTACCATGAAGCAATCAGTGCTCATGGAAGCAGCGGTCAGGACATCAGAAGACACATTGCAATAGGTAAATATGCTGCAAAAGACCTCTTTAGAGTAAGTGAAAAGCATGGATGTTGCTTTGAAGAGTTAAGGTGCTCATGACCCAAGCTATGGTATTTTCAGTTGCTTTATATGCATGTGAAAGTTGAAAATTGAATAAAGGAGACTGAAGAAGAATTGATGCATTTGAATTGAGGTGCTGGTGAAGATATTGAAAGTACCATGGACTGCTAAAAGGACAAACTGATCTATCTTGGAAGGAGTGAGGCCAGAGTGCTCCTTAGAGGCAAGGATGGCAAGGCATGCTTTGGACATACTGTCAGGAGAGACCAGACAGACCCTAGAGAAGAACATCTTTCTTGGTGGAGTGGCAGAGATAAAAAGACAGGTTCTTGATGAGATGGATGTGACACAGGATCTGCAGCTCTGGTTCAAGCATAGGAGCAATTGTGAGGATGGCGCAGGGTAATGCATGGTTTTGTTCTGTTGTGCATAAGGTAGCCATGAGTCAGAACTAATTTGTGGCACCCAACAACAGCATCCTCAAAGGTCACATTTGACTGTCACGGACTTGTTTCACCTTTCCTCAACTTGAATTTACATATGAACAATTGATGGTTTGTTCTACAGACAATAATGAGCTTTTCTATCATCTATTTCCACCATACCCACCAAACTCAGTGCTGTCCAGTCAATACCAGCTCATAGCAACCCTATAGAACAGGGTAGAAGGGCCCCTGTGAGATCCCAAGACTTGTCTTTCTCCCAAGGAACCAACTGATGGTTTTGAACTGCTTGCAGTGAGACCCCTGAGTCATAACCTCTGTGCCCCATTCATGACCTCTGTGCCCAAGTCATGACTTCTGTGCCCAAGTCATAACCTCTGTGCCCAAGTCATAACCTCTGTGCCCCATTCATGACCTCTGTGCCCGAGTCATGACCTCTGTGCCCCATTCATGACCTCTGTGCCCAAGTCATAACCTCTGTGCCCCATTCATGACCTCTGTGCCCGAGTCATAACCTCTGTGCCCAAGTCATAACCTCTGTGCCCCATTCATGACCTCTGTGCCCGAGTCATGACCTCTGTGCCCGAGTCATGACCTCTGTGCCCAAGGTTTCCTTCTCTTTCTACAGCTGTAATTTAATTCTAGTGCAGTCCACCTGGCAAGGGTCACACGTACACTCACCATTTATGTAGTTGAATACAAAGAGGTACTTGCACTGGAGAAGTTGTTCATCTCACAAAATTCCAATACCCTTCATTTTTATCACCAACGTCGTATTTTCTCACTAGTGTGTCTTCCTTTTTGTTTCTAACTTTTGTGTTCTAATCACCAGTAATTATTAGTGCATATTTGAGCAATATCAGGTTTGAGCAATTTCAGACTAAAGGAGTTGGTGTGTCGTTGTCTGACTCAAAATGGCCCATAGCAATCCATTAATACCTAGGATATTGACCTTTATCTGCTTCATTTCAGTTTTGATGACATTCAGTTTTATTGTATGCATATGTCATATGTTCCATACTTTGATTATGAATGGATATTTGTAGTTTTTCCTATAATTTTTTTTATCAAGCCTCACCAGCAAATAAAGGTCCTGAACTGTTTGCTCCCTCCACATCATTAAGGTTGACTGTGCTTTATGAGCAGCTCTTCCCCTATCTTATTTTGCATGCCTTCTGATGTAAGGGACTCGTCATCCAGCAGCACATAAGACACTGCTACACAGCTGTTCATTTCAGTAGCTGTCTGCTCCACAGGGGAATGACTCCTCTGTCTTCTGTTCTTAGTTTGGAATCTCTGTTCCTCGTGTTTCTTTGCAGCCTGCACTTGGTTGTACATTATGCACTATCTTCTGGGTGTTCATGATGTTTAAAACATTAAGAATTTAATATTTTAAGTTTTAAATTTATACATAAGAACAAGTTTTAAAAGTATTACTACCAAGTTATAGATAACTTTATCTAACAAAAATATCAATATAGGTAGTTATTATTTCTCAGCAAATACTTCTGAAAGTGATATTTTTATGTTTCTCACCTCTCCCCCCAAATTATGCTCTTTTAAATTTATGTCGAAATGACAATTTGGCATTATTTAGGGACTCAAAACTGTTCTTTTGAAGTGTATGCTAGCATTTACTGCCTTCAGAGAATGAGCAGGTGTTTTGTGATGGAAAAAGTCCATCTTGAATGGACGTGGTTCAGAAGACCCCCTCACAACCCTCTGATTTGACTGGACTTTGTGCATTTCAAAACATTCCCTGTCCTTGATTCTAGCCCAGCTCCGAACACCCCTCGGGCAGTAAAACACAATGGACTTCATTGTAGTTTTTAGGTATAGATGCCTGAGAGATTTGGAGTCTCTAGAATTAAGTTCCTCTTATGCTTTTGGTCAAATCATTAAACCTCTGAGTTTCATAGTATCAACTTTTCCACTGGAGGTTAAATGCACTTTTAAAAAATAACATAACAAAGAAGATTAATCTTGTTTAAACTTCTGTAATGTCTTAGTACCTAAGACACATATCATCTTACTTGTACTTAACAGCAATCTGGAATTTACTAATGTTGTTTGCATTTCTAGATGGGGAAATGGAGACAAAAGAATTTGAAAATTTTTTCTAAGAATTTATAAGATTGTAGATTAGAAATTGGTTTTCCAAGAAAAAGAAATAACTGGAATTCTGGATCTGAGACCCCAATTTTTTTTTACATTATAAGCACTTTTGCACCGTTCTGTAATTATTATGGTTTTATACTTAATAATATACGGGTACTTTGTTTTTGTACCTTTGTATAGTTTATTTTCATGGAGGGATTGATTAATGATCAAATTTATTCATTGCATTTAAATATGTAATGTCTGATTCATGAGAATATGCATTGCATTGAGGCAAAAAGCTACAAAATGGAGAATTGTTTTAAGCACAGCTAAATATGAAAAATATTACATTGAAGTAAGAGTACAGATTTTTATTTTTTCCAAATCATTTTATTAGGACATAATGGAGAAATTGTACCATTCAATAGTTCGGTCATGTCAGGCAATGTGTACCGTTTCTACCATGATCATTTTAAAGCATTTTCTTTCTTCTTGTCCTCCTTGATGTCAGCTCCCCATTCCCCCACCCTCCACCTCCCCCGTCGCACCCCCTAGGAGCCCTTATTCTATGTACTGTCTCTCTAGATTCACTTAATCTGGAGTTCTTATTCTGAAAAACAGGAAAACACATATCACAGAGTCATGAAGGCTACCAAAAATAACAAAATACAACAGATAAACCCCAATTTGAACAGAACCCCCTGGAAAATATTATAAAACTAATCAAGTTTGAAGTATATCAAAAGGGAGATGAAATGACAAGATTTTAACCATTCAAGTTAGATGCATCATTTTAATCTACTATAATCATCTCTACCGTATGCTCTGTCTGATCGCCAGGTTCTTCCCATACCTCAATTGTGGTCAGAAGGAAATCACTGGAGGCTTATTCCATAAATAGATCCCGCGAATGTATTCCACTGTCATCCATCACCTTCTGCCAGCCCCCTTCCCCTCCCCACTGCCACGAACATGTACACGTAAAATGCTTTAGCCAACTTTATACTGCGACTCATTGGTAGAGTGGCGCAATAGAACCTGAGAGTTTCTCAGGAAAGAAGCACACTCAGAGAAGTTATCAGTGGAAGGGTAGAAGCTGGTGGTCATAACTCAGTAATTCTCAGAGGAAATAGTCTTCCAGAATTTAGTCATTTCATAGTTTTGTAGTAGCAAGGTATCTTTATAGTAGCTAAGAAATCGCACATCATTTTGATCATGAATTGAACGACTTAACAGACTGTGCCAGTCTTGCTAAAACAAGTTATTTTTAGTCTATTGTCCAGAGAACTGTCAATACTATAAGTAACACATAAAAACAATTCTTTTAGGGTTTATTAATGCACTTATAACTGAATTGTGGACCAATCTGGAATGTGGAAGAGATGATGTTAGGGTAACCCAACCAAGATCTACTCCAGTGGATCCTATTGATCGAAGCTGTCAAAAGGTAAGAAGTAATTTGATTTAGCTAATAATATGTAATAATTAAGCATATCTCTCAGTAAGTTCATTTATACTCCATAGTCAGTTGTAACTAGTAGGTTTTCCTGTTTCTTCTCTTTCATTTAATTTATAAATTATTTTTTCCTTTTGAAAATAAATTTAGTGAGTAATAGGACTATCAGTGCTCCCTTGGAATTTTTGCAACAACATTATTTTTTTTTTAATGATATATCTTTTCACTTGTCATGAGAGGCATACCAAGTTTATTGCAAACAACCGAAACCAAAACAAACAAACTAACAAAAAATAAAACAAAAGAAAGACAAATAAATAACAAGTTAACTTTTTGCCCTCGGTGTTCAATTTAGTAGAAATTATCAGGATAGGCATATAACAGGAACTATTTTTGAAATACCCTTACGATATTCTTTTATAATTTAATGGCATGCATATATTTATTTTCCAAATTTAGGAAAAATGAAAAGATAATTCTAATTTTGATTTTGCATGGGCAGTTTCCATTCAGAGGATGTCCTATAAAGTTATCATAAACACTTTGGAGATTTTTCCCTCATTAGTGGACTAGTTACCTTCTATGGAAAACACAACATCTAGAAAAAAATTTTAAATTAATTGCAAGAAAGTATTAGAATGAAAACAGGAGAGAGAGAAAATAAAGAGATTGTCATTAAAAGAGAGTGAGTTTCTGAATTTAACAGAGTTTTGCCTGAATTGATGCACTCCAGTGCAACTGGTGCCCTAAACCCATAATCCAACATGTGTGAAGATGCAGAAGACAAGTATAGGGTTATACATTCGCTGCGAGCAACAGGGAGTTACAGGAGAGGAATGAGCCACAGAGGATGCCCTTGACACTGTACACAACCTTTCTTCAAAACATAAGCTAAACAAACAAACAAATATAAGCTAACTTCTGGACTGCTCATGTGAATTTAATTGAGATACCTGATGCCATCTACCACAGAGAGTTTAAGTTTGAATGTAGCCAAGTTAACTGAAAACAAAAATAAAACTCAGAAATAGAAATGGACAACATGCTCTTTACTATGTACAGGGATAACTAAAATTATTAGGTATATGAAGAAACAGGAAAGAGGCCTCCAACTTAAGAAAAAGACAAATAATGCCTTTTGCAATGGAGATTAACCGTGCAATGATAACTACATATCAGCTTTTTGTGCCACTGTGGTAAAAGTACGGCTTATCTGAAGTGCGGTTTATTACAGGAAGACTAACTTAGTTTAAATTCTAAAATGAAATGTTACTAGATGCTGGCAAGTTGGCGCTGACTCACAGTGGCCCTTTCTACAATAACGTGAAGCACTGCCTCTTCCTTCACTGTCTTCAAAGTGATTGTGTTTGAGTCCACTGTGCAGCCACTGTGTGTCAGGCCACTGTGTTGACCCTCTACTTTACCAGGCAGGAGGACCTTCTCCGGGGAGTTTATTCAATGTCCATTTACGACAAAAACAAATCAGATTCAATCCTCAGTTTCATAAATGGGATATATGAAAAACATACAGCTTACATAATACTTAATGGTGAAATGGTGAACCTAAAATTGGTGAATTCTTAGAACTGTTTTTAGTCTATATTTCACAATATGTATAAAGGAATAAAAGTCATATAGATTTGAAAGAATGAAGTAGAACTATCTTATTTGAAGATGGTATACTTAATTTTTACAAACAGCAAGCAAACCCAGCCAAACAAAAGACCTTCTCCTTAAAAAGGCTGCTTTCTCTTGCCTTATTGTGCTTTCTATTATATCATACTCAGGCTTCAGAGTTGCCACGCTTGCTTTCAATAAACAACTACTGCTCAGTATGTTATCCACCTTACATTTATGTTTCGGATTAAATGAGACAATCTACACAAATACAAAGAGTCCAGTACTTACCCCAAACCATACGTCTCTCTGGAGGGATAGCTTGTTGTTGCTAGCAGCTGCCACACACCCTTTCTGATTCCTGATAGCCATGTGCGTAAGAAGGAACTCCTTTCTAGGGCCTTCAGCACTGTGACCTTCGGGAAGCAGGCCACCGGGTCTGTTTTCCTAGAAATCTCTGTGATTCAGTCCACTAACCTTTTGACTGATAGTCAGGTACTTCTATAACACCCAGGGAATACTCTCATGGTAGCAGTTAAACTGCCATTGCTACCCAATCTTCCTTCTTCCTTTCTTATCAAAACGACTTTAAAGAATACCTAATATACAATCTTTACATTTCTCTTTCCTTCCTCAACTTTGCTGTCTGATGAAACTACCTTTTTGAGTTATTCTCTGATTACTTCATATGCTGGGCATGTTTTTAATACATTGCTGGTATGTTGTTTATAACTGACACACACACACACACACACACACACACACACACACACACACACATATATATATATATATAACTTTCAAATCCCGTTTTTTTCTTCTCCCAGGTACTGTCAGTCCTCTCAATAATTTTTTTTAGAATGATCTTAGAGTGTAGAGAGTGAGCTCATTATCTTAACACATCTCCACCCCCTCCTGCCTGCCTGTTTGGTGCTTCTGCAATCATATTTGTGACTTTTTTTCTTTCTGCTTTGCCCTATAGTGTCCCTCCTCCTCTCTCTCCTCACCCCACCATAGTGCAGTACCTTCAGGTCATCTAGGGCACTATTTTAAAAAGTGTTTTGCTTTTCACCAACTTGTATTAAACAATTCAAACACATTTTATTTCATCTAATTCATTGCAATCTCTCCATGTAACATCACCCATCCCACCTCATGTGTGCAGAGTAGAAATACTCACTAAGGTTTTCAAATGAACTTTGTTCGTGGGTGAATGCTACCCCCTTCTTCTCAATTGGTTGATTATTTTAAGGTAGTGTTCTTGTTCTCCTTTTAGGGCTGTCTACTATTTGGCTGAAAATTGAGCCATAGGGGTGAATTTAGTTCTAGACGAAGGACCACAGTCTCAGGGAGTCTACCTGTCTCTACCTGATCAGCTAGTCTGATCTCTTTCATGATTTTGACATTTTTCTCCTACACTATCCAGACTTGGCCGCTGACCAGAGAGATGTTGCTATATGGGCCAATGACTAAATATATCCTTACTTTTTGCTGATCCTGACTGAAAGTACACTTTAACTTCCGCAGTAAACATTTGTGAATATGGCCTGTGAGTTCTGTGTAGCACTGCAATAAATTATCAAGAAGTAGAATGCCAGGGGCAGAAGAGTTGGTGTCCGCGTAGGCAAAGAATCATGGACCATGGAGGCGTGGCCGATCCTGTCTTAGGTCATATATGGCCATGCACCCTGTCTATTGCATGTAGCCATGAAAAAGAAACCAGTAAAAGGACTACTATTTAGTATATTTTAAGATTAAAGTATTAAATGAATTATCCAATGACATCCTGCTAAGGAGCATCCATTCACTTTTTCATTTTATTAGTAAAAAAATATTTGAGTACAACTGCTTGTCAGGAATTGGGCCAGGTGCTAAAACTCACTACCAAGAAGTTGGTTCTGACTCATCGTGAATCGATAGGACAGATTAGAACTGTCCCTTTGGGTTCCCAAAGGTGAAATCATTGCAGGAGCAGAGCTATGTAGCAACACCTCTCTTTGACCAGTGACCAAGTATCTCTTTGGTCCTTAGTCTCTCAGCCACATGGTCCTTTGGTCTTTGCTTCCCTGGGCCAGAAGCCAGCAGATCTTCCTCTGACAGCCCTATAGCCTCAGGCCAGAGGAGGAGAAGGTGCCCCATAGTCTTGGGCCTGCTTCCGACTCTGTGTCACAGTCCCTGGTGCAGCTGGTCTCGGGTGGCCTCTGCCGCTTCAGATAGAAGTATTGAATGTGCTCTTCCAAGGTTCTTGGGTTGTCTCTCTCTGTTGCTGCTTCAGAGATGATTCAACTTTATTGCCAATGGGGTGGTAATAAAAACTGACCAGTCCTCTCTACTAGCATTGCACCCTATGTACATCATCCCGCCCAGTCACATTGTGAGTGTTACAGAAACTTGGGTAGAAGAGCCAGATTACGAAATTTTACTCCAGACTCCACAAAACACTATTTCTCCCTTCCAAATATTAATGAAAATGAATTATATTTCTTCATTACTAGATATTTTAGGTTAGTTAAATGTTTGATATTACCAATATCTTAAAGTGTTATTTTCTTGAGAAATAAAGATTATATTGTAAATATTTCCTTGAATTCCAGACATGCTTATGTTATGAATCACAATTTTGCCATCTACTAATGTCTTTAAATACCAAGTGTGTGAAAATGGGTTTATATTTTCTGGTAACAAGCTGATGAAATCTTCTCAAATCTCTTTAAAACTCTATTCAAATTGTTGTAGTCCAAATACAATTACAATGAATAAATTGTTTTAATTCAAAGTTCTTTCTAATTTGTTTAGAGTAGCATATCAAAAGTTATGATGATTTTATGTGGTCCAAGTAAGCACCAGCGGAATTCTGTACCTGTGAATAATACGAGAGCCCTCAATTTATCATTGATCTATGTGCTTAATAAAGACCATGAGTTCTTTCTAGCAAGTGGACATTTATTAAGGCTATCTTAGTTTGTCTGGGTTATAGTAATAGATAGGAAATACATTGAAACATAAAAGAAATATTAATGTAGCATATAAATATATTATTAGACAATATTAATAAATTTATTCTATGTCAATCATTTAAATTAGAAACATATTGGTACATTTTCCTGATAATTTAACATTTAAAAACTATAATTAAGATACTTACAGATATATATTTATATTTGCTCCAAGTATATCCATATATGTAGTAGTGAAAAGTTTTGAAACCCTTTTAGACATAATCAACTGGAGAGAATGAGTCATAGAGTCTCGGGACTCAGAACCATAGTACAAATGAACAAAAAATGAACTAGACTGAAATCTGTTTCATTACCTATTATCCCAGTCAACGTCTTAGTGACAAGTGAATCAATTTTTGCAACTGTTTCTTTTGTTGTTTATTGTTTGGTGCTGTCGAGGTGACCTTAAGCCTTCTGGTTTCCTGGTGGTTCATTTCATATGCAAGCAAAAGGCCTATCCCTCAGTCTCCTTTCCTTCTTTATATCAATATTTTGCTGTCTCATCCCTAGTGCATACTGCTAGCATAGTCTCTCTAAAAAGGCACAGAGTAAGTGGTAACTAGATTATTACATTTAGTTAGATATTCTATTTTATTATATATACATTGCTATTTAAATAAAATTAGCTTTACATTTTGACGTTTGTATTATATATTCCTATAGTTGGTTAAAGATTACATTGTTATTTTATGAAATACTGCCTTAAAGAGAAAAAATAGAAGCCTTTGAAACACATAACGTGAGTTAAGTTTTTATCCTGTAATAGCATTTGTTAAATGTGTGTTTAAAAGGAAATATACTTGCTAAATATAAATACATTTGTTATATGTTGTTATTTGCCATCAAATCATCTCTGACTCACATTGTCAAACTTGTGTCACCTTCCTGCTCATTGCGACTATTGTGTCTTGTTGTCTTATTGACGGTTTTCTACTTTATTAATTCACTATATAACCACTGTTATTTATTAGACAACATTTCATTTTGCATAATTAATGGGTATATATAAACAGACTCTACTTTCCTGGGCTCAGACTTAATTGTTCAGTTCTGCGTAAACTTTGGAACCAGCTGGCACAGGTAAATATTGTTTAAAGATTATATCATGATTGAAATGAACTCCTTTAGCTTGGAAATAAGAAACTCTAGGTATGTGTTTTAATTCTTCTACCAATCTTCTGCGCATGCTTCTTTAGACAAGTCCCTTCACCTGCTGGGTCTCGGGTTTCCTCATCTAGTAACTGAGAGATCGCATTAAAAGCTGATTTTTCAAAGTTTCAACATTCTGATTCTATTGGAAATAATTAATGTTTACGACTTTCAAAACGTTTGACGCCAGTAGAAAATGTGATAGTTTGAATTAGGTATACTTTCATGTAATGCACACTAAACAGGCACAAAGGCGAGAACAGAGGATTTCCAGAGGAGGACCACATGAGTAATGAAGCACGGGGAGCAGAGGTGCATGTGAGCGAGGTGAGGGCATTCTGCACATGTGGCAGGAAGGTGAAGGAGACCACGGGCAGATTGGATTGACTGCAGTGGGGACTTCCTGCTGGAGAACAATGGGAAAATGATATTTTTGAGTCTGTGAAATGAAGTAAAGTGTCAATTAGCACAGTGCCTTGAAAGTCACCCTGAGGAGTGTAGTGATGATGCTCAGTGATTAGCGCCCTCTGCTGACTTTCAACAGGAGGGCCAGAGAATGAATGTGTCTCAGAAATATCTTCTTTAAGCTGTTCTGAGGATGAGGAGCTTAACAATTTCATAGAAAGATTAACTTGGTAATATTGCACCTGAAAATGAGCAGAAGAGCCCTGGCTGTTTTAAATTAACTATAATATCTAGGTTAGCTGGATTTTCTGTGAATGCAGTTACAAGATAGCTTTGTGACTTAAAGGCCAGAAGACACAGGATTCGTTTTCCTGTCCATTGTCCCTACACAGTACTTGCGTATGCTTTCTTACACATCGGGTACTTATGTGCAAAGGACGAGAAAGATGAATCAGTTCACTTTTCCTCAGAATGAAACTTTTAAAGAAATACTTGACATTAAACTAACGTTTCAATGCTCCCGTGTGTCTGTTAGCAGGTTGTAACATAATGCATTATTTGCACAAACATTATTGTGATGCATACGGAGTGTTTTATGCTTGTCATATGTGAATATCTTTAATTCACATGGATTTATTAGGATGACTTTTTAAAAAAATAAACTCACCTTTATGTCATCCAGCTCTAAACGGCGTCACTCCTCTGTGTCTGTTGTTGGAAGAATAAAATGAAGTATTTCACGGGTTGTCTTTCTTTCCTAGTCTTTCCTCGCACTGGTGACCTTGCTGTCCTCACCTGCTGTTTATGAGCTAGTCAGCAATCAAGAACTTCCCAATAAAGCAGAATATTCTCTTCGTGAAGTCCCAACATGCATTACCGTAAGTTGCAATTTTCGTTTTGATTCCTTTTTGGAATGTAAGTATTTGACATTGAATGTACATATATAATTTGACCACACCAGGAAAAATAACCCCAAATACCAAACAGACAAATGGGGAAAGAAATACTATTTAATGACATTTAAAAATGTTTTTGATTATTCACTCTTGGGTTCTCAAAGTTAATAATGATCTTTTGATCCTGAGATTGCCAGTAGTGCCTACATGATCTCAATAAAAGTTTAATTCTCCCCAACCAGGAAAGATGCTTGCACAGTGGAAATAGGTGAATGAAAGATTTTTATTGGACTCATTATATTATTAGGCATACCAAAGCTGCTTCTTCACAGATTTGGATAATTAGGAATAAATTGTATCCAAGGAGTCCTTTTCTTTTTCAAATCATTTTAATGGAGGCTCGTACAACTCATTGCAATTCATACATCCGTCCATTGTGTCACTCACATTTTTTCTTTCTCCTTGAGCCCTTGGCATCAGCTTTTCTTTTATCCCCTTCCACCTCCCACCCTCACTCCCTCACGGACCCTTGATAATACATACATTATTATTATTTTGTCATGTCTTACACTGTCCAATGTCTGCCTTCAGCCACTTTTCTGTTGTCCATCCCCCAGGAAGGGGTTATATGTAGATCCTTGTAATCGAGTCCCCCTTTCCACCCCACCTTCCCTCCACTCTTCTGGTACTGCCACTCTCACCATTGATCCTGAGGGGTTCAAAGTGCCCTGGATTCCCTGTGTTTCCAGTTGCTCTCTGTACCAGTGTACATGCTCCGGTCTGACCGGATTTGTAAGGTAGAATTGGGATAATGATAGGGGGGTTGGGGGAAGAAGCATTTAAGAACTAGAGGAGAGTTGTATGTTTCATTGTTGCTACACTGCACTCTGACTGACTTATCTCCTCCCCAGGATCCTTTTGTAAGGGGATGTCCAATTGCCTACAGATGGGCTTTGCATCTCCACTCCGCACGCCCCCTCATTCACAATGTTATGATTTTTTGGTTTTTGATGCCTGATCCCTTCAACACTTCGTGATCCCACCAGCTGGTGTGCTTCTTCCATGTGGGCTTTGTTGCTTATGGGCTAGATGGCTGCTAGTTTACCTTCAAGCCTTTAAAACCCCAGACACTGTATCTTTTGATAGCTGGGCACCATCAGCTTTCTTCATCACATTTACTTATGCACCCATTTGTCTTCAGTGATTGTGTAGGGAAGGTAAGCATCATGGAATGCTAATTTAATAGGACAAAGTGTTCTTGCATTGAGGAAGTATTTGAGTGGAGGCCCATTATCCATCTGCGACCTTAATATTAAACCTCTAAATATGTGCATGTAGATCTATTTCCCCATCCTCATATATAAGTATATTTACATATGTACATGCCTGTTTATAGACCTCTATAAATGCCCTTTATCTCCTAGTTATTTCCTCTATTTCCTTTTATATTCCTCTAGTCCCAGTATCATGCTCAGCCTTCATTTGGGTTTCAGTAATTCCTCTACATTACCCTTAATCTTGCCCTACCAGGCCTCTTATATCCTCTTTGCCACTGATTTTGGATCACTTGTTGTTTCCTTGTACCTGGGATTGTTAGCACCCACTTCCTTGGCCCCACCTCCCCCTCTCCCATGTCCTCCCATGACCGTCAGTCCCATTGTTTTCTCTTCCAGATTGTGTTTATACAGCCTATCTTATCTAGATTAACCTGTAAGATAATAATATGCACAAAAACAAGACAGAGCAAAAATAAAGCAACAAAATATAACAAAACAACAACAACAAACCAATGACAAAAAAAGAAAAGCCTGTAAATATTTCAAAGTGTGTTTGTTGACCTTTAGGAATGTTTTCTGGTTGAATCTGATGCTCCAAGGCTCTGGCTCCATCAGTGCGCCTCCATGTGGCTCATGGTCAGTAATGTCTCACAGGGATTGAGTTTGTGTCCCACCTTGAATGAGCTATTTATTTCCTTAGTACCTCCAAATGAGGTCATCCAGCTGTGACCCGATTAACAGGCTAAATTCCACCCCTTCACTCTTAAGTCTCATAGTGATAACAGATTATATAACTACCACAATATATGATGTAAGCAATTCATATTAAGAAAATGACTCACATAGTTTTAGGAACAGACAAGTCCTAGTCTGAGCAGGTTCCATGTTCCTGAGTCTGATGTTAGTCTGGAGGCCTCTCCTGGTTCATGTAGCTGTAGGAGCTGATGGACCCAAGATAGCCCCCAAATCTGATGCTCATGTGTTTTTTTTTTATGTGAGCAGGATAGTGCATTTGGAGTCCATTCTACTAGGTTAGATTCTATTTAGAGATTTTGAAAAGATAATGTAACTGTGTGCAACAAAAAAGGCCTGACTTGTGGCAGACAGGGGACTGGTTTATGCACCTGCTCCCACAACCATCTCATGCAGCAGTTTTTGGACAAAAAATTGCATGCCTCTTTGAACCTTACTCATAGAACCATGCTCTGTGAACCTTATTCATCTGGCTCTGCTCCATGTGACTTCTTTTTGTGTCTTTGAATAAAGAGTGACATGAAAGGACAGTGATTTGATGATGTAGAAGAGGTGAATATAAAAATGGAGGAGGTGCTGTCAGCCATCCAACTAGATGGGTTTGAAAAATATTTCCAAGAATGAAATTGCAGATTTGACAAATGTGTTAAGTGTAGTGGCTGGTACTTTGAATGAGATAACATTGTTTTATAAAAAAATTAAATACATAGCTTTGGAAAAAATCTTTTTTGGGGGGTACCCCTCATATAATAACATATATAATATATATTTAAATAAAGTCTGCAATTTTACTATGCTTTTCTAAATATCGTTTGATTAGGGGCTCATATAACTCATCACAATCCATATATACATCAATTGTGTCAAGCACATTTGTATATTCATTGCCCTCATCCTCCTCAAAACATTTGCTCTCCATTTAAGCCCCTGGCGTCAGTTCCTCATTTTCCCCCCTCCCACTCCACTGTCCCTTCCCTCATGAACCCTTGATAATTTGTAAGTTATTATTTTGTCATATCTTTCCCTGTCTGACGTCTCCCTTCACTCACTTTTCTGTTGTTCATCCCCCAGGGAGGAGGTCACATGTAGATTCTTATAATCGGTTCCCCCTTTCCAACCCACCCTCCCAGTATCGCCACTCACACCATTGGTCCTGAAGAGATCATCCACCGTAGATTCCCTGTGTTTCCAGTTCCTATCTGTACTAGTGTACATCTTCTGGTCTAGCCAGACTTGCAAGGTAGAATTTGAATCAAGATAGTAGGGCGGGGTGGGGAGGGGAATGAAGCATTTAGGAATTAGAGGAAAGTTGTATTTTTCATCGTTGATACATTATACCCTGACTGGATCATCTCCTCCCAGAAATCTCTCTGCAAGGGGATCTCTGGTGGCCTACAAATGGGCTTCGGGTCTCCACTCCGCACTCCCCCCCTCATTCACTATGGTAAGATTTTTTGTTCTGATGATGCCTGATACCTGATCCTTTCCACACCTCATGATCCCACAGGCTGGTGTGCTTCTCCCATGTGGGCTTAGTTGCTTCAGAGCCAAATTGCCACTTGTTTACCTTCAAGCCTTTAAGACCCAAGATGCTATGTCTTTTGATAGCCAGGCACCATCGGGCTATATCTTTTGACAGCCGGGCACCATCAGCTTTCTCCACCACATTTCCTTATGCACCCATTTGTCTTCAAGGATCGTATCATGGAGGTGAGCACACAATGATATAATTTTTTTGTTCTTTGATGCCTGATAACCGATCCCTTCGGCACTTCGTGATCACACAAGCTAGTGTGCTTCTTCCATGTGGGCATTGTTGCTTCTGAGCTAGATGGCTGCTTGTTTACCTTCAAGCTTTTAAGACCCCAGACGCTGTATCTTTTGATAGCCGGGCACCATCAGCTTTCTTCACCACATTTGCTTATTCACCCGCTTTGTCTTCAGGGGTTGTTCGGGGAAGGTGAGCATCATAGAATGCCAATTTAACAGAAGAAAGTATTCTTGCATTGAGGAAGTACTTGAGTAGAGGCCCAATGTCCTTCTGCTACCTTAATACTAAACCTATAAATATATGTACATATCTCTTTTTCCCTATCCTTATACATAAATATATTTGCATATGTACATGTTTTATCTAGACCTCTATACATGTCCTTTGCCTCCCAGATCTTTCCTATGTTTCCCTTGACTTTCTTCCTGTCCCACTCTCATGCTCAGTCCCCATCTGGGTTTCAGCAATTCCTCTTGGTTACATTACCCTTGATCATGCCCTATCAGGCCTCCCACACCCTCTTCACCACCGATTTCGATCACTTGTTGTTCCTTTGTCCCTGGGTTTGTAAACACCACTACCTTTCCTCCCACCTCCCCCTCTCCCATGTCTCCCGGAACTGTAGGTCCCGTTGTTTTCTCCTCCAGATTGTTCATCCAGCCTATCTTATTTAGACAGGCCTGCGGAGATAATAACATGCAAAAAAACCCAAGACAGAGCAAAACCAAGCAACAAAACACAATAAAACAACAACAAACCAATGACTGCAAACAAAACAAAACACACCAAGAAAGCTTATAGTTATTCAAGGATTGTTTATTGGCTTTTAGGAGTGTTTTTCAGTCCCTTCTGTTGGGGTACCACACCCTGGCCCCAAAGTCCTCCTTCAGCATTGCACCCCCTTAGTGTTTTGCCTAGGTGTGATGGAATCAGATCAGGTGCAATCCCCACACTGTGTATTTGGTGTTGTTCTCTGTAGAGCTATGGGTCAGTGAGGGGCATCATGTCACATAGTGGGGCCAGTCATGTGGTCCTAGCTTGGACTGGCTGCTCTAATGCTGAACATCGTCCTCATCGCCTGGCGGGCCACTTTCTCCTCCTCCCCCTTCATGTGCTCCCATTTGCTCTGATCAGATGTGTCCCTCTCATGGAGCTGCAAATTCAATGCTGTCCTTTGAAATAAATTCTTCTGGGGGAAGGGGCACTTAGTAGTTGGGATTGGGGCCAGTCCCTCAGACCTCTTCACTGGTTCCCTACTCCACGCCAGCATGCTGAATTCCCATCTTGGAGCACTTCGTTGATTTCTGGTCCCTCTTTCCCTGTGGAGATATAAACATTATCCTCTCCTTGGGTGGGTTAGTGCCCTGTGCCCCCGTTACCCATTTATTTTTAAAATTATTATTATTATTTCCTTTCAAAACCTCCTTTTTAGTTGTATACCATGTGTATCCCTGTATTTGGTCTGGTCCCTGCCATTCTACCTGGGCCTCACCCCAGGAATGTTTGTAAACAGTTGCTTTTTCCCTATGCTCCTTTTGCATTTTTTCTTTAAAGCTTACTTCAACAGACTCATGTTGTATTTCCTTTTGTGCTTGGCTTACTTCGCTTAGCATGATTTCCTCCAGTTCTTCCCATGCAGCGATGTGCTTCATATGTTCATCACTGCTTTTTAGCAATGCGTAGTACTCCATTGTATGTATGTACAATATAATCCAATTGTTAGTTGATAGAAACTTGGGCTGTTTCCAACTCCTTACAATTGTGAATTGTGCCGCAATGAACATTGGAGCACAGATTTCTGGCCTTGGTTTGTTTCTTGCCTCTTATGGGTATATGCCTAAGAGGGGCATTGCTGGGTCATATGATACCTTGATTTCCATCTGTTTTAGATATCGCCAGATTGATTTCCTTAGTGGCTGTACATACTTACAAGTACACCAGCAGTGGATGAGATTTCCTGTCTCCCCACAGCCCCTCTAACACTTGCTGCTTTCTGATTATTTAATTGGGCCACCTTTGAGGTTGTTAGGTGTTACCTCATTGTTGTTTTAATTTGCATTTCTCTTATGGCTAAAAATCGGGAACATTGTCTCATATGTTTGTTGGCCATTTGAATTTCTGCCCTTGTGAAACTCCTGTTCAGGTCCTTTGCCCTCCTCCTCACTGGGCAATTAGTTTTTTTCTTCTTGGAAGCTAGCAGAGTATTGTAGATTTTAGTAATAAGGCCTTTGTCTAATGTGTCATTGATCAAGATTTTTTCCCAGTTGGTGGGCTCTCTGATTACTCTCTTGATGAATTCTTTCGATGTACATAGGTGTTTTATCTTCAGTGTATCCCATTTGTCAATTTGTGCCTCCTCTGTGTTTGTGTCCTTCCCTATTTCTGATAGACTATATTTTCCCTATACCAATGTTCTCAAGTTGGTCCCAATTCCCTCATTGATGGCCCTAATAGTTTGGGGTTTAACTTTAAGGTCTGTGATCCACCTTGAGTTTATTCTTGTGCATGGAGTGAGATAAGGGTATTGCTTCATATTTCTGCAGGTAAATATCCATTTTTTCCAGCACTACTTGTTCAAGAGGCCATCTCCTTCCCATTGTATATTTTTGAGGCCCTTATCAAAAATCAGTTGTCTGTATGCTGAAGCTTTTATTTCTGGGTTTTCAGTTATTTTCCATTGGTCTGAGTATCTGTCATTGTACCATTACCATGTGGTTTTGACAATTGTGGCTGTATAGTATGTGCTAAAGTCAGGTAAAGCTAGCCCTCCTACTGTGTCCTTCTTCTTGAGGAGTTCTCTGCTAATTCTGGGCTTCTTCCCTCTCCATATGAAGTTGGTAATCAGTTTTTCCATTTCTTTGAAGAAAGATGAGGGTAATTGTATTGGGATTGCATTAAAGTTATATAGTGCTTTAGGCAGAATGACATCTTGACTATATTGAGTCTTCCAATCCATGAGCTTGGGATATTCTTCCATTTGTTGAGGTCGCTCTTGGTTTCTTGTAATAGTGTTCTGTAATTTTCCCCATATAGAACTTTTGTTCTTTAGTCAGGTTTAACCCTAGATATTTCAATTTGTGTTTGGCTATTGTGAAGGCTACCACCTTTTTGATCTCCTCTTCTGTGCTCTTATCTGATGTATGTAAATTCCAATGGACTTCTGTTTGTTGATCTTGTATCTTGCCACTCTGCCAACCTCCTTTATTGCTTCCAGTACTCCCCTTGTAGAACTTTTGGGGTTTCCCATATATAAAATCATATCATTACCTTTTTAATATTCTTTTTGCCCTTGTTTATTCTAAACATTTTATTTTTTTAAATTTTCTTACTTTGGGAAAATTTAAATTTATATGAAGTACTTCTGTCATTATTTTGTTGATGTTATTTGAGATGTACTTGTTTGTCACTAAAGTCTCACTAATTTTTTTAAGTTAGATTTTGTGGTGAAATGAAATTCCTTGATGTCTTATTTGTGGTTATTTGGAGAAGTGAGACCAATGATGTTTATTTATAGAAAGAAATTCATATCAAGCATATCAAGGAAATGACTGACATAGTTGTAGAAGCAGGCAAGTCCTATTCTGAGTAGGTTCCATATTCCTGAGTCAGATGTTAGTCTGGAGGCCTCTCCTGGTTCATGTAGTTGTAGGAGCTGATGGACCCAAGAGTGGCAGAAAGGTGACAGGCTGTTGGATGCAGAGGGGAATGAATCAAGGTCACAAGGTCAATCTCGTGGCTGCAGAGGCAAATAAATCCAGAGTGGGTCAGTAAGTTGGCTGGCTGGATGCTGAAGACTCCCAGGATCAGTGTACAGTATGGCACACTGTTGGCTTACGTCTAAAAAACTGGAAGTTGATGAGCCAGATGCAGGATACAGACCCAGCGAAAAGCAAATTGTTTCCCACAGGGTCAACTTATATTGGAAGCATGCCAAATACCCAAGGAAATTAATTGCATCAAGGTTGTGACTTGAGTAGGTTTGTTGTATTCCATCATAATCTTATCCAATTATGGAGGTATATAATTGATTAGCTGTCATTATATTGTGTTAAGTTAAGCCATAAGGAATTTCAAAGTTTTAACTGCGAAACCATTGAGAATCCTGGTCCAGCCAATTTAAAACAAGGTCTACTATCACATTTGGTGTAGCTTTTCTGTCTTTGCCATGTGCACCCTGTGACTGGGTGAGCTCAAGCATATAAGCTGCTGAAGACTTTAACAGGGATTGGTCAGTTTTACCATTCTTTTGGGCATCAAGTGAGCCACTGCAGAAGCAAGAACAATGAACCTCATGAGCACAAAGAATGAAAAGCCACATGAGTAGACTAGGTCTGAGATACTGTGCAAAGAAGTGGAAACAGTGGTGGCAGCAGCAGCAACATGAGACAACCTGGACTTCCTAATCTACGGACCCAGTGAAGCTGGGTGCCTTTAGCCAGGAGGCTGGCCTGCAGTGCACAGTGTCCTCTGGGCATTATAAGCACTTCACTAGCCTTGTGACACTTACTGCCTGAGCAGGAGAGAGAGAAACATGCCTAATGGAATGGTTGCTAAGAGGCACTGCTATGGACAAAAGGACTGTATCCTTCATATTTTCCAATATTGACTTGTTGCCACTTGCTAGCTTCCCTAATAAACTCCCGAGATCTGAATATTGTGTGTGAGTTCTGTAGCGGATCATAAAACCCAGCAGAGAAGTGGAGCGTGGTGGGAGGGCGGTTGGCGTCAGCAAAGGATAAAGAAGGAAATTGGAGGGTGGAAGCATGTCTGGCCTCTGCCTCATAGAAATCAGCTTTGGGCTGATAAGGGTGTGGATTTGGAGGTCAGACATGGCCTTCCCACCTTTCTTTAGACTCCATTAACTTTTTGTTTTGAAAATTTCCAGTTATACTTTGTACTTACTTATGTCTTGGCGCTACTTGAGTGATTGAATGATAACAATTTATGTGTCTGCTCCTTCCCTAGATTGTGAGTACCTGATTTATACTTAGTATGTAGGTGTCCAGTGAGTGGTCATTGAAAACGTTATTTCTAATAGCATTGCCTTTAGTAAAATGAATTATGGAAATCAAGTTCCAGTGAGTTATATTATTTAATCTAGAACAATATCTTATGTTTTTTTCTTAAGTTTTCTTAGCTGTCTAAAGGTGTATTCAAACTTATTTTATCATGGAAAGAAAGCATTGTCTTTTTTTAAGTCTTTAAAAGACTGCAAAATATTTTGCTATTGTACTTCTCCAAAAGTAAGTTTTTTTCAATCCTTACAAGAATCAATGCTTATTTTTATTTAAATGTGGATAAACTCTTGTGTTTAAAATAAACACAAAAAGCCAACTTTAGTGATGTATGACTTTTTTTTCTTAATGACTAACATTTTTTATTGAATTGCCTTGACATATAATTCACTTTTTCGTACAATGCAAAGTTTTAAATATATTAAAAATAGTCGTGCACCCAATTTTAGTTCCTTTTCTTTATTCTTGTATTGACATCGGGTTTCTTATAGCTACCACTGTCTAGCTTGCTTTCTTTTTTCTGAAAGAATTGCTCTACTTCTTCCTCTCTACCAACTCTGGATTCGCAATAATGAGACTTCTTGATCAACGATGTCATTGAATTTTTTTTCCTGTCAAAAGTCACCAGGAAACACGAAATTCTCTAATCCAACGGGAATTCTCCCTCCTTTAACTTAATTTTATACCTTGCAACTGCCACAGTCAGTCCATTCCTCCTTGTAACTGTTCTTCAAGTGCCTTTTACTCCGGCTTTTCTGTCAGTTGTCAGGCTGCTCCTCCTCGCCTTTCAGAAGCTTCTCATCCTCCGTCTGTTCTAGGCCCTTCAGACGGAGGGCTTTAGGGTCTTTGACTTCAGCTGCATGCTGACAATTCTCTAACTCATAGCCCTTGACTTCTAGATTTATATCCAGATTCCTACTCCATTTTGCGTACCTGGAACTCATCAGCATCTTAGTTTTACTCTGTCTACCGCTGAGCATGATGCTTTCTCTTGCCTAAATAATTTCTCTTTCCTATTTCCCCGTGCCCACATAGGATGTCACTACCCATGCAGCTGAGTAAGCCACAAACAGGAAGTCATGGCTGACTTCTTTTGCTGCTTTATTGTATGCATGTCACAAAGCCACATTATAGATTTTACCTTCCAAATACCTTGATCTTGCTTTTTCCATTCTAAGATCACCCTAGCTCAGGTCCTCATTTCTTATCTGGATTAGTTAAATGATACCCTGATTATTCTTTTTCTTCCAGTCTCAGGCTATAATTTGTCCCTTGTGCTACATGAAAGGAGCCCTTTACACAGATGCGGAAGACATTCGAGTACTTAAAATCATTGCTAATTTCCCTCTGCTTTTAGCCTTAGTTCAGACTCCATTGCTCTGCACAGAGTTTCTCATTGCTTGTCAACCCCTCTCTTTTCTTATGGTCCATACTTTCGAGCAAGCTGCTTTCTGTCTCTGGACGCTGAAAGGCACACAAGCTAGCATTTTATCTAGATAGCTCTTTTTCATCTTTTAGGACGCACAACAAGCTGTATCTTTTCTGCTACTTTTGTAACCCAGGTGCTTTGTGAATGTACTCTCGCAGAACCTTCTCCATGCACAAGATCCGTATTCTCACACTATCTTATAGTCATATTCATGCGATCCTGTCTCTCCTAGGAGACGGAAAACTTCATGTGGAGAAGGACTACATCTTGATCACGCCTTCCTAAAGTTTTACCAGGCTTTTTACTACTATAAGCCTGATAAGTTCTCGTCAATGTTCAACTGTTGTTGAAATCAACTGTTATTTAGTTACTTTATGTGGTCCGAGCTTTAAGTGAGTTGAATCTTAAGGAGTTGAATCTCTTTTTAGGCTTTATTCAAGTAGATTGAATTCAGTAACCTACATTTTTATTTAATGGAGTTCTCATGGCATGCACTCTGGCATGTTTTATTAAGGAGTTAATAATTGCATGTGTGTGTCCATAAATGAACACTTATGACTGTTTGCATGCATATATTTATTCTATGTTATGGGTATGATATAAACACCATACAGATAATATTCAAGTTATATAACTTTTGTAAACCACACAATCCCCTCACATGTTAGCATCCTATGCTTTCTATGTGTGTTATACATGAGTATTATGTGAAAAAAACAGTATTATCTCACTGTTTTTCACTTTCTTATCTGTTATTTCTATCTCTCCCCATCGGTCTATAGAGTTATAAAGTGTATGTTAGATGACATGCTAGTTTGCCTGTAAATAACTTAGTTTGCACCATGAACTGGTTTGATTTTGTTGTGATTTGCTTTGCCACTCCGAAACCCACAGCCCTTTCATTACATCCAAACTATTAGTGATAGTCCCTTAATAGTGTCTAATGCATCGTCTATAAGAAGCTTTCTCGGTTTATATGTAGGACATGTATTTACATATATGTATCCTGGTGATGCAGTGGTTGTGTGTTGGTCTGTGGTCTGTAAAGTCTGCAATTCACAACCACCGTGGGAGAAAGATTGGTTTTCTACTCCCATACAAAAGTCGTGGAAACCCACATGGGGTCGCTACGAGTCAGCATTGACCCAATAGCAGTGAGGTTTTTTTTTTTTTTGTTTGTTTTGCACAGTGAGCTTTGAGTACTGTAATACATATATACACACATAAGTACATATATACACACATAAGTACATATATATAAACAGAAAACCTCTATATAGGCTATAGACTATATAGAAGACTATAGACTATATATATGTGAGGTGATCAAAAAATTAACAATTCATGGAAAACTTGAATAGAAAGATAATGAAATTATCTTTCAAATGAACTTGCTGAAGCCCCCTTGTGCCTATACCTCAGTCACGCTGCCTGGTAAGCATCAGACTGCTAACCTCGGTCCGCTGGTCCAAACCAGCTGTTCCACAAGGAAAAGATGTTCCTATCTATCTGTGCCCATGAAATTCCCATTTCCAGAAGCCCTGCAGAGGGCCGCTATGATGCGGGATCAATTAAATGGCAGTGGGTTCGCTCTGGTATTTATACTTGGTCAGATCAAATAAAAAAATTCATATATTACATATGACCATATGTTTTTAAAATTCCTTTAATTCTAAGGCTGCTCTCCCGACTATATTGATTCTCTGGATAAAATGGGTATAACATTCTACATTATGGACTTAATTATTTCCTTAAGGAACTTTTCAACTGTCTTCCTCGTCCATGTAATGCCTATGAACTAATGTTTGATCTTAAAGCTTGATTAGATTTTGCTTTAATTATTTTTTTCAAGAGTTCTTATAGATTTCCTGTTACATAGGTTACATCATCAAGCATGCGATATATGTTTTTCTGTCTTTAATAATGTTGATACTGAATACTAAAATCAGTTAGCATTTTCAGCCTTGTCCTTGAATATGAACTTTCTCATAAACTTTTCATTTAATATTTTCAGCTTGGCTCTATGATTGTTGTCTTGACTTGTTCTTTTAACTTTTTGTCTTAGTCTTAGAAAAATGAAATGATTCTAAATCTGCCACTTGTTTTCTACTTATTACTTTAAATTCATTGAAATTGATTTAATTAATTTTTAAAATTAATTTATTTTTTAATCCTTTTATTGGGAGCTCTTACATCTTTTATCACAATCCATACATTCATCCAGTGCACATATGCTGCCATCATCATTTCTTTTCTTTTTTACATTTTATTAGGGGCTCATACAACTCTTATCACAATCCATACATATACATGCATCAGTTGTATAAAGCACATCCGTACATTCTTTGCCCTCATCATTTTCAAAGCATTTACTCTCCACTTACGCCCTTTGCATCAGGTCCTCTTTTTTTTCCCCTCCCTCCCAGGTCCCCTCTCCCTCATGAGCCCTTGATAATTTATAGATTGTTATTTTGTCATATCTTGCCCTATCCGGAGGAAATTGATTTAAAAACAACAACAAACTTTCTTCTTGGGTATCGCTGAGAAAAAAAAATTATAAAAAAGGCAAACTACATACTTGATTCTTTTCATTTATTTATGAATTTCTGGGAATGGATTTATGGGGTAGTAACATGTTAGTAATATGTAACAGGTACATTTTAAAAATTATTATACTAATTAGCTTTGGATTCTTATATTTATGTATTTCAGTCCAGTATAATTATTGATTTTTTCCCGTTTTATTTATTTTTAAACAGTTTTATTGACACATAATCCACATATACAATTTAATAGTTCAGTCATGTCAAGCAGTGTTGTAATCCTCACCACAGTCAATTTAGAACATTTTCTTCTCTCTGTATCCATTGTTACTAGCTCCATGTTCCCACACCCTCCCCAGGAGACCATGAATCCAGTTACTCTCTGTATAGATTTACCTCTCCTGGATTTCAGATACTGAAAATGATACAAAAGAGGACAAACAATCTAACAACATACAAAAGAAGACAAACAAACTAACAATAATAACAAAGTAAAACTGACATACCTCAATCCAAAGAGAGCTGAAAATAATACAACTACAACATCCGCTGAGTCCATCCTTGCAGCCACCGTGTCAGTTCATTCTGTTGAGGAAATTTTTCTTTTTCACTGAACTTCTAGCAAACATGATGCCATCTTGTTAGGCAAGAAAATAACAATTATTGCTTCTGATGCTTAAAATATTCCTGTGTATTTATTGATCAGTGTTTGATATCTTGCTTTCCTCATGTCACATGCCCCAGGTTACTTGTATTAATTTTCTGTTCAAGTCTGGAATATGTTTCTTTGGCAAAGACTCCTTGTTCCTTTTACTTGCTGCAAATGATATTCAGAAACTATAACCTGGAACTAAGAATGCTTACTGCCCAGAGTTGTCATTATTTTTAGGCTTTTCGGTATAGAGCCAAGAGGAATATACAGTCTTTTTAAAAAGAAAACTTAATCATGAGCTTATTTTGATATGCTATCTCTTTTGATTATATACTTATATTTCTTCTCTTTGTCTCTGAAAGCCTTGTTTCCAAATGACATGAGCAAAATTACTTATTTCTGTATCATTCAATGCACATCTAGTTTTAAAATGCAATCAGATCAGTCAACAGAGGTTGATATTTCTTTTCTCTCTGTCTTTATAATATATGCCACTGGAGATTTCCAGTCAAAATGATCTATTTTAAAATTACTTGAAGAACGTAAAACTCTATTCTTTCTGGTTATATAACTAACCTCAAATATACTTTGTTTGAAGTTTAGAGGAGCTATTTTTCTTTTGTCTTTTTAGCTTAACTGTATTTTTTCTTTTAAACCATGGAAAACAGTTATGTGGTTCCAGTTCATAACAAGGTCAGTTCACAGAATATATTTTAATACTAATCCTGTCTTCTCTCCACTAATGAATAGCTTTTGCTGGCTAAACTGGTAATTTTTATATGCAATTAATTAAATATGAAATTATTTTAACTTAAGTAAATTAATTAAACTTGTATAAAATAAAATTTCATTTCCTTAGAAAACTAGCCATGTTTCAGGTTTCAAGTACTACATAGGCCACATGTAGCCAATGACTATCCCATTGGTGGGCACAGATGAGAAGGTTGCCGTCGTTGCTGAGTGTTCTATTGTGTAGCACAACACTGTAGATAATAGCTTTTGTTAGTTTTCAGTTTTCCCCCTACTGCCCATTTTAAAAATTACATAGTGATGCTCTGCTTAGTATCCATCCAGCCAATGTCTGATGATATACTTGGCTGTGGTACCATAAGGTTATATCAGAGTTCAGAAATCATAATCAAAGAAGGGGATACAGCAAACACAACAGCTTCCTGCATGCAACACAAGTATCTCTCATCTCTTGTATACAAAAGCCGTATATAGTAGTATCAGGTATATAATAGTACAGTACATATATAACATGTAGCACGTATATCTTGGTAGTTAAATTAAACACACCTATGGTACTGGCCTATTTATGTGGTGTACTGTATTTTTATCTAAAAACTATTGTAAAATTGCATATTAGGGTACCCCTAAACACTGGAATTGTGCTGGGCAGAGGAAAACTTTCTTTCCTTTTTAAAAAAATTTTAATTAGCAAAGTTTTCATGGTAAACATTTTTCCATGGAGCAATCATCAAGCATTCTGAGTTAGTGCACCCAGTAGAATTGCGTGGGACGGTTCTCTCTGGTCCACTGAATTTTTCTTAAAAAACATTTTCGCTTGAACCTTGTTTTTGGTGGTGGCTGATTTGATAGAGCAGTGTGTGTAGCTGTGGTATTTTGTTTCCTGCTCGGAACTGCTGTGATGCTGAACAGCTCTTACAATGAAGGAGCTGTGGGAAACTCAAGTGTACAAGTGGTCTTCTCATTTCAAAAAGATGAAATGTTGATTGATTACAAACTTCGTTCTGGACATCCATCAATTTCCCAAACGGATAAAAATGTCTACTCATAGCGCCTTTCGAGTTTCTACCACATTAGACTGTTAATCAAATTTTCTATGTAGAGGTTCTGAAAAGATTGTGTTAACAGTGTGTGACAAAAAAGGCCTTATTTGTGGCAGATGGGGGACTGGTTTTGCCAACATGGCAATGCACCTGCTCTCACAGCCACCTTAGCACACCCGTTTTTGGCAAAAAACAGCATGCCTCTCTCGCCCCATTCACCTGACTCATCTGACATTGCTCTGTGCAACTTCTTTTTGTTTCTGCGAATGAACAGAGACATGAAAGAATAGTAATTTGAAGATGTAAAAGAGGTGAAGGAAAAAATGAGGGAGGTGCTGTCGGTCATCCAAACAAGAGGTTGAAAAATATTTCCAAGAATGGAATTGCATATTTGACAAATGTATTAAGTGTAATAGAGAGTGCTTTGAAGGCGATAAGGTTGTTTAATGAAAATATGTAAATTCATAGCTTTGGGGAAAAAAATCCTTTTTGGGAGGTACCCCCTCCTATTCTTAAGTAGTAGTCAAGTAATATTTAATTTTCTATCTTTCTTTTTAAAAAATCATTTTATTGGGCATTCATTCAACTCTTATTACAATCCATATATACATCAATTGTATAAAGCACATTTATATATTCGTTACCCTCATTGTTCTCAAAACATTTGCTCTCCACATAAGCCCCTGTCATCAGCTCCTCATTTCCCCCCCACTCTCCGCATTCCCCATCCCTAGTGAACCCTTGATAATTTATAAATTATTATTTTGTTATATCTTACACCGTCCAACATCTTCCTTCACTCACTTTTCTGTTGTTCACCCCCGAGGGAGGAGGTAATATGGAGATCCTTGTAATCAGTTCCCTCCTCTCTACCCAACCCTCACTCTACCCTCCCTGTATGGCTACTCTCACCACTTGTCCTGAAGGGATTATCTTTCCTGGATTCCCTGTGTTTCCAGTTCCTATCTGTACCAGTGTATATCCTCTGGTCTAGCCGGATTTGTAAGGTAGAATTGGGATCATTACAGTAGGGGGTGGGGGTGAAGCATTTAGGAACTAGAGGAAAGTTGTATTTTTCATCTTTGCTACACTGCACCTTGACTGACTCATCTCCTCACCGTGACCCTTCTGTAAGGGGATGTCCAGTTGCCTACAGATTGGCTTTGTATCACCACCCTGCACTGCCCCTCATTCACAATGATATGATTTTTTTTTTGTTCTTTGATGCCTGATAACTGATACCTTCAGCACATCATAATCACACATGCTGGTGTGCTTCTTCCATGTGGACTTTGTTGCTTCTCAGCTAGATGGCCACTTGTTTACCTTCTAGTATTTAAGACTCCAGACACTATCTCTTTTGATAGCTGGGCACCATCAGCTTTCTTCACCACATTTGCTTATGCACCTGCTTTTTCTTTAGCAATTGTGTCGGGAAGGTGAACATCATGGAATGCTAGTTTAATAGAACAAAGTATTCTTCCATTGAGGGAGTGCTTGAGTAGAGACCCAATATCAATCTGCTACCTTAATACTGAATATATATATATGTATGCTCTAGATCTATTTCCCCATCCTCATATATAAATATATTTACATATGTACATGCCTTTATTTAGGCCTCTGTAAATGCTCTTCGCCTCCTAGCTCTTTCCTCTATTTCCTTTTACTTTGCTAATTTCTCACTATCATGATCAGTCTTCATTTGGGTTACAGTAATTTCTCTCGGTTACATTACTCTTGATCATGCCCTACCAGGTCTCCTATACTCTTTTCACCACTGATTTGGTCACTTGTTGTTCCATTGTCACTAAGTTTGTTAATACCACTTTTTTCCTCCCATTTCCCCCTCTCCCATGTCCCCCTGCACCTGTTGTTCCCATTGTTTTCTCCTCCAGATTGTTCATCCCGCCTGTTTTATTTAGAGAGAACTGCAGAGATAATAACATGCACATAAATAAGACAGCAAAACCAAGCAACAAAAGAAAACAAAACAGCAGCAAAGAGCCAATGACAAAACAAATCAAAAACACAACATAGCAACAACAACAACAAAAAGCTTGTAGTTAGTTCAAGGACTCTTTGTTGACCTTTAGGCGTGTTTTCTGGTCGAATCTGATGGGGTGCCAAGACCCTGGCCCCAAAGTCTATTTTTGGTGTTCCTTGGGGACTTCGTTGCTCTGTTACCCCTGTTGTTCTGTTGCACGCCCTTAGTGTTTTGCCTTGGTTTCGTGGGATTGGATCTGGCACAGTTCCCACACTGTGTTTCCCGTGTTGTCCCCTGTAGGACTCTGGGTCAGTGAGGGATGTCATGTCACATAGTGGAGCCGGCCATACGGTCTTCTCTGAAGTCAGTGGTTTGAACCCACTCGCCGTTCTGTGGGAATAAAATGAGACAGTCGGCTTCCATAAAGAGTATAGCATTGGAAATCCTATGTGGCAGTTGTCTTTCCTCCAGGGTCACTGTGAGTTGGAATCTCCTTGAATATATGCAGTAACGAATATTCATAGCAAGCATACATATATTCGAGGAACTCCAGTGGAGCAACCATGGAAGACTTTGGTCTCTAACCCACCCAGTGGCTCTCCGAGAGGAAGACAGAGTGATATGCTTCCTGGAAAATACTACTCTTGTCAAATGGAGTCACTGTCTGTCAGCAATCAATAAGATGGCACACACAGCCTAGATGTGTGTATGTATACATATGTTGCTGTGTGCTGTCTCTGTCTCTCTGTATACTCATACATATGTTCTTTTCCTGTTTTGTTATGAAAAGATGGCACGGTATAAATAATCTCCTTACCCTTTTCATTTTACTCCATATTCAAATCTTTTAAAAAAATACTTCCATAGTACTCCATATGTGGATGTTCTAAACTTATTCATCCAGTTGCCTTTTTTTCCCCTGGACACTTTGGTTCTTTAAAGTGTATAATTGGTGGAAAAATTAATATGTTTCTATGTACCAGTGTGGTTGTCTTTGTTTTCTGTTGCTGTGTAACACATTCCTACAAACTTATTAACTTAAAACAATACCTATTTATTAACTCAAAACTCTGTACATCAGAAGTTAGGTGTTTCATGACAGAGCTAAGTGCATAGCTTATCTCTCATAAGACTGAAATTAAGGAAGGAATTGGGCTTATTTGCACCTGATATTCCAGGAAAAACATGTCCCCAACTTTATTCCTGTTGTTGGTATAATGTAATTCTTTACAATTGTGGAACTGAAGTCTGTGGCTGTTGGCAGACACACTTCCAGCTCCTGCAGTTACTCTGGGTTTTCTTCACTAGACATCCCAACTGTGCAGTGGAGAACATCCTTGGAATCAAACTTCTCTCATGCTTCACCTCTGGCTGACTTCTCTTGTGTCCATTCAGAGAAAATTCATTGCACTTCAAGGAAGCCCTGGCATTGTAATTGTTACGAGCTGGGATGCGATTCACATGGTCGCCTATGCGAACCAACAGCAGCCCCATGGGAGAAAGACTGGACTTTCTGTCCTGTCAACAGTTACAGTCTCTGAAACCCAGAGGGGGTCACTACGAGTCAGCATGGACTCGAAGGCAGTGAGGGGTTTCTGTGGTTTGTTTGTTTTGGTGAAGCCTATTCCAATAATGTCTGTACCTTAAAGTCAACTGATTAAGAACTTTAATTATCTCCACAATATCCTCCCACAGAAGTACCTGCCCTAGTGTTTGATTGAATAACCAGAGTCTGGGGAATTGGTTTTATCTTAAAATTCTGCTGACTAAAGTATATTTGAGATAGGTTTCTAGACATGAGATCATTGGGCTGAAGCTAATTTCAGATGTGCTATTACTAGGCTTTGCTTAATTTCCTTCTGTAGGGAATGATATGTTTGTATTTCCTTCAACAAAATATTATAATGACTGCGTCCTGAATGCTTCACTAAGATTGTGTTGTTCAAACTTTAGTTTTTGTCTGTCTGACAAATGAAAAATGTTAATTTGTGTTTTCTAATTATGAATAGAGCATCATTTCATGTTTAATAGTCAGGACCATTGATAGTTCTTCTGTTAACTGTATTTGTTTATTTGTGCTGTTCCTTTTCTTCTCAATTTTAAGGCTTTTTAAAAAAAGACTTAAGACCTATAGCTTTTCTTGTTTTCATGTTGTATTTGTATTAAAATGCGGGTCCCTGCAAACAAGTATGAAATTGTACTGTAGGAAATTAAGTGAGAATGAGACAAATTACCCTTTCCCCATAATTTTCTTTTGCTTTCTAATTCCTATCACTTAATTTTCTGTTATTTGATAGGCTGTGCATAGAATGATAATTTGTATCCTTTCAAAGGATTTGCTGAAATCATATATCTGCAAATACAAGTTTGTCTGGAGTAAAGCCTTTATTTGAAAAATGTTACCAGTTACGTACAGGTGATCATATGGAAGTAGGCCAGGGCCTATTCTTTTTGAATGACCTTTAATAAAAACAGAGACACAGTTGGGGTAGACATCATTTTAAACTATATCTGCAACCAATGGATTCCAGGAAGCTCCTAGAAACGATCAGAGACAGAGAATTCTTCCTTTCCCAGGCCCCATGGAAGGAATTCACCCGACCAGTACCCATTTGAGACTGTCACCTTCACAGCTGGGAGACAATGCACTTCTGTTCTTTGAAACCACCATTTTTTCTGTCTTTTGGTTTACCAGTCCTGAGAAACTAAGTTTGGTAGTGGGGTGGGGATGATTTTATTACAAAACAAAACAAAAACCCTTAAAGATATGGAAGTGGCTTTGGGAATTTTTACAGTGCCCAATAGTAAAGGCCTAGGTAGCCTTGAAGACTGAGCGTGTAGACTTATATGTACTACAGGTGATTCTGGTGAGGGCGCAGAAAGAAATGAAGAGAGAGAATATTTATACTATAATTAACAGAATATTGCTAGAAATGTGCACATTAAATGTTTTTGTGATGAGACCTTAAAGAGAAATTATTATTTCATTAGACATAAAACCAAGGTAATTGTTTTTATAAGGTAGCAAAGAACTCGACTGAGTTATGTTTATGTGTTTGTGGACTCTAGAACTGGTAGGTGGTGACCGTGGATACTTTGTAAGGTGTCTAAAAAAATTGTGTAGGTACAAGCCCTTCTCTCCCCGCTGCTTACAATGAAAGGCGAGAGGGAAAAGACTGAGAAGTGAACTGCATAAAATGGAGTTTGGGGAGGAGGGGAGGAAGGGGGAACCTATTGCAATGATCAACATATAGACACCCCCCCACCACCACACACACACACCGAAGAGGATGCACACAGAAATGTGGGTGAAGGGAGACAGCGATTGGCATAAGATATTAAAATAATTATAACTTGTAATTTATCAAGGGGTCACAAGGGTGAGAGAGGGGTGAGAAAGAAGAGTAGCTGATACCAAGGGCTCAAATATGTGCAGATATACTTGTTACATTTGTTAGCTAGACACATGGGTAGACTGGAGAAACAACTCTAGCGAGACTCATTTGTGTATGAGAAAGAGATTTATATAAAAGAGCAATTTATATTGAGAATACATCCTAGCCCAGTCCAGATCAAGTCCATAAGTCTGACATTAGCCCATATGTCTGATACAAATTTATAAATTCCTCTTCAGACTCATGTAGCCATGCAATGACACTGAATGCAGGAAGATTACAGGCCAGTGGGTGAAAGGTCTTGTAGATCCAATGGCAGTGGAAGCATCTTAATGCTGGTAGGAGTTGCCATGTGGCTCTTCCAGCTTCCGGGCTCTAGTGTAGCTCCCTGTGTCTTGTCAATAGGAAGACCAAGGAGAGAGAGAGAGAGAGAAAGAGAGAGAGAGAGAGAGAGAGAGAGAGAGAGAGAGTTAGAGTTCTGCCTCCAGGGAGGAATTTAATCTCTTTTGAGTCTCCAAATGAGGTCATCAAACTGTGCCCTGATTGTTAGGCTAGACTCCACCTTTTCAGAAATTGACAGGAGATTATGTAACTGCCACAATGCAATTGATGTATGGATTGTTATAAGAGATGTAAGAGCCCCCAATAAAATGATCTTTAACAAAAAGGGGAAAAAAGGAAAAAATGGAGTTCAAATTAGAAGATTTAGAGCATTTGTAGCCAATCTATGTGGTATAATCAATGCAAGCATTCTCTGCAGAGGATGCCAATGGTCTGACTACAGGAATGTTTTGTAAATACATAGTATCTCAGCAGAAACATAGACAGTGTAAGACTGAAGAGGGTAGACGTGGGATGGAATGAAAGAAAGCTATCTACAGCAAGGAAGTGGGCTGTGAAGTTGTTTGACTGTGAACATATGACATCCTTTTAAAAAATGAAAAGACCGTTCTAGCCAGTCGGGCTCTCAGCATGAGTCAGACAGGTAGAGCAGCCACTTTCTCAGTGCCAGTGTGGGATGACAACCTTGGTTTTAGAAGGTGAACTGCTGGCCTGGTGGGCTAAGAGGACGGGGTCAGACAACAGTTGAAGTTTCAGAGGACGAGGATTCTTTCAAGCTTGAAGTCGAATGGAATTGGCCCTGCTGGATGTTGGGCTTAATTGGTACCTATCACCCATTTCTGCTTCCAGTTTCTCCGTTTCGGAGTAGAGATGCTTCTCTTTATACTTCACCACTGTCCTTTGAAAGCAGATGACTTGCATTGTAGGTTTCACAGACGCAGCATACATGGAGAAGGATTTTGTCCCAGGATGGACCCATCTAGGGCCCCCTTCATTCCTGATATATATTTAAGATGTAAGGTTTTCTATCTAGGATTAAGAGTTTCAGGATGTGGGAATTGAGTGAATGGGAGTAGCAAATGTTGGAGGACTGGATTTTTCTTTTTTTGGGGTGGACCAGAACATAGTAATTTGTGTCTCTCCAAAATATGTGTTGAAATCTTAATATTCCTACTCCCAATTCCGGTAAATGTGACCTTGTTTGAAAATAATGTTTTTGTTTTCTTTTTTTACATTCAAGGTATAACAATATAATTTTATTTTTTAAAGTTTTTGGTACCTGTATACACAGCAAAACTTGCTCACACGTAACACTTTCTAGACATAGAGTTCAATGATATGGTTACATTCTTTCATATTGTATCAATGTTTGCATTATTTTGTTTTATTTATTTCACTTCCATTGACTTAATGTCTTTGACCTCCAGCATCATTTGTATTTTAAAAGATTCTGCCCTTTTGTCTTAACTTTTTTTAAAAAGAGAACAATATTCAAGGATGACAATTTTTATTTTTTAAGCTGAACTGTTTTTCAAAAATATAAAGATGACTTCATGGAATTGTTTTAAGGCTTCAAGAGTGACTTAAGTTTCAGGGACTGCTCTAGACTGAGCAGGTCCAATGAGTCTGAACTTTTTAAGACTGTGAAGATAGGTTCTACATGTTTCCTACATTTCCGATGTGAATCACCTATTATGCCCTCGATCAGAAAACTCAGTAGTGGAACTGAGCATCATCTGATGCTTTGGGGCTCAAAGTAGAGGAGGCAGCAGTGTATGAGGACAAACTTGAACTCTGGCTCCTTCTTTGACTCATGGGTTTCCTTTTTTCAGTTATGTCTGAGAAAAACAGAAACCAAATACTGTGTCTTAGATGAACACCCATAAACTTTTATGATTTCAGAAACTACTCGCCATATAGGAAGTAGAACACAAACTTTTAAAACTATATTATACTTACTGTCTGGATTGTTCTACAAGACCATGTCAATAGGTTGTTTCTTTTATGGTGTTAGCAGTTAGGTTTGTATGAGGTCTTACTGGAGTAGAGTAGGTCCTAATCTCTTCTGACTATATCTTATAAAATCAGATACTAGATCGAGAGATCCTATGGACTAGATGCCATATGAATATATATCTGCAAGCCAAGGAAAGTCAAGACACAAGGCCTAATAGAACCTTGAGTAGATAAGGAAAAGTCTTCCCATAGAGGAGAAGGAAATTGGCCCTTTTCACCCCCTACATTTGCACTCCTAGCCTCCAGAATCATGAATTTCCATAACTTTTCATTCTTTAAATACATTTTGTTTAAAGCTGCCCTCTTTGGAGAATTTTGTTGTGGAAGTTCAAGGGAACTAGGATAATTTTGTTTATTAAATAAACTCAATTTTATTTGGTTTGTGTCAGAAAATAATTCTATTTACCTATGAAGCCAACTTGCAGGAGTAGTAGGGACATTCGGAAATAGGACAGTGAATGTAATTAGGCCCACATTGATCTGTTTCTTGGTCTCAGTCTCTCTCCTCTTTCTTTCTGTTTCCCGTCTTAGTGCCATTGTTAGACCAACATTATGTAGTTTTAAAGAGTTTATATTTGTAAGACAGCAGTCCTACAATAGATTTTTTTTCTTATTAACCATGTGACCTTTGGCAGTTAGACGTCAGTTTTCTGTTGAAGGAGAATAAGCACACATTTTTACTTCAAGGCTATTGTAAGGATGCAGTTAACTGGATTAAGAAAAGTATTAAAATGCTAAGACCACTGCCTGGCAGTGGTTGCCTAATTTATAGTTTGTTGTTATCCTTATGATTAGTGGTATTTACTTTTTCAGGTGGCATTTTCTATAGAACGTGTGAGACTACCTGCTACTCTGTGATGACATCGCCACTCTCAAATTGGAGATGGTTATTTTTCTCTGCATTCCTCATTTAAAAATTCCAGTAGAAGTATCTTGACTTGGCTGATGGTCAGAAGCCAATAAACTAATCAGTCAGAAGCCACTACTAGGCATATAGAGGGTGGAGTACTTGGCTTCCCAGTACTGGCAGCCTCAACGAGCTGTTTCTTAAGAAAAGGTCACGTAGCAAAAACGCAGACATTGGAACAATTGTAAACAGAGTAGGCATGTAAATGTATATCTATTTGTGCAAAATGAATTCTCCTCTTTCTTTTTTCCAATCTTGCTTTCAGCCTAGAGTACTGCATTATTGAATGGGGTCTCGAGAAGAGCAATGTCTTTCCAAAAGACAAAGTCTCAGACTACTTTTTGTGAGTCCCAGGCCTTGCTTGCATTAGCATGTTGCTAGGCAGCTGTTTCTTGATTTTGGAAGCTGATTGCCTTATTGACACGTGTTACAGTGCTTATAAACTGAAGCTCTCCATAAGGCAGGCTTCCCAGGAGTTTCATTTCCTTCCCTAAGTGGTGATCCATCAATGTAATCCTCTTTGAAGAAGAAATTATTTACTGTAACATTTGTTCTCAGAAAATGCATTATCATTGATAGATTGCGGCAATCTACTCTTCTATTAGTTTGTTGGTAATACATTCGCTATCATTTTTATTCTTACTGTATGTAGTACTTAGACTGAGAAGCTGAATTTAAGAGTCACAAAGCATCACTGGCTATTTAATAGTGTGAGCTTCGTGCTATATTTAGATAGCTGCCAATTTTACCATCACCTATATTTTACCCGGCTGCTGGAGAAAGTTCTGTGGTCCTCCTTTCTGGCACGACTATGCACAGACCAATCAGTAGCCTTTTCTCTCGGAGTAATGAAGATTAGTGATCCGCAATAAATTCTAGATTATTTTGTGAAGATTAACTATGTTAAAATCATGATAATTCATTTTTATAAAATCATAATAACAGCAGGTAATTAATATATATATATATGTATATATACACACAGGAAGAACTACTATCATTACAACCACTATTTGAAGAACTGTACTGTAGAGTACTTTCCTAAGAGTGTCCAAATGACTGAGTAACTCAGAAGGGCTCCCGTGGCCGAGACTGGCCCCTTGTAGTTACGTCAGGCCTGCAGGACTGTCAGAATAGTAAGATTAGGGAAAGAGAGAGGGAGAGATGAGTTCTCTAAACATACAGTGGAGAATATGAATATGAGCTGCTTAACTTAAGCTCTAGTATAATCTTTGGAACAAAGAATGTCCACCTAAGATGCAGGCAACAACCAACGGTCTTACCATGTAGTAATCTTTACTGCTCTTCATGGATAGGCAATTCATTTAATATGTGCTTTCTGTTGACTCTTGTGCTAACATGTTTCACATTTTTCAGTATATCTGCACATTTATAAATGCATTCTAAATGTAAGGTGTAATTTCATAAGCTAAGCTTAAACAAAATCCATTTTTTAAAGTATCTCTGAGATTTAATTACCCATGATTTCACTTCTATATTTTAACTTGTGTTCATAGGGTATTTGCAGCATCACCGACCAGTTGTTGCTGTTGTTAGTTTTCCCATGTGCACACAGTGTACGTGCTCCATACTGTTTTCCCATGTGTACACACTATAAGTGCTCCATACTATTTTCAAGGCTGTGATCCTATGCTTGCCTTTTGAGGCCGCTCAGTGATTTTCAACTGCCAGCCTCTCAGATAGCATTCAGATGCTGAACCATCTTTATCACCCAGGGACTCCTTCCTCCTATGCATGTTGTTAGTGTCTTCACGTCAGCTTCAACTCACAGAGACGAGTAGTACCCCACTGCCCAGTCCTGTACCATGCTCACGATGGTTGCCATGTTTTAGCTTATTGGAACCACTAGGCCAATTCATCTCATTTTTCACCTCACCTTCTACTTTACCCAACCTTGTGTCCTTCTCCAATGCTGGGCTCCTCCTGCTTACTTATCTAAAGTAAGTGAGGCAAAGTTTTGCCAGCATTGCTTCTAAGAAGCATTTTGAGTAATTCCATTCAGGACAGATTTATTTGCTCTTCTGGTAGTCTATTGTATATTCAGCATTCTTTGCCAACACTATAATTTGAATGAGTCAATTATTGTTCAGATTTTCTTACTTATTGTTCAATTTCCCCATTTATCTGATGATTGAGAATATCCATCTTGGATCAAGGCAGCTTAGCTATCAAAGTAACATCTTTGCATTTTAGAGAAGTCTTTTACAGTAAGTTTGCCTAATGATATATGCTATTAGACATTAGGATTGGACAAACGCTCATTAACAATTTACCATATGCAGATGATACAACCTTGCTTTCTGAAAGTGAGGACCTGAAGCACTTGCTGATGAAAATCAATAACTTCAGCCTTCAATATGGACTACAACCCAATTTAAAGGAAGCCAAAATCCTCACAATGTGACTAATAGACGACATCATGATAAACAGAGAGACTATTGGAGTTGTCAAGGATTTCATTTTGCTTGGATCCACAGCCAATATTCATGGAAGCAGTAGTCAAGAAATCAAGCTGTGTTCATCTGGGCTGACTAGAGAAACAAATTCATAGACACTCATAAGTATATAAGAAAGAACTTAATATCAAAGAGCAATTGTACATTAAGAAAACATCCCAGCCTAGTCCAGGTTAAGGGCATAAATCCGATTATTAGCCCATGTGTTCATTACCAGTCTGTACATTCTTTTTCAAACTCATGTAGAACATGCCATGATACTGAATGCAGGAAGAAAGACCACAGGCCAGTGGTTGAACAGTCTTGTGGGTCCAATGGCGGTGGAAGCATCTCAGTGTTGGTGTGGGTCTCCATGTGGCTCCCCCAGCTCCAGGGCTTTGGCTTCAATAGCATAGCACTTCTAGCTTGTCAGCAGGAAAATGAAGCAGAGAAAGTCTCTCACCACCAGAGAGGAACACAGGTGAATCCTCTGGGAATACAGTTCCTAGAATCCTCAGGAGAAGGCCATGCCCACACAGGTCTCATTGGCTGTGACCTGATTGACAGGCTAGACTCCACCCCTCCACAGTTTGACAGGAGATTATATAATTACCACACAAACAACATAATACATTGGCCAAATCTTTTACACAGGACCTCATTAAAGTGTTGAAGAGCAAGGATGTCACTCTGAAAACTCAGGCATGCATGACTCACACGCTGGTATTTCCAGTCACCTGATATGCTCATGAATGTTGGACAGTAAGTGAGGAAAATCATAGAGGAATTAATGTATTTGAACCATATTGTTGGCCAAGAATACTGAAAATACCATGGAATGATAGAAGAACAACAAATTCTATCTTGGAAGTACAATCAGAATGCTGCTCAGAAGCAAGGATGGCAAGACTTTGCCTCACATGCTTTGTACATGTGTCTGCAGAGACCAGTTTCTGTAACAGGCCATCATGCTTGGTGAAATGGAGTCAGCATAGAAAAGGAAGACTGTCAAGGAGATGGATTGACACGGTGGCTGCCACAATTAGTTGAAACGTGACAACGATTGTGAAGATGGTGCAGAACCAGCGGTGTTTCATTCTGTTGTGAATTGGGTCTCTGTGAGCTGGAACTGACTCGCTGGCACTTAAAACCCAAACAACAACAACGATAATATGCTTCTTGATTTCTTGATTGGTACTTACATGGGCATCGAGTGTTAATACAAGAAGGAAACCCTTCACAACTTCAATTTATTTACTATTAACTGCTTCTCAGATTGTATAGTATAAATACATACATAGTATGTGTAGATATTCAAAGCTTGTATTCATACGTCATACATACACATAGTTATTCAGATATACTTATTCATACTATGTATGAATAACTAAGGTGAACTAGTACAACCAGAGCACACAGCTTTTCCAATGATAAACCATGCAATTCTCCCTTGTTCTCTTTTAATGATTGCCACTTGATCCATGTGTAAATTCCATATGAGCACAATTATGTGTTCTGGAATTATCTTTGTTTGCAATTCTAGCCATAATTTCTTATGATCCAGACAGTCAAATGCCTTCCCTAGTTGATAAAACACTTAATTTTCTCTGTGTTCAGCCAATGTCCAATGGACGTTAGCAAAAATAGTCCTTGTCCACATCCTCTCCTGCACTCATCATGAATTTCTGATAATTCCGTCATTTTTATGTTTAGCAAAATTTGCTACTATGTGATATTAATCATATTGTTGGAAAATGTCCACACTTTTCATCTTTCTTTGGAATGTGCATACATGCAAATATCTTCAAAACGTCTTGACTTAGGCAAGCAGACATTTTAACATTAAACATTACTTGTGTTTCTTGAGGCATCTTATTTTTTTTGTTCATTAAACTTTTGTTTAACTTATAATTGAAATAAGATTGTTTATATATCTTTATTTTCAAACAAGGAAGAATTAATATGTAATGGATATTTTAAAAATGAACAATCTAATTTAAATATCATCAAGATCTAAAAAGAATACTTTTAAAGTAAGAAATAGATGTTCAGTCCCTTAAGCCCTTCCATCTGGAGTTGTTTTTTTACTTTTAATAAATCATTTTATTGGGGGCTGAGGCATCTTATTTGATCTTCTGTGAATTCCCGTAGCCGTATATGTATTTTGCCAATGACTTCAGCGCAGCTTGTATGCCTTTCTTCAGTATCAGCAGTTCTGGTCACATGTCCCCTCCTGAAATGGCTCAGGCTTGACCTATTCTTTGTGTGGTGCAATGATTCTGTATTCCTTCCATCATCTTTTGCATCAATTTTTTTCACATAAAATTCTTCAGTATTTCAATTAGATTTATTTCTCTATCATCATAGATAAATATATTTACATATGTGCATGCCTTTATTTAGACCTCTATAAAGATCCTTTGCTTCCTAGTTCTTTCCTCTATTTCCTTTTACTTTCCTCTTGTCCTCCTCTCATGATCTGCTTCATTTGGGTTTCAGTAATTACTCTTGGTTACAGTGCCCTTGATGAAGCCCTACCAGGTCTCCTGCCCTCCTCACCACCAATTTTAGATCACTTGTTATTCCCTTGTTCCTGAGTTTGTTAACACCCACTTCCTTTCCCCTACCTCCCCTTCTCTCATGTCTCTCCAGAACCATTGGTTCCATTGTTTTCTCCACCAGTTTGTTTTTCCCACCTATCTTTTTTAGATAGACCTGCAGAGATAGTAATGTGCACAAAAATAAGACAGAGCAAAACAAAGCAACAAAACAACAACAAAAATCCAATAACAGAAAAAAGGAAAGAAAAGTCTGTAAATAGTTCGAGGTCTGTTTGTTGACTTTTAGGGTGTTTTCTGGTTGAGTCTGATGGGGTGCCAAGCCCTGGCCCCGACGTCTATTTTTGATATTCCCTCAGTACTTCCTTGCTTTGCTCCCCTTGCTGCTCGGCTGCACGCCCTTAGTGTTTTGCCTTGGTGTGTGGAGTTAGATCCGGTTCAACTCCTATACTGTGTTTCCAGCGTGTTCCCCATAGAGGTATGACCCCAAAGGGTCAGTTAGGGATGTCATGTCTCCTAGTGGGGCTGGTCATATGGTCCTCTCTGTGCACTGGCTGCTTTGTGTAGGGATATCATCATCAGGGCTTGGTGGGTGAGGTAGTTAGTTTATTGTGCCAACCTGGCCGATAAACACATATGGGGTTAATTGAAGCGCGTAGGGATAAATGGCTCAGTGAGTCTCACCTTTCTAGTTCTCGGGTCCCTTGCTTTGTGATGGTCGGACCAGGGTGCAGCTGCCTTAGCCAGTTCTCTGCTTTAGCTGGCGAAGCTCACTTCCTGCAAGACATCCCTGAGGAGAAGCCACATGGACCTACCCTGATGCAGCCCTGGGTACTGGAGTACCTGTGTGGAGACCCCTGCCAGTGCTGAGATGCTTACACATTCACTGCCATATCTTTCCTCCTGCAGTCGGCATCATAGTGTGTGTTTTGTGAGATGGAGAAGTACTTTGTGGGTTGGTTTTGACATATGGGTGAATGGGTTAATGTTGGGCTTGCGGATTTGGGCAGCACTGGGTTGGGATGTTTTCTTGATGGGCCCTTAATCTTTATATAAAACTCTCTCTTATACATGAGTTTCTGTGGATTTGTTTCTCTAAAGTACCCAGACTAATACAGTGGGCCAGGATGCACTCTACACTCTCTGCCTTCCCATTTATTTTCTCCTGTGTTCTTTGATTAGATATGACCCTCTCCCTGAGAAGTAGCTTCAGTGCTGTTCTCTGAAGTAAATTCTTCTGGGAGGAGGGGCTGCTGTCCACGTAGTTTTGATTGGGGCTGCCCCCTGAAACCTCTCTATTGGTTCCCTGCTTCATGCTAATATGTTGCATTCACATCTTGGAACACCAGTTTGAAGTCTGGTCCTTCTTTCCCTGTGGAGATATAAATAATGCCCTCCCCTTGAGTGGGTTAGTGCCCTGTACCCCACGACCCATGTCTTCCACACCCCCTCCCCAACTTTAATAGCTGTCTACCATATGTGTCCCTGGATTTGGCCTGGCAACTCACATACTACCTGGACCTCACCCAGGCATGTTTGTATACAGTATCTTTTTCCCTATGCCCCTTTTGCAATTTTTTTTAAAGCTTTCCTCAGCAGACTCATGTTGTGATTGTCCTTTATGCTTGGCTTACTTAGCTTAGCCTAATTTCCTCCAGTTCTTCCCATGCAGTGATGTGCGTCATGCGTTCATCACTGAATTTTAGGGATGCATAGTACTCCACTGTATGTATGTACCACTGTTTTTGATCCATTCATCTGTTGATGGAAATTTGGGTTGTTTCTGACTCCTTGCAATTGCGAACTATGCTGCAATGAACATTGGAGCACAGATGTCTGACTGTGGTTTGTTTCTTGCCTCTTCTGGGTATATGCCCAGTAGGGAGATTGCTGGGTCGTATGGTAGCTCAGTCTCCATCTGTTTTAGATCTCGCCAGATCGATTTCCATAGTAGGTGTACATACTTACATGTCCACCAGTAGTGGAGGAGAGTTCCTATCTCATCACAGCCCCTCCAACACTTGTTGCTTTCTGATTTTTTGAATTGGGCTATCTTTGAGGGTGTTTGGTGGTATCTCATTGTCATTTGGATTTGCATATCAGGAACATTTTCTCATACGTTTATGGGCCATTTGGATTTCTGCCCTTGTTAAATTTCTGCTTAGGTCCGTTGCTCACCTCCTTCATGGGCAATTATTTTTTTTTTCTTCTGCAGCTTTTATTTTATTCAGTCAAGTTTCAGGATTTAACACATTTTAAAAATATATATTTAGTCTTTAAATGCATTCTCATACAGCTTACTAATAATTTTAATTTTTTAAAATTACAGTATAATAATTTTACTTTTTTAAAATTTATTTTTAAAATAATTTTATTGGAGGCTCATACAACTGGTATTATAATCCATCTATCCATCCATTGTGTCAAGCTCATTTGTACATTTCTTGCCATTGTCATTCTCAAAACATTTGATTTCTACTTGAGCCATTGACATCAGTTCCTCATTTCCCCCCTCCCTTCCAGCTTCCCCTCCCTCATGAACACTTGATAATTTATAAGCTACTATTATTTTGTCATATCTTAAAATGTCCGACGTCTTCCTTCACCCACTTTTCTTTTGTCCGTCCTCCATAGAGGAGGTTATATGTAGATCCTTGTAATCGCTTATCCCTTTCTAGCCCACCTTCCCTCCACTCTCCCAGTATCGTGGGACAATTAGTTTTTTTTTTCCTTTTGGAAGCTAACAGAGTGTCATAGATTTTAGTAATAAGGCCTTTGTCTAACGTTTCATTGCTAAAGATGTTTTCCAATCCATGGTCACTCATTATTTTCTTGGTAAAATCTTTTGATGTACACAGGTGTCTTATCTTCAGTATATCCCACTTATCAAGTTGTGACTCATTTGTGTTTTTGTCCTTCCCTATTTCTGATAGCCTATGGATTCCCTGCTCCAAAGTTGTCTGATTAGTCCCAATTCCCTCATTGGTGGCCTTAATAGTTTGGGTTTTTTACCTCAAGATGTCTGGTCTACCTTGAGTTTATTCTTGTACGTGGAGTGAGGAAAGGGTCTTGCTTCATTTTTCTATGAGTAGATATCCATTTTTTCCCAGCACCACTTGTTAGAGAGGGCATCTGCTTCCCATTTGTTCTTTTTGTCAGGTATGTCCCTAGATATTTCTATTTGTTCTTGGCTATTGTGAAATGTACCATCTTTTTGTTCTCCTCTTCTGTGGTCTTATGTGATGTGTATAGCAGTCTGAAAGACTTCTGTTTGTTGATCTTGAATCCTGCCACTCTACTATATTCTTCTATTGCTTCCTATACTCTCCTTGTGGAATTTTTGGGATTTTCCATATATAAAATCATATCATATGCAAATAATGATAGTTTTACCTTTTCCTTCCCCAGGCAAATACCTTTGATGTCTTTTCCTTGCCTTTTACTATTAGCTAAAACCTCCAGTATGATGTTAAATAAGAATGGAGACAAGGGGCATCCTTGTCTAGTCCCCTTTTTCAGTGGGATTGTGTTCATCATTTCTCCATTGACTACCATGTTGGCTGTTGGTTTTTCATGTCTAGTTTGTATTATCTTGAGGAATTTTCCTTCTATTCCTATCTTCTTGTGTGTCTTAAACAGGAATTTGTGTTGGATGTTGTTGAATGTTTTTCCCACATCTATCTATATTATCATGTGGTTCTTATAGTTTTTTATGTCAATGTGGTAAATGATACTAATTGGCTTGCATACGTTGAACCATCCCTGCATCAATTATATGAATCAAACTTCATCCTGGTGAATTGTTTGTTTTATATACTTTTGTATTCTATTGACAAGTATTTTGTTAAGGATTTTTGCATCCATGTTCATTAAGGATATTGGTCTGCTGTTATACATTTTTGTGGCATTCCTACCTGGTTTTGGTATCAGAGTTACAATAACTTCATAGAAGGATTTTGCTGTCTTTTTCTGCGTCAGTTTAGGATTGGTGTCAGTTCTTCCCTGAATGCTTGGTAGAATTCTCCTGTGAAGCCATGTGGTCCAGGGGATTTTTTGTTGGTAATCCCTTGATAACCTTATCTATTTCTTCTATTGCTATGGGTCTGTTGAGATTCTTGACATCCATCAGGGATTGTCTAGGGAGGGATTGTTTTTCCAAGAATTTGTCCATATCTTCAAAGTCGTTGAATTCATTGGCGTTCAGTCCTGCTTAGTACTGTGCATTCATCCTTTGCATTTCATTAGGGTCTGTTATAATATCTCCGGTTTCGTCCTTTATCCTTGCTATTGAAATTTGTTCTTTCCTTTCTTTGGTTAGGTTTGGCAGTGATTTGTTGATTTTCCGTATCCTTTCAAAGAACCAACTTTTAGTAGCATTAATTTTTTCATAGTTTTTAATTTTCCTTCTGAATATTAGCCCTGATTTTTATTATTTCTTTTCTTTTGCTATTAGTGGGGTTGTCCTGTTGACACTGCAGTAGTTGCTGTAATTTTGTGCCAGAATATCAATCATAAGTTTCTCTTCCTTTTCCATGTGTGCATATATTGCTATGAAACTTCCTCTGATAATTGCTTTTACTGTGTTCCATGAGTTTTGGTGCATCATGTTCTCATTCTCATTGGTTTTAGAAATTTCCAATTTTTTTTCTCTGATCTGGACCAGTACACACTCATTTTTCAATAGAGTTATTTATCCTCCAATTGTTTGCTTTCGTTTTCATTTTCCTTTTGTTGATTTCCAGCCTTATGGCACAGTGGTCAGAGAGAGAGGTCTGTATGATATCTATGTGCTTAAATTTATGCAGATTAGCTGTATGCCCCAACATGTGGTCTATCTTCCATATAGGCCATGTGGGCTTGAAAATAATGTGAATTTTTAAATATTTGGATGAAGAGCTCTGTAAATATCTATCAGGTCAAATTGTCTAATTGTAGTGTTTAGATCTCTAGCCTCCTTGTTGAGTTTCTTTCCCTGTGGTCTGTCTTTTGCAGAGAGCTGCGTATTGAAGTCATCTACTATAATTGTTGAGCTTGTGATTTCTTTTTTCATCTTTTGGAGAATTTGTTTGACATATTCAGAGGGTCTCTCGTTCGGGGAATATATGTTTAAAATGCATAGTGGTTATTTATCTACCATTCCCTTGAGCATTACACAGGGTCCCTCCTTATTTCTTTTTATGGTTTGCACTTTGCGGTCAATTTTATTCAAGATTACAAGTGCAACCCTGCTTTTTTTGAATTGCTCTTTGCTTGATATACTTTTCTCCAGCCTTTGTTTCTCAGTCTAATTTTGTCTGTAGTCTTGAGATGTGTCTCCTGTAGGCAGCTGATTGATGGGTTATGTTTTCTAAGTCAATCTGTTAGCCTCAAACTTTTAATGCATGAGTTCAGTCCATTGATATTTAGGGCACTTATCTCCATCTATGAACTCTGTGATCTCATCTTATATCTTCTTTGTTGGGGGGTTTTCTACGTCCTTTTCTTATCATCGTGTTGTGCGTGTGTGTGTGTGTGTGTGTGTGTGTGTGTGTTTTATTCTTGACTTCTTTCTACCCTTAATCCAATGTTATCTTGGACACTGTTTTCTCTTTGTTGCCCTCTTTGTGGAGTTGTTCTATGTGACGGACTCTTATTTATGTTTGGTGAGTGTTGCTCTGCCCATACTGGGTCAGCAAGGATCTTTTGTAGGGCTGTGTTTCTTCTTACATATTCTTTGAGATTTTCCTTGTCTGTGAAGACTCTAACTTCTCTAAATATTAAGGTTGATTCTACTTAGGAGACAGCATTCTCACATCCTATTTTGAGTGCCTTTTAAGCAGTTTGTTTTATGGTGTTCTATTCTTATATACACATTTTTCATTGACTAATTTTTGGAAACATATTGGCAGACCTTTTTCATAGTATATCTTAGTCTTTGAAACTTCCCCTTAATGAATGACCCTTCTTATTTGAAACACATAGTACAGTTTCCAGTATCATAGAAACTTGCCCTCCACCACAGAAAATGTTTTATCTTTTTAAAAAATTATCTGACGTTTACTTCTTATTAAACGCTTCCTTCTTTTTACCAGGTAACTGAACCATGAATGAAACAAGTATTTGTATACAAATATATTTCTCAGGCCTGAACCCAAATACATACATAAAAGCTGGACATTATAAAAAGAAAGGCTATTAGAATGTCCACAACGGTTTGGTTTGCTTAAATTGACAATGCATGGGACTACTAGTGGAATCTACATTTTGTCACTAGGTTGTCTTACAAATATTTGCATCAGTGGTTTTTAAGTAACCAGAACATTTTGGACATAATTTGAGCAGTAACCCATACTCAGAATAATGATTTAATTGATGTAGGGTAGAACCTAGGTACCAACATGTTGGATTAAGTTCCCTATGTAATTCCATGGTTCAACTATGGTTGAAAACCATTGATATACATGAACTGAGACTATCTATTACAATATTTCAAATAGCTTCTATATAAATTATTTTATATGTTCTTTAAATGCTTCACATTTGTGGACTCCATCTTTGCCTCTTAAATTAATTTACATTTAAAAAAAATTGTAAGTAAACTAGTTCCTCCTTACCCAATATTTTATTCTGCTATTTTAGTTACCTGTGATTGGCCAACTATCGTCTGAAAATACTAATTAGAAATTTCAGTTACAAATAATTCATAAGTTCTAATTGCCTAATACTCTTAGTTATGTTATAAAATTTCATTCCATATTGCTCTGTGCCATCTGGGATTTGAATCATCCCTTTGTCTAGAGTAAACGCACTTTATGGTACTTTCCCTTTAGTTACTTGGTAGCCAACTACATTATTAGATTCTGTGTTGTACTACTGCAGTGCTTCTATTCAAGTAATCCATACTTTACTTAATTATTTTTCTATTTTATTATTGGTATTATTGTATCTTATAGTCATTTTACTGTGTTCAATTTATTATTCTTATTGCTGTGCCTCACAGTTATCTTACTGTGCCTAATGTATCAATTAAAGTTGATCAAAGGTCTGTATGCATAGGAAAAAACATAATCAAAGTGTGTGGAGTGTGGTACAGGCATCCATTGTATTGTTGGGAAGCGCTGTTGAAGGACTTCTGATTCACAGTGAACCTGCGAATAACATAATGAAAAACTGCCTGTCCCTTGCCATCTCCACGATCTCTCCTATTTGTGAGCAATAAAAGACGAAAACCCTCAATGAGATAGATTGATACAGTAGCTGCAAGAATGGGCTCAAACATAGGAAAGACATTCTTTAGTGTTCTTATCATATCCCTACTTGAATAAGGGGTGGGAACGTGGGGTTGGGGGTTGGGGTGGACATACTACTGGCTGTGTAAGCTGTTCACACAGTTCTTGAGTGAGATATAATAACCAGTTCTCCACTGTGACTAAGGATCCATGTTGACTCAATGAATAAGAGATGGCTGCTAGCTGGAAGATTGGTCAACCACTAGCCACTCCATGGGAGAAAGTGCCTGCCAGTCTCTTCAAAGAGAGATTACAGTCGAAACCCTCTGGAGTAGTTTTACCCTGCCCTCTAAGGGCACTACGGAGCCCTGGTAGTGGAGTCATTATGTGTTGGGCTGCACCTGCAAGGTCAGCAGTTCAAAACCAGTAGGTCCTCTAAGAGAGAAGGACAGGGATTTCTATTCCCATAAAGAGTTACAGTCTTGAGACCCCAATAAAATTATTTAAAAAAATAAAGAGTTACAGTCTTGGAAACCCACAGAGATATTTCTACTCTGTCCTGTTAAGGTTACTATGAGTTGGCATCAGCTTGTTGGCTGTAAGCTTGGTTTTGGGTTATAAGGTCACTATTTTTTAGAATTGACTTGTTGACAGACAGCAACCACCACCACATTGGCTGAACATTAGATTAACTTGGGAATTTTCATAAATTTAGTGCTTAGGCCACAATATCCATGAATTAATTCAGATTTGTTCAGGTAGAACCCCAGCATCATATTTTTCAACTTCCCAGGTGTTTCAATGTCAAGTTTCTGGATCATGAATTTAAATAAATCTTTTATATTTGTTTTTAAGTTGTTTGGTAAAGCATAGCCTTACTCTTAGTATTTCTCTTTCAGGATATTATTGATAGACTTATAATTTTGAATTCTGAAGCTAAGATTCATTCATTATTTAACTATGAACAATCACATATCTTTGGACTAAGGTAAGATGTTAAATTTTATTTCAGATATTTAATTTTCTGTATTGAATATGCTTTTATACATATTTTATATACTTTAACAGTATTTTAAATGAACTATTTTAAAACCAAACTGCAGATAATTTGTCTTCCTCTAACATTATAGACAAAAATTGTAACCATTAAATTTTTTAATGTTGCATATTATTCCATTTGTCTATGTAGCAATGCTTATCTATACTACCACTGGGTATTTAGATTTTTTCCATCTTTTCATTATTGTGAATAGTGCTGTGATGAACAAGGTGTGCGTATTAACTGTTCATGTCACAGTATTTACTTCTCAGGGATATATACCAAATAGAGGAATTGCTAAGTCATATGGTATTTCTATTCCCAACTTTTTGGTGAAGTGGTACACTGTGTCCGTAGTGTTTTCACTAATTGACAGTTCTCAGTCAGCATTTGTTGTTTGAACGCAGGGATAAGTGATATCTCATTGCTGTTTTGATTTGCATCTCTGGAGAGCATTCTTACGTGTGTGTTGGCTACCTGAATATCTTCTTTGATGATGGGTCTGTTCATGTCCTTTGCCCATGTTTTAATTTGGGTTGTTTGTCTTTTTTCTTATTGAAGTCTTTTCTTTAAACAAAGTAATGTTTTCCTTTTACAAAGGCATTATTTCACTATTTGTGTATTTGAAGTAATATTTTATTGTATTTTTGAAAAAGTTTATACAAAAAATTAAGTTATCATATGAGAATTTCTACACAAGTTGTTTAATCAGATTAGTTATATTTTCACATTGTCTCAACATTTTCATTAATTGTATTCTGGTTGTTTTGTTGGATTTTTGCAGCTTATTTTCATAATACTCTTAAAAATATAATGTCCAATTACATTTATAACCTATACATATTAGGTTAGATAATTTACTTTCAGTATTCTGCTAAATTCTATCATTGTTCATGTAGTCCAATTATATATGTAAGAACTTGGTATATAAATCTTGTAATTTTGTGTGATTTGAAGTTTTACTGATATCTTCCTCTTCTACTTCCTAGGAACTTAAAAAATCAATTTTAACTTTATTATTGTAGCAATAATTTATTATAGGAGATTTAATACCAAAGTATTCCCAAAAAGTTGGAGATTATGTCCTAAATGCCAACTCTTCCAAGTGTTATTCCATTCCATTCCTCTGTCCAGTTCTCCCTTGAGTATACTCCCCTGAATTCCTATACTCTGCAATCCTCTGCAAGCCTCTCACAGAAACTCATGTGGTTGTGGGTGCTATTAAATCCCAAAACCAAAGTTCAGGCATAGCTTGAGCCAAATGCAGAGTCCAGAGGCAGAAGTCAAAAATAACTGAAAGTAAAAGTAGAATTTGTTTAATTAAATACTTTTATTGGGGGCTCTTACATCTCTTATCACAATCATCCATTCATCCATTGTGTCAAGCACATTTGTACATACGTTGCGATCATCATTGTCAAAGTATTTTCTTTCTACTTGAGCCCTTGATATCAGGTCCTCATTCCCCTCCTCCCCTCCCTCCCTCCTTCATGCACCCTTCATAAGTTATAGATTATTGTTTCCATATCTTACATCATCCTCTGTCACCCTTTACCCACTTTTCTGTTGCTCGTCCCCCTGGGAGGGGGTTATATGTTGATCCTTGTGGTTGATTCCCCCTTTCTCCCCACACCTTCCCTTATCCTCCTGGTATTTCTATTCTCATTGTTGGTTCTGAGGGGCTTATCTATCCTTGATTTCCTGAGTTTCAGCCTTTTATGTGTAGTGGTGTACACGTTCTGGTCAAATCTGATTTGTGAGGTCATGATACTGGAGGGGAGGAAGCATTAAAGAGCTAGAGGAAAGTTATATGTTTCATCGGTACTTTATTGCACCCTGACTGGCTCATCTCTTCCTTGTGACCCCTCTGTAAGGGTATGTCCAGTTGTCCACAGATGGGCCTTGAGTGTCTGTTCCATGCCCCCCCCCCAATTCACATTAGTGTGGTTTTATTCTGGGCCTTAGATGCCTGATCCCTGATATCATCGACACCTCGTGGTCAGACAGGCTGGTGTGCTTCTTCTATGTGCGCTTCATTGCTTCTCAGCTAGATAGATGCTTGGTTATCGTCAAGCCTTTAAGACCCCAGATGCAAACCAGAAATTCCTACTTCTACGAAAGCTCAGTTGGAAAACTGAGGTAACAAAAAAATGAGCCTTTGGTGGAGATTAAAAAAAATTATTTCAGCAGACTATGCTCCCAGAAAAAAACAAAGGAGCTTGACTTAAGTCACACCTTCCAGTAAAGTTGGGTGTAACATGCATCCTGATCCTGCAGTAAGAGAACTCCCTCTAAAATCGATCACAGACACAAAGGCTAGAATCTACAGTGCATTAGAAAATGGATAATGGCAATGAGAATATGGCTAGAAGGGCCATATTAAGTCATAGACTACAACTCAATTATACCGTTCTGTTCATGTCCCCTAATGTATCTATTGATCCTCACTGTATCTGTTTGTTGTTGCTGTTCAATTTAATTTAATTTTTCCTCTGCTTCCAAAAAACCCAACAAATAGCATTTAAAAAGTTTGCTCCACCTTCTTTGAGATTGTCACAACATTTAGATGAAGCTTTGAGGCTTAGTTAAATGTAAATTTTCACTTTTTAACATTACATTATATTTTAAATTCTGAATTTTTATTTGCCAAAATACTCATACAAATATTACAGTATCAATAACTAAGAAAGTTGTCAATTTAATTTGTTTTTCCACTGCTTTTTCCCTCATTTTCCATTGTGTCGTTCCTATCGGCTTTGTTTTTATATATTTCATCATACAGTGAAATAGAATATAACACACAGAGTTACTCTTGATTTTTCAGCAGAACTTAGTACGAGCTGTCACCACTTGTGCTCACCATTTACTCTTTAGACCACTTGATTTGCCTTTTTTGCAGCACTGCGCTAGAGCTGTTCATCTGCTCCTTCTAAAGTTAACCCTAACGCCCCCGCTCGTGAATAAATCTAGTCCACTCTTCTCTTTCTAACCCTCCTCTTGCGATTTACTGACAGTATCACTTGATACCATAGGTAATTTCTTTCTGCATAAGACTTTCCTTTGCTACTCTGGGGCCACACATACTTGTGACTGCGGGATTTATTCCCCTTTAAATTAATTAATTAAATTTTACTTGGGAGTTAAGGCGTATATCATGTATTTCCATAGTTCATTCACGTCAAGCAGTAGTCTACAACTGCGATCACAATCAAGTTTCCCAACATTCCTTTCCTCCCTGGGCTCCTTGACATCATTTCCCTTTTATGCAGCTTCTCTTACTTTGCATCCTCTAAGCAATTTCTACATGTTGAAATGTGAAGGGACTGAAAAAGTCCATGGAAAAGGCAATTAATAGATCGTGGAATTTTTTCAACGCAGTTTTTAAAGTCCCAATGGGCTTTTGGACTTTACATCCTACCTATCTTACAGTGGATCATAGCAAACTGTGGATCACATTATGAAGAATGGGAATTCCAGGAAAATTCTTGTGCGGATGTAGATCTTGAATATGGATCTATAGCCAGTCATCACAGGAAGTCCTAGTGGATCAGTGGCTGCACACTGGTCTGCCAGCCGAAAGGTCAGCAGTTTGAAACTACCACATACTTTATGAGAAAGATGAGGCTTTCTGCTCCCACGAAGGGCGTCTCAGAAACCCATCGGGGTAGTTCTGCGTGCTCCGTAGGGTTGTCAGGACTAGGAATTGACTCCTTGGCGGTACGTTTGGTTTGATTTTTTGGTGTACTTTCAAATCAGAACATATGCAGCAGGGTTGTATGCTTCCCCCTACTCATTTAAACTCCGTGCGAACAAATCATCCGAGAAACTAGCCTATATAAAGAAGAGAGCATCTATCAGGATCGGAAGAAGAGTCATGATCAACGTGCTATATGGAGATAGTATCGCCTTGCCTGGCAAAAGTGAAGTCCGCATACTGATAGGGTTAAGCCACTCCAGCCCTCAGCATGGGTTCCACCTGAGAGTGAAGAGGACGAAAGTCCTCACCCTGGTTGGTAAGAAATTATCATGATAATGGGGGATCATTCTACTGGGATCAAAAATGAACATTCCATGTAAAAGCAAAATATTATATGGTGTATTGTATTGGACACATCTGTAGCGAAGAACATTTCAAAGTTTAATAAAGCAGAGATGTCCGTTTATGTGCAAATATGCCTAACCCGATTGCCTTCTCAGAATGAGTGAGAAAGGAAGAAAGAAGCGGCATTGCTGTACCTGGAGTGTGGCCTTGGCATCGAGCACTAGCTGTGCAGCAGACTGCCCAGAGGGTGGACAGATGCTCTTAGAAGGCACACCACCAGGGTTTTCTTTAGAAGTGAAAAAGGCAGCACTTTGGCTTCCTAACTTTGGACCCTCCTCAACAAATAGCAATGGATAAAAAAAATAAAAGGACATTGCGTTTGGTAAAGTAAAGGATCTGTGAACACAAGGGAAACCCTCAGTGAGCTGATGGACACAAAAGCTGTACCTGTGCACTCAAACCTAGTGACAATCATAAGGTTGTCCTGAGCTGGAGCCAAATTCCAGCAACTAATAACAATATATATCCGTGAGAGTTCCCATATCCATCTACCTGAAACTTTCTCTTAGCCGCTACATTCATGGTTCCAGCTGTCTGATGCGTGAGTCAGATATTTTTCAGGCATCACAAAATTAACATGTGTTCAAGGCCCTTGGCATCTCCTATACCTCCTCGCACAAAAATAAATAAAATAAATCTTTCTATTTAATTTCATTAAGTGGCCTGATCCTCTATTCAGTTTCTCAATCATTAAAGCAGTGGTTCTCAGCCTTCCTAATGCATGACCCTGCGATACAGCTCCTCATGCTGTGCTGACTCCCAACCATCACATTATTTTTGTTGCTACTTCATAGCTGTCATTTTGCTACTGTTATGAATTGGCTGACCCCTGTGAAAGGGTCATTTGAACCCCAAAGTAGTCATAACCCACAGGTTGAGCCACTGTCTTAGAGTACTCATAATGTGTTTGTAGTTTTAAAAATATCTTCAATAAAAAAAAATATCTTCAATAGCAACAAAGTCCACATGGAAGAACACACCAGCCTGCATGATCGAGTGGTCCCGAAGGGATCAGTTATCAGGCATCAAAGAACAAAAAAATCATATCATTGACTGCACACCTCCATGATAGGATCGCTGAAGACAAATAGGTGCATAAGCAAATGTGGTGAAAAAAGCTGATGGTGCCCGGCTATCAAAAGAGATAGTGTCTGGGGTCTTAAAGGCTTGAAGGTGTACAAGCGGCCATCTAGCTCAGAAGAAAAAAAGCCCACATGGAAGAAGCACACCGGCCAGTGCGATCACGAGGTGCCAAAGGGACCAGGTATAAAGGCATCATGCAAAATATATATATGTGTGTGTCTATATATGTATATGTATGTATGTATGTGTGTATATATATATATATGTATATATATATATATATATATACCATATTGAATGAAGGGGAAGTGCAGAGTGGAGACCCAAGGCCCAAGTGTCGGCCAATGGAGATCCCCTCACAGAGGGGTTCAGGAGAGGAGATGGGTCAATGAGGGTGCGAGGTAGTACCGATGAAGAACACAGCTTTCCCCCAGGTCCTGGATGCTTCCTCCCCCCAACTACCATGATCCGAATTCTACCTTGCAGGGCTGGATAGGGCAGAGGTTGTACACTGGTGCATATGGGGGCTGGAGGCACAGGGAATCCAGGGTGGATGATACCTTCAGGACCGGGGGTATGAGGGGCGATGCTGGGAGAGTGGAGGGTGAGTGGGTTGGAAAGGGGGAACTGATTACAGGGGTCCACATGTGACCTCCTCACTGGGAGAGGGACGGCAGAGAGGGGTGGGGAGGGAGACTCCGGATAGGGCAAGATATGACAAAATAACGATGTATAAATTACCAAGGGCACATTGGGAGGGGAGAGCGGGGAGGGAGTGGGAAAAAAAAAGAGGAACTGATGCAAAGGGCTTAAGTGGAGAGCGAATGCTTTGAGAATGATTGGGGCGGGGAATGTATGGATGTGCTTTATACAATTGATGTATGTATGTGTATGGATTATGATAAGAGTTGTGAGTCCCTAATAAAATGTAAAAAAAAAATGATGAGGGCAACAAATGTATAAGGGTGCTTTGCACAATTGATGTATGTATGGATTGTGATAAGAGTTGTATGAGCCCCAATAAAAATATTTATTAATTTAAAAAAGGAAAAAAATATCTTCAATATGAAGAAATTATCCAATGACTAATAATGAATATAATAATTTGAAATTTCTTAGATTCATAATTTGATATCTTTGATATTGAGGTAGATCATTCTAGATGATCTCTTATTTCTGTATATATACTGATAGGAGGATAATTATATAAAAATTAATTATTTTATGAAATGGAAATATAATATAGTCACAATTATTAATTATTTTTATAGAAAACAATTTGTATATAAATAAAAAGAAACCCTAATGATAGTGAAGCAATTGCTGAATTTATAGTAACTGTTTTTTATTAATAACCCTCCCCCCCAACCCAATCCAATTGCAATAATAGGGCAGAATTGAACGGCTTTCCTGGGTTCCCAAGGCCGCAGATTTGTCACATCTTTCTCTGACAGGACAGTGGTGGATGTGACCCACCAGTAAGCAGTCACGTGCTTTACTCATTCTTCTCCTCACTCCATGGATTATTTTTTCCCCAGAGTTTCTTCCAAGTTACAGGACTGGGTGAGACGGAGTTAATCAGTTGAAGAGACTTTAGCAAAAGAGTTCATTTGTAGACAGTATTGATATACTTTCTCCTAGAAAGATGAGAACATTAACACTCTCATTGGCCTTCCACTTGCACTGTCTCCACCTGTGTTAGAAGGATGAGAAATGGTTTCTGCTGTACCTGTTTCGTAACCTTTAGAAGACACATACAGCCTTTTCCTTTAGACACTGAAGGGAGGTTAAGCAATTCAAGACTTCTCCGTGTCCTAAAACAAGCTACCAATACCATTCACTGACTGAAACCATTGTCTGGGAACTTTTGATCTTGCCTTGGTTCCAGTTATACTTAATTACCTTTAGATTAAAGAAGAATGCTATATTTTCCTTAGGTTATTATATTCTAATATAAAATGACCTCTCATGAGGAAATAATTATATCAATATTCAATGGTAATAGTTTTCTTTATATCAAACTGTGAATTATTTTATTATAGTGTGTGGAATTGCTTATTTTTTTAATTACCTAAATCTTGCATAGTAATTTTTATTTAAAATTCAGTAGTCATTAAAATTTAATATCATTAAGTAAATGTTAATATAGTTAGACTAAAACAGATTTCTTCTTTGCCTCATTTAAACTCTAATGTGGTCTATTTATTCTTAATTTTCTTCAAAACAAAACCAAGAACTCGATACTTACAGAACAGTCTTTAAAATTAACCACTTTCTGTTTCAGTTATTATTTTATTCACTCAACCAAAGTAAAATGCATACAATTTTATGCATAATTATGCACAAATGGCACAGTTATGCATAATTAGCTTCATTGTCCACCATTTGTCTTTCTGTTTGTGATAGCTTGGTGGCTTGTGTGTTTCTGTGATGTTGGAAATTATGTCACTGGTATTTAAATACCAGCAGGGACACCCAAGATGGACAAGTTTAAGCAGTGCTTCCAGACTGAGAACAGACTACTAAGAAGGAGCAGCAGGTCCACTTCTGAGGGATTAACCACTGAAAACCTCATGGATGACAGTAGGACATTGTCAGATACTGGAAACTTAATGAATAGCAGTAAAACTTTAACCACTTGTTCTGCTTGGATCAAAAATAAATGTCCATGGAAAAATGTCTACGTTACATACAGTACCAGAACATGAGCCCTTCCGGATGGAATGCACTCAAACCATGCCTGAAGAGCTGCCTTCTCCATGCGGAGCTGCTCAGAATGACCTGATGAAGTAAAGCCATTGGGGTCTTCATCTGCTGATAGGACACATCTTCAAGTGTGAAGAAACAGCTGTAAACATATATTAGTATTTGGAACTTGACATATCCTGTTTGAATCTAGAAAAAGAAATGACAGTTGTCAAGATGAAATGGAACAAAAAAATCAATATCCTCATCATCAGTGAGAGAAATGGACTGATACTGGCCTTGTGTAATCAGATAACCATACGCTTTACTGTGCCAGGAATGACAATGCATTCATCACGAAAAAGCACCTGTCGAGATCTCCCTCATGTGCCCTTGGTAATTTATACATCGTTATTTTGTCATATCTTGCCCTATCCGAAGTCTGACGCATGGATCTTTATCGGCGATTGAAGTAAAAGGTGCAAAGAAAGAGGAAGGAACAATAGTTAGACCAGACCATCAACTGCTCACATCTAAGTTCATGTTGAAGCTGAAGTAAATGAAAACAAATCCACAAGACCCACAATTTGACCTTGAACCTCTCCCAGCTGTATTTTGAGAATGTCTCATGAACAGATTTTGCATATTGAACATTAATTACAGAAGACCTGGCAAGGTGTTGATGATGTAAAGAACATCATACATGAAGAAAGCAAAAGGTCCTTTAAAGACAATAAAGAAAGAAACTATCAAAGGCGATATCAGAAGAAGAACTTGCCTTTGATTGTAGAGCAGCTAAGCCACACAGAAGAAACGATGATGTAAAAGAACTGAATGGCAAACTTCAAGAGCAGCACGAGAACACAGAATTGAGTGTTATAGTTAAATGTGCTAACATTTGGAGTTAGAAAACCAAAAATGAAGGTCATGTTCTGCATATACCTAGCTTAAAAATCTGTAGAAAAACCTCCCCGTACCTCAGGTTGCCATATTAAAACTGCGGTGGGCAAACATAGTGAGCAATGCGGGAGGCACCAAGAGAAGATGGAAGGAATGGAGTCATTGCATCACAAAGAACAAGACGCCATTCCCCTCTTATGAGAGGCAGCAGGTGAAGCGACGCTACTTAAGAAAGTTCAAGCTGCATAAAAAGCCCCCAAGGAGTGACAGAATACCAGCTGGAATATTTCGACATGGCAATGCAGCGCTGGAAGCAGTCACTACTCTGTGCCGGGAAATAGGAGAGACGGCTCCCTGAGCATCTGTCTAGAACAGATTCCTGTTTGTACCTATTCTATAGAAAGGTAACAACAGAGTGTGTAGATGATAAAACACTATGATAATATCACGTGCAAGTCAAATTTTGTTGAAGATTGTTCAACACAGTCGCAGCAACACACTGATGTGGAACTGCCAGACAAAAAGAGGATGCTGAGCAAGGGATATCATTACTAATGTCAAATGTAGCTTGGCTGAAGCAAGGAATAGCAAGATATGTTTGTGTCTTATTGATTTTACAAAAGCATTGTGCTGTGTGCAGGATAAGCAACCAAGGATAACATTGAAAAGAATCAGAGTTCCAGAACACATTTTCCATGCCTATTGATCTTCATCTACATGATACTTTTTTAAAATACTAGATACTATTCTAGTACATGGGTAAATTTTTAAATTCTGAAGATTTAAATTATTTCTACTTTTTCATTTTATTTACTTATTTTAAAAATACAGCTAAATTCCTATAGTCCCTGGCTTATGACATATCCATGCAAGAGGAAATGTTCTTATGACCATTTGTTTTTATTTTTCTATATGTTATCATTATGAATACATCCTCTATATAATGTTGCAGCTTATTATTTGCTGACATTATCTTTCTCAGATAGTCAATGGCAGAGTATCAGTGTTATTCCTTGGTGCTTAGAACCCTGCTCTATAGCAAGCTCGGAGTCCTGGCGGCATAGGGAGTAAGCATTGGGTTACTAAGGACTAGGTCGACGTTTCCAAACACCAGCTGCTCAGCAGAAGAAAGATGGGGCTTTCTAGGCCCATAAAGAGTTACATGCTTAAAAACCCTCAGAGACAGTTCCACCCTAGCCTGTAGGATCACTGTGAGTCAGCATCGACCTGATGGCCGCAGCAAGTGATTGTTCTCTTGGTCTAGCCAGCTAGAGCCCGCGCTACAATGACATCAGTGTCAGCGTCAGAGGATAGACGCCGGGCATTCTCAACTCTAACACAAGAAATGCATGCACTTTTGCCAGCTGTGATCAGTCCGGCTTTATTGTTGCGACACTGACCCTGACTTCACTATAGCCAGGCATGGAGGATGATCTTATTTAGAGGTTTTTTTTTTGTTTTTTTAACTGTTGTCGAGTCGTTTATTGAGAGGGAATGTCCATTTTAATCTTCCTGGGCTGGTTTTTAATTTTTTTTCTTTTTCTTAGTGCTGTTGCTCTTGCTGCTAGCAGCCGCCTCCTCGGGTCCACTGCTGGCGGGCTCCCCCTTCGCAGGGAGCTTCTTCTTTTTCTTTGGGATGCTCCCACCATTTGCTGCCTCCTGAGGGTCACATGCAGGCTCCTTTCTGGGGAGAGGTTTCAGTTTCTTCCTCTTGGGGAGAGGCGTCCCTTCTGGGTCACTGCTGACCCGCTCCTCCTTCGAGCTCTTCTTCTTGGGTTTGGGGACAGCAGAGAGAGCTGGGTCTTCAAATCCATTTTCCTGCGGAGCCTCCTGGGCCCTCTGCTTTTTCTTCTTTTTGGGCCTTTCCCCGTTGGTCTCCTGCTCAGGGACCTCACACTCCTCAGGAGCACTGCTGTTTTCCTGGGACGCAAGGGCAAGTGCAGCCAGTCGCTTCTTTTCCTTTTTCAAGCGTTTCTTCTCCCGCTTCTCCAGCTTTCTCGTCATCTCCTCAGCGGCCTCCTCCGCCTGCACCATTGCCTGCCTCCTTCATCACGTCCAGGTTCTTCCGGGGGACCTCCCCGGTCTCGTAGAAGGAGAGTCGCTCCTCGACTTGCTCGCGAAGCTTTTCCCCAAATACACTCGTGGGCACCTCAGAGAAGCAGTCGATCCGCGAGGCGATACTGCACTTGTTGGCCAGGTATCTGGAGATGCGGCCTTTGTTCTTGGCAGCTGCGCGGCCAATGAAGGTGGAGTGGAAAATGAGTCCGTATTTAGGGGTGTTTCCCCTAGTCTTCAGGGCTCTGCAAGCTTGGTCCCTTTTGCTGGGCCCTGGGAATCACTCCTTATTTAGAGTTTTATACCATTAGAAATGTCAGTGTTTAATTTGAAGGTAGGTTGTTCACGTTTTCCAAACTGTAACACCTGCACTGCAGATGATTCCAAAAACATGTCTTACAAAGAAGTCATGCCACACTAAGGCCTAATTAAAAAAAAAGTGAGGAAGGCTGTAAACATAGATATAAAGTTGAAGATCATTAAAGCTTAGGGTAATGGAAATAAAGTCAGCAGAATCTATGTATGTATGTATGTATTGAAATTTATATGTTTATAATCGCCAAAGACAAAGGAAATGATCTAATTTATGAAGATACTGATAATAAAAAAGCAATAATAATGAACAAAATGAGGTCTTAATATCAGAAATGACTTTTGATGGCTAAATCAAGTACTATATGTGGAGAAATCCAATTTTCTTATAAAAGCCCCATGAAGCAGACTGCTAAGCCAAAGGCTAGGCATTATTTGAACTTAGGTCATCATATTTTTACAAACCCTCTCTAATTTATTTTAATTTATTTGTTTACTGTATAATGTTATATCTACTTTTGAAACATGCTCTTTCATTCACTTTTTAACTTATTCAGACAGTATTTATTGAATTTTATGAAATGTTGTACTGTCCTTGCTACAGTTCTCTGGGATTTCTGGGATTTTGTTCTCCTTTTATTTTCCGACTCCTTTTTAAGCGCTGATTTTTGCTGATGCAGTTTCCTTCTCCTTTCTCTACCTTTTCAGTTTGAATTATTTTCTCTTAATGTTTAGCTTCAGTCCTCTTTCCATTTGTTCCATAATGGTTTTAATTTTTAACTTATTTACTATTAAATACTAAGCTGGAGGCGTGTGCGTTTGAACTAGATCCTTGCATTATTCATGTTCAGCCTTTCTGCTGAGCAAATGCTCCGAGCAGCTGGCTTATGGGCGAAGAGCATGGCATCAGGATTGGGGGAGGCTCATTTACTCTCTGCAATGTGCACATCGCCTAACCTTGCTTGCTGAGAGCGAAGAGAACTTGAAGCACATACTGATGGTAGTCAAAGAACACAACTCAATGTAAAGAAAACGAAAATCTTCAAAACTGTACCACTATACCACATCATGCTCAGCAGGGAAAATGTAGAGGTTATGAAGGACTTTATTTTACTTGGATTCAGAATCCATGCTCATGGACGCAAAGGTCCAAAAATCCAATGACGTATCGCATTTGACAAGTTCCACTGTGAAAGAGCTATTAAAAATGTTAAAGAACAAAGACATCAGTCTGAGAACTAAGTTGTACCTCATTCAACCTTTGTTATTCCTAATCACCTCCTGTGCATGTGGAAAGAAGACAAAGAATAAAGAAGACTGAAGAAAAATTGATCCCTTTGAAAATGATGTTGGTGAAGACTATTGAATGTAACATGGACTGTCATAAAACAATCTACTGTAGACTAAGTACCGCCCATCGTCCTTAGCAGGAAGGATGGTAAGGCTTCATGTCATGTACCTTGTACAGGTTATCAGTAGAGATCAGGTCCTACTGAAGGACATATCGCTTGGTAAAGCTGAGATTAAGAGAAATAAAGGAAAGCCCACAATGAGATGGAATGACACAGTGGGTACCAAAAATGACCCTAAGCTTAAGAACAGTTGTTAGGATGGTACAGGACTGCTCAGTGTCTTCCTGTTACACACCAGATCCCCAAGAATCAGAGCCAATTAGGCAGTACCTCTCTTAACAGCAGCAGCAATAGAGCATTATACCATGGATAACCTCCCCAAGTTTTTCTTTGAACATATTCCAAATTTTATTGCACATTTGGATCTGCATACCATGCAAATCTAGAAAATTCAATATGTTTAAAATATATTCTATGTGTCATGTAAAGAAATACAACTAACCCCAAACCTTAGTTGAGTCATAGCTTTTAAAAAAAGACTTGAAAGTGGTAATTAGCCCAATTGAACAGACTCCCATACCCTTTTCTTTCTGTGCCACATTCACAGAAATTCATTGGTAAACTGTGTCCACGCCCTTTCCCCCTTATCCAGAGTTTGCCTTCTTTGCATCGGGAATTTTCAAGCTCCAGGGTTAGGGGTCTGGTTAGGAATATATATGTAATTCATATCTCATTCTTGACATAAGAAGTAGGTAGTCAGGGAATTGGGTATTATATTTCTGTTAATTTGTGTTGATCAGAAGGATATTCTGTGTATTGGAGGAAGGAAATTTGATTAAGTAACAGAGAAAGTAAAAGTGAATTTGATCAGAGAGTTTCTATATCATAATTTATAAGGATGTTTGTGGAAGCATTTATAATGTTAGTGAATATGTTGGTGTAATATATTCAGAGGTAAATACTAAGAGAAAGTAACAGAATATTGTCAGGGGCTTGTAACTGCCAACTTGAGGTGAAGCAAGAATGTATTTGGAATTCCTTCAAGTGGACAGGATAGACAGCTAGTGCTAAAATGAAGAGAGCCATTCCACATAAATGTCCATCTTTCACATTAATGACATGATGATAATATTTTTAAATAAACTTACAAAGTGTAGTCATTAACTATAAAGAGTTATAATTCGTCTGGCCATGTGATTTCATGTTCATATTAGGAAGTTCCTTGGGGAATCTAAAATATTCAAGATGTATTCCAAAACTTGTAAAAGGGTTAGGTCTCTAATTTCACAGATTATCTTATTCCTTAATATCGTTCAAATAATATCAGCACATTATGGGAACAGTCTGATTTTTATTTTGAGGAATGAATTGAAATCCTATGATAATTGTTTAGGTTTTTAAAATACATTTTGACACACCATTAATTAAATTCATGGATTCCATTATAAATTTTAATATATTTAATATTACCTTGTCATCATCCTGCCCCAAGAGTCTCAATCTTTGATCTAAAATTGTAAAGCCACCCCAAAGTCTTTAAAAGACTGAAATTAACAAAATATATCTGTACCTAATCTGACTGAAATAATGATGTTCTTTATAATCTTTATTTAGCTCTCCTCATTTGAATATCAATATGCTTTGCTTAGAAATATTAAAATCTTACTATGGACTTCTGTTCCAGACTCTGTTTGTACTGCATATTAATATAAAAAATGAAAAAATTATTCATGTTTATTGTCCTAAACTGTTCACAATAGAATTTTGTAAGACCAATGGCATATTCACCACTTTGGGGTCATTTCACAGAGTCCACAGAATGGGTAGAATGAGTACCTCATTCTCTGATCACGTCGAGAACAGTCTGGCCAGAAACTGGGCTTTTGATTGCAAATAGACTGTACATGTAGGTGCATATGCAAAGAGATGCAGATGTCTCCTGGAGAGCATCAAGGGCTATACTTGTGTGTAATGTTACAATGATCAATTGAATCTCTCTCAATTACTTGGAACTGTGGAATACTAAGAACTTATTTTTGCAGTACATAAGAATACTTTAACTGGTATTATGTTTTCTAAACAAGGCAGCTTTAGAATGTTTAAGGAAAAATTCCATTATCTTTTAATTTGAATTTTCCATGAACTTTTTGAAGCAGCCTCCTCTACTGTTAACTATTTTGCATATTACCTGGTTAGAGTTAGTCTGTAAATCGCAGCATTGTGCATGAGCACCCTGGAAGCCTTAGAATTCTGCACCGACTCCTGTGACAGTTCTTACTGTGACAGTTCTGAGTAAGCCCTTGTTTGTTACTGAGAGCACTTTCATTTCTCAAGTTTAAAATGTCAATTTCATAAGATTTGACCTATGTCTTTCAGTCAGGAATAAGAAGGGAGGAATTTTATTTGAAGCTTCTAATATAAACAAGATAAACTCATTTGGGATGTCAAATGGGTATTTTTCCATTATTTATACAAAATAGTTCCCTTTATCACAAATAAATATATCAGATTGATTCTGTTTTATTTCATTACAGATAAAATGAATAAGATAAACAACAACCGAGAAATCAGAACTTAGAAAACAAAATTTGTTTTATCTATTTGAACAAAAGAGCAAAGGACCAAATAAAGGTCAAGGTTTTGCTGTGACTTAAATTTACTTTCCAATCCCAGTACTGAGGTTCTATTTCTCTCTGCGGCAGAGCAGCTGGGGAGGATATTGGTTCATGATCTATATGGCATCTACCAAACACCGTTTTTTATTAAAGTACTAAACGCACATAGTTAAAAGTCATACAGTATGGGGAAGCTTTTAGGGATGAATAAGAGTGCTTTACCCATCATTTCTGAAGTGTCACTCCTCAGAGGTTGTCATTTTCTATTCCTGGCTTGTTTCTCTAGATATTTCTTCTTGATTTTTAAAAACTAGCTTGTGTATACTGTTATGGCTTGTGTTTTCAACTTTGGACTTTGTTGTCTTTTGAGAATTCATTATAAGCCTTTAGATTTAGATATCTTCTGGCCTCTCACCGCCACAGTTAGCACACGTGTGTGTAAATTACTATTTACAGTGTACATTGTTTGTGCACGGTCTCTGTGCATGTGCATACAAGTGACGATCCAACAGGTGTACTACGACTATTTTATTTTCAGTATGACTTTATTTTTTATGAAATTCATATGCATTTTGTCTGATAACAAGGCCATTCCCATGATATAGGAGTATATACTATGTGTATGGGTTGTCTTTTGTTGATTTGTAGTAGTCCTTTATAAATTACGTATATGAAACTCTTATCAAATTAAAAAAACCGAATGTCACTTTCTCATTTGCTCTATTTTTATGTATTTACCAATAATACATTCCCAGTTTATCGTAAACTGTCTCTGGTAGTGCCCTGCTCAAGTGTTTGCTACCCAAAACATAAATAGTTTGAGCCTAGTAGCCACCTTGCGGTAGAGAGTTGTGGCCGTCTGCTTCCCAAGGAATACAACTCAGAAGCCCGGGGGGCAGTTCTACTCTGTCCTGTTGGGGCTCTGAATCAGATCTTACTCAAAAGAAACCATTGTTCTTGTTCTTTTGTAGACTATCTTAAGAGTATTCCGATACCTCTGTGTACCCATAAAACGTAGATAGCGCTCACTGTGCTCCGGGCACTCGTTCTCATACATAGGACACTTAATTTCATAAAAACCCTGGAAGCATGAGTAGGGGTTGGGGCTGAAACCTGTCAGACTGTTGCCCCCTGACTCCTTCCACTTCCACACACCTGGGTGATTGTTTTCTCCCAACATCAATCACCAAGATATTGAAGGCTCGCCTTCTGGAAATGATGACTCAGAGAAAAACAAAGTAGAGGTGAAGGAAGCAGTGCTGTGTTGGGGGAAAATACACACTGAAATATTATTCCCGTGCAGTAAATTATTTAATTCAGCTCTTAAAGCCACAGCCTCCAACCCCCACCAAATGACCTTTTCCTGATGGGTCTTGGTAAGAAAAGGTGGGGGATGCACTGTTAAAGGATTCACTTGGGAGTGCTTGTTAGTTGAATCGTTGTGATTCCCATCCAGCTGAGTACAAAATGAGCGACTCTGGAGGCATGAGTTTGGATCTCAGTACCAGCAGGAGCCAGGTGGAGTGTGTCCCCTTGGCCTTGAGCTCCCCTGTGCCATGCATTGCCAGGATGCAGAGACAGCTTTGATGCCAGAGGTGTGACACAACAGTAGCTGCAGCAGAACCAGGAGTCAGAACATGAGGCTGCAGTAGGCTTTCCAGCCCACATAGCAAGGAAAGCTGAACGCTTTTGGGCAGGAGTCTGGCTGTGGAGTGCCTCTGGACACTTCCTTGGGGTAACTGGGTTTGCTATCCCACAGAGCTGGAGCTGAGTGCCTTCTGGTAAGGCTGCTTTCTGGACATGTATTAGCAACCTGAAAATAGCCTTGTAATAGATCTTGACTGAACAAGTAATGCCTGGGCTTGTCTCACTTGAATTGTAACCTGTTAACTTCCCTAACAGCCCCTATGATCGTGAACCCTGGCTGCGAGGTTTCTGTGGTCAATGCAATGAATTATCAAAACCAGCTGAAAAGCAGACGGTCCTGTGGGAGACAGTGCAATAGAAGCAGAGATTACTGTGTGGAGACAGATTAATAACACCTAGGTCAAATGATTTATTCCAAATATATTTTCTTTAGTGAACAATAATTATTCATCCTTTGTTTTTTCATGTGATGTTACTTATTTATTAGCTTAGTTTGTCCAGATAGCTAACCCTATACGATAATCCTTTGGAAATATACAGATAAATAATAATGCCTAGTACTTACCACAGTGTTTATTGTGTACCAAGTACTATTCTAACTACCTTACATATTTTGAGCTAATTTAGGTCTCTGAACATTACAGTTCAAATAATTGTAATAGCATTTTCTCACCTAACACAGTATAATTACCCTCCCACAAATGAAAATGCTCTTACTCTGTTCCCCAGCAAGGATACTTACAGCCCTATTAGGGTTAGTAGAAATGTCTGGGAGATTTTCATATTTTCTTAGTTCATCTACAGCCACGTCTTTATGTCTTTTGATTTGTTTGAATTATAAAATGATAATGGTCAAATGATAAAATTAGCACCCTATATAAAATAGCAGGTGGGAAGAGAAATGAAAGAAAAAGAAAATTAGTTACTATATAAATATATACTTAACCTAGTAAGGTTGAAAATATAGTCAGCTTTTACATCCTTTTTTGTCCAAGTGGATATGAGACATTGGTTAGTATTTCTAACTTCTTACTCATGTCATTACCATTCCCCTTGTTACTCTAAAACCCCATCTGCTTACAGTTCTTTTATCTAAGGCGGTGATTCTCACCTTCCTCATGCTGCGACCCTTTAATACAGTTTCTCATGTTGTGGTGACCCCATCCATAAAATCATTTTCATTGCTGCTTCATAACTGTCATTTTGCTACTGCTATGAATCAGGCAACCCCTGTGAAAAGGTTGTTTGAAGGGGTCGGGACCCACAAGTTGAAGACCCCTGATAATGGGACAGCCCAGAGCTTGCTTCCCCGGGTTCCTGAGCTCCTGCTGGTGTTGTCTTCATGGGGCTGCGTTGTTGTTAAGGGCCCTCACGTCAGTAGCGACTCGCGGCCATCCGATGTCCAACAGAACCCAACTTGACATGGCCCCACACCACTCGCATCATTGTTAGGTTTGAGTGCATTCTTGCAGCCACTGTGTCAGTCCATCCGGTTACTTCGCCCTTAGATAGGCACTAGTAAGACGTGCTATAAAGGAAGCCCGGCACCGGTCTCTGTTTCCCTCTCCCGCTACTGCAAGGCAGCCGTCGGCTTTCCCTCGGTCACCAGGAGTAATCCCTTCAGCCTAGTGCAGGGGTGCTTCTGAAAGTTTGTCAAACAATGCAACTCAAAGACAATAGTTTTCCCATGAACTTTTAGAAGCCCTCTAATAGGCGTCCTTTTCTGTTACTGGGTCAGAAGGGAGAGGAGCGTGTAAAGGGTAGGAGAATGTTTCCGTTTACAGTCTGGTAGAAGTGTTCTCTTTTGGAATAAGAAGGTGAGGGGTGGGAAACCCCAAGAGCAGCTCATTAGCATCGTGTTGATGTTGTGAGTCACCATCCAGATGGTGCTGAACCACAGCTGAAACGCCGCCCCGCCCTGCTCTTTCTTCACAATTGGTCCCGTGTCTGAGCCCGTGGTGGCCGTGGTTTGAGTTCATCTCCTCGAGGGCCTCCCCACCTTTGCTGCCCCTCCACTTCACCAGACATGCTCCTTCTCCAAGCATCGGTCTCTTGACAGCATATCCAAAGCATAGGAGACAAAGTCTCACTATACTTGCCTCTAAGGAGCACTCTGGCCAAACTTTTTGCAAGATGGACAGGTTTGGCCTTTTAGTAGTGCATGGTACTTTCAGTGTTCTTCTTCAGCGCAATTCAAATGCATCCATTTTTCTTCGATCATCTTTATTCCATGTCCAATGTTTATATGCCTATGAGGCAATCGAAAATACTGTAGCTTGGATCAGGTACTCCTTAGTCCTCAAAGTAACACCCTTGCTTTTCAATACTTTGGAGAAGTTTTGTGCACCACATTTACCTAATCGAACTCGGGTCTTGATCCCTTGACTGCTGTGTCGATGAGCATCGATTGTAGATCGAGCGAGACAGAATCCTAGACTTACATATGTCAGATAGAAGAAAAGTATTGTCATCCAATGGTTGCTGGTTCAGAGCATTTTGTGAGCCATTACCTCGATAGTTAATGCTATTGTGTCGTACATGGTCCCCTGGTGGGTTTTCCTAATGCCACTCCAGCAGTAATTGAGATTAGCTGCTTCGACACGCTGTCAGGAGAAAGTCCCTGGAGAAGGACATCGTGCTTGGTGAAGTAGAAGGGTGGTGAGGAAGGTGAAGGTCTGTGATGAGCTCGATCGACATAGTGCCTGCCCACAGTGATCTCAGACAGCGGTGAGGATGGTGCAGAGTCAGGCAATGTTCTGTTCTGTTACAGATAGGGTTGTTATGAGCTGAAACCAACTTGACAGCACCTTACAATGACAACAACAACAACATGACTTATGATACCTCATAAGGCCAGGGAAAACAGCAACATGAGTTATGGTACCTCATAAGACCAGAGAAATGGTGGATGTGAATGCAATGCCTTGCTTGTTTTGTGGTTAAATTAATTTTTTGGTTAGAAGCAGTGTTATGTGGATGACATGATCCTCCAAAGTAGCCCGGGTGGTGTAGTGGTTACCTATTAGTTGGTTAACCCCAAGGTCAGAGGTTCAAAACCAATAGCCAGTTTGTAGTGGCATAAAAAGTTAAAGTCTTGGAACCCACAGTGCAGTTCTGGGTTGCTCTGAGTACGAATTGACTCAGTGGCAGTGAGTTTTTTCTGACCCTGAGTAAAGCATTGCTAAGTTGTTGAGCCAGCGAGGAAAAAACTCGAGCGTGTGCCCCTTAGGGAATCTTCAGGATGGAACTGGACTCATCCTATGGACTAATTGTCTGCCAAGCAAAGGCCTGGGAGATTAGTGATCACATCGGGAGGCACACGTGGCTTAGAACAATGGAGCGTACAAAACCAGAAGGGCAGTATTTGCTCAGAAGGCAGAATGGGGCAGGAAAGGACGGAGAATGGAAACTGGGGAAACAGGAGGAAGTAGGAAGAGCGCTGCTTCTAATCACTTTTGAGCCAACGAGCAGCAGGTAAATCTACACTCGGGCTTGTGTGTGACAGAGCGATTCTTACGCGTGGCTTCTTAAGAGAAGTAAGTGGCTACTATTACATGTACAATCCAGTGACAATTACATTCATCATGTTATGATCGAAATCAGTCTCTATAATCACCTTTTTGAAACTTCATTGTGACTTCTGTGAAAGCTCACAAAGCAAATCAGTTTTCCATTAAACAATTCATACATATTTTGTTTCATTATATTGATTTCAAACTCAACAATACAGGAAGCAGCCCTCTTCTTACCTGCTCCTGATAGAATGTCTCCCACATCACTAAATGGATTATGGCAAAACGGATTATGGCCAAAGGGGCACAAAGCACAACATGTCTAAAGGATTGTGAAGAAACATTGCCATCCTGCCTTCTGTGAATACCATAAAATGTCTCATAAAGACAGGGCTTGGCCTTCAGTACCTGAGATGAAGAAGAAAAGACCTGCTATTGTAGATCATCGATAAACCTACCTGACATGGTGCTAAAGATTTATGCTTGGGGATCACCAACGGTATAGTATTACTGCCCCTCTACTTTTCCAAGCAGGATGCCCTTCTCCAGTGGCTTCTCTTTGCTGACAGTGTGTCCAAAATGTGTACAGCAAAGTATTGCCATCTTTTATCTAAGGAGCACACCTGCATACTTCTCCTAAGACGATCTTGTTTGTCTTCTTAGCAGTCTGTGGGAATTTCAATATTCTTTGCCAGCACCACAGTTCAGAGAGGAAGGCTCGCAAGGATATGGGATGAATTACCCAGTGGCTGCAACAACGGCTCACATGAGAATAGTCGTGAGACTGACAAAGAGCTGGGCAGTGTTTTGTTCTGTTGTGCATACGTGCAAAGGGCTGGAGCTAACTTGATGGCACATGTTCAGGTCTGGGCAGACTAGAGAAACAAAGTCATAGACATGCATATATATATAAATAATAGCTTTATAAAAAGAGTAATTGTACATTAAGAGAACATCCCAGCTCCGTCTAGATAAGGTCCATAAGTTCACTATTAGCCCATATGTCTGATACCAATCTATAAAGTCCTTTCAGACTCATGAAACACATGCCATGACACCGAATTCGGAAAAATGAGGCCATCAAGCTGTGACCTGATTGACAGGCTACATGCCACCCCTTCACTCAGAATCCTTTCAAACTGACAACAGATTATCTAACTACCACAGCACCTAACAACAATAACAGTGTTACTAAAACTGACCCAAATCCTTCTTCCTCCAGAACCTTTTTTCTGGACAAATGGACTCCTTCATGTCTTTGCCACCATTTAAATTTAGCTATGATCCAATTTCACCACCATTATATACAGAACAACATACATCCTATTATGATGCTATGCCGAGCCTTGGAGACCATAAGATAATAATAGTGTGCATAGTATTTGCACACTACTTAGCACTGTGTAAAAAGGAATAACTAAGATCTTTGACTACGATTTGCTGTTGGTATCATGAAACTTTTAACCTAATAAGGTCTAACATAAGGAATAAGGTGGAATTAAACTATTTCTAATCGTATCTAAGAGAGCAAACATTCAGTCACCTGGACATTCTTTTGACATTTGTTTGCCATTGATATTTTTACATAAACTTATTTCAAGTATCTTTTTAAATGCTGTATCTTTGTAAAATGAAAGCACGATACAACTTTATGCCTTTTATCTCCTTCACCAGTTTCACCTTGCATACTTGTTGAATTTCTTTTGAATACTTCTTGATGTAACCAGCTTGTTTATAAGTGAAATAATCATTAGATTCTTTTATATTATATAAATGGAAATATAAACAGTTCATTGAGTAATATATTGCTTTGTCAAATGTGAATTCTGTAGTACTAGTTCACTGAGCAACATTTATGTATGCCAAATCTAAAATATAAGTGTTTTTTTTTCATACCAACAGCCTTACATTATTTATTGTTAAACTTGATGAGGAAGCAAAAAACCAAGGAATAAACCAGATTATTTGCCAATAGAAGTTCAAGTCATCAGATGGGGAAAAAAGTCATGATTTGAGCCTGGGAAAATGCGGCCATGCGTGCCACCCTTCAGGGGCTCCTTACAGACCCAGCTTGGTTCTTCTCCAATGTCTTCTCTTGGAGTTGTACCTGATTTTATTACAGGTTTTCATTCGAATCCATTGGGGAATGGGCCGATTCTGCTTCTGTTTCTTGGCCAGGAATCTCTTGATCCTGAAAGTCTTATGAGACGACATGGTGAAGTCAGAGCACCACCACACTCGGGGTGGCAGAGAAATGGAGAGAGGGAAAATATAAGTTTTATGTTTGCTTTTAGTAGGTCTCTGCCTGATAGGATTGCTATGAATCAGAATCAACTCAGTGGCAGTGAGTGAGTGAATAGTAGGTCAGCAAGAATCTTTGGCTAATGCTTACTCAAATTCACTGCTGTCGATGAGATTCAACTCATAACAACACTATAGGACCACGGTAAAACTGTCCCTGCAGGGTTCCAAGACTGGAACAGGCGATAGACAAGACAAGTCTCTGTTCATATGAACTCCATCTCTAATATTTTCTATTGTATTGCATAGAATCATTCATTCACTTTAAAAATCTTTCTTTTAAAGTCTTTTATGTACCACTTGACAAATATATGAATAGTTAAGAGATAAATACTATTTGTCTCTATATAGCTCTAGCACATTTGGATTGTGGCCCACAAAAATTAATCTTGGCAATTGTTGCTGATAAGTCAGATCATACATAAGCTTTGAGACAGGTTTTTTAGCAGTTTGTCTACATTAGTGGATGTAAATCTGTCTACTTCTGTTCAGATACCTTCTTATATACCTAGCCTTACTGTTATTTTTTAGCTGTGATTAAAAGTTTTCTCCTAAATAGCTTTCTCTTCCCTGCTTACTCTAGCTGCATGCTTATACAAATGTGCTGTTATAAATAATGAGCCATTAAAAGCTCTTTATTAGATGATTACCTAATTGAGATGCAAATGGCATTAGTTATTATTGAGACTTGGAGGAATCTTTTGTGAATGATAATTAGTGGTATAATTCTTGTATTAATATTCTGAATTTATATATTTTTTCACATAAGCTTATAGTGTCCACCAAAACACAATTCTTAGTTATTTTGTAAAATATTAAAAGTATTAATATTGTGTAGAATATAAACATAAAACTTTAAAAATTGCTGTCACAGAAACATCTACACAATTTCTCTCGTGGTGCTGTTTGTGTTTTTGAACTGCCCATCATGCAGATCACAGCCAACTCGTACCCACTCTGCTTCTTTTCCTAATAAAAGACCAAACCAAACTGGCTGTTCTCAAGACAGTTCTAATTCACAGCGGCCTGATGGGAAAGAGTAGACCTGTGGTGGGTTTCTCAGGATGAAACACTTTACTGAGACCTGCTGTGTTTGAACTGCTCACCTGGGGGTTAGTAACCCAGTGTGTTCCACTAGGCTTTTAGGGTTGCTGCTTATAGGACTTCATGTAAATGGAGTCATAGCCTCTGCAATCTGTCATGTCTGACTTTTTCTGTGTTATGTTATATTTTTAAGACTAATGTTTTTGCATGTATCTTCAGCTAATTTATATTCATTGTTGTATAAAATTCCTTTGTATGGAGATTTTCTATATATAAAAAGTACCTTACTTGTGGAAATATTGGTTGTTTCCAGGTTTGGGGTATTATAAACAACTTTAGCTAAATATTTCATTGTACACATATATACACTTCTCTAACATGTTACTAAAAAGTTTATCTGCTGGACATTGGCCCTCCACTCAAGTACTCCCTCAATGCAAGAACACATTGTTTTATTAAATGGACATTCCATGTTGCTCACCTTCCTGACACGATTGCTGAAGACAAAGCAGGTGCTTGAGCAATAAGGTGAAGAGAATCGATGGTGCCCGACTATCAAAAGATATAGCATCTGGGGTCTTAAAAGGCTTGAAGATAAATAAGCAGCCATCTAGCTGAGAAGCAACAAAGCCCACATGGAAGAAGCACACCAGCCTGTGTGATCACAAGGTGTCGATGGGATCAGGTATCAGGCACCAAAGAACAAAAAATCCTATCATTGTGGATGAGGGGGAGTGCAGAGTGGGGACCCAAAGCCCATCTGTAGGCAACTGGACATCCCCTTACAGAAGGGTCACGTGGAGGAGACAAGGCAGTCAGGGTGCAGTGTGGCAAAGTACAACTTTCTTCTACTTCTTTAAATGCCACCCCCCCCCACATACTATCATGATCCTATTTCTACCTTACAAATCTGGCTAGACCAGAGGATATACACTGGTACAGATAGGAACTGGAAATACAGGGAATCCAGGACAGATGAATCCCTCAGGACCAGGGGTGACAGTGGAAATACCAGGAGGGTGAAGGGAAGATCGGGTAGAAAGGGACAACTGATCACAATGATTTAGATATAACCCCTTCCCTGGGGGATGGACAACAGAAAAGTGGGTGAAGAGAGATGTTGGACAGTGTAAGACATGACAAAATAATAATAATTTATAAATTATCAAGGGTTCATGAGGGAGGGAGATGGAAAGGGAGGGGGAAAATGAGGAGCTGATACCAAAGGCTCAAGTAGAAAGCAAATTTTTTGAGGATGATGATGACAACAAATGTACAAATGTGCTTGACACAATGCTTATCATAATGGATTGTGATAAGAATTGTATGAGCCCCCAATAAAATGATTTTTTTTAAAGTTTATCTGAAAAAGTCTGTTTATGAGCTTTATATTTCTGTTCAGTTGAATTTTAAAAATCTTTGTTTTAATTAATACAGCTTTATACTAATACCTAATGCCACCCTTTTCTGTTTGTTCTTATTTCCAATGCTCTTGGCTTTTTTTCAATCCTCTGTTTTTCCATATTAATTTTAGAATTAGGTCGTCACACAAACCAACCAATTGGGATTTTAATTATCATTATATTAAATGTACAGATCAATTTAGAATGAATTGATACTCCTTTAAAAATCATTTTATTTGGGGGCCCTTACAGCTCTTATAACATTGCATACATTAATTGTTGATACTCTTTTAATGTTTTCTGATCGATCAACCTGATATCTATTTCCATTTAATTACATGTACTTTAAATACTCCGCTTAAACTTTTATAGCTTTCTCCATTGATGCTTTATACATCCTGTGTTGATTTAATTTTGCAGTCTTATATGCTTGTGTATTACAGAGTAATAGACAGCTACTACCCAATGGCTAAGATTGTGGGTTCTGGAGTCAAACTATAAGACATAGGTGCCTAACAGAGCCATGGTTATTTTCGGCAATATCCTTAATATCTCTGCATCTATTTATATGTGAGAAGAAGACTCCATACATATGTTCCTCACAAAGTTATTGTGAGGATTAACATGTACCTTGCTCCCAAATTCAGCACCAATAAATATAAGTATTTGATAATAATGAAGGTATACATATTCATCATTTTATTCTTCTGTTATAAAAAATACTTTAAAAATGTAAAATTTTGATTAAATTATTGGTTACTGTAAATTTAAATTAAACTCACACATGAGTAGAAGGAGAATTCACTTCGTTACCATCTTTAACTTTCTTATCTAGGTGATGTTGATGTGTCTCCATTGAATTTTTCACATTCCTCACGGATAGATCATAGCTTTCTTCAGTTAGGTCCTGTGCAATTCTTTTAAAATTTGTTATATTGTATGTGCTACTGTTTTGGGGGCTATTTATTTATTTATTTATTTATGCTATTGTCAGTGGGACCTCTTTTTCCATGATAACAGAGGACCCAGTTACTTTGTGCCTGGACAGAAACTTGTGAGGTAACGCTATTAGAAGGCTGCAATCAAGGTGTCACCTGGGAGTGTGGTTTCATTTGAAACTCGATTAGGCAAAGTTCTGCTTCTAAAGTCACTCAGAGTGTTGGTATAATTTGGTTCTTTGTGGTTTTAGAATTAGATGTCTCCTTTTCTTTAAAAAAATCATTTTTATTGGGGCTCATACAGCTCATCATAATCCATACATACATCAATTGAGTAAAGCGCCCTGTTACATTCGTTGCCCTCGTCATTCTCAAAATTCACCTTCCACTTGGGTTCCTGAAATCAGCTCATTTTCCTTTTACCCCTCTCCTTCCACCCCCTCCCCCTCCCTCATGAACCATTAATAATTTATAAATCATTATTTTATCTTATCTTACACTGTCCGGCATCTCCCTTCACCCACTTTCCTGTTGTCCACCCCCCAGAGAGCAGGTTATATGTCGATCCCCGAGATTGGTTCCCCCTTCCTACACTCCATTCCCTCCTGGTATCGCCATTCTCACCATTGGTCCTGAGGGGTTAATCTGTCCTAGATTCCCTGTGTTTCCAGATCCCAACTGTACTGCTGCTTCCCCCGCCACTCCATTGCATGTCCCCAGTGTTTTGCCTCAGTGCGGTGGGGTCAGCTCAGTCGCACATCCCCCACTGTGTCTCAGGTGCTGTCCCGTGTAGGGCCATGGGTCAGTACACGATGTCGCATCTCGCCATGGGGCTGGCTGTATCGTCTCCTTTTCTTGATGATGAGAAACTGAAGGTTTTGTCGGCTGTCATTGAGAGACTTCCTATTGTTCTTACCAGGTGTTTTCCCCAGCATGGTGGCTTGTTTCTATAAAGCTAGCAGAGTAGAGAGACTCCAGCAAGGAATACAGTCCAGTCCCATATAATATAATTGTGTTAGTCTGGGTGAACTATAGAAACAAATTCATAGACACTCATTTGTGTATAAGAAAGAACTTTCTATCAAAGAGCAATTGTACATTAATAAAATACCCCAGCCCAGTCCAGGTCAAGTCCATAAATCTGATATTAGCCCATATTCCTGTTACCAGTCTATAAATTCTTCCTTAGACTCATGCAGCACATACAATGACACCAAATGCAAGAGAACGATCATAGGCCAGTGGGTGGAAAGTCTTGTGGATCCAGTGGCAGTTAAAGCATCTTAGCACTGGCAGGGGTTTCCATGTAGCTCCGCCAGCTACAGGACTCTAGCATATCTCCATGTGTCTTGTCAGCAAGAATGTCTCCCAGGGAGTGAGTGTGTCCTGTCTCCAGCGAGCTGTTTATCTCTGTAGCACCTCCAAATGAGGTCTTCAAGCTGCAACCTAATTGATGGAGCAGACTCTACCCCTTCCTCAAGTTGATAGGTCATGTAACTGCCACAGTAATCATCTAATTATGTACATATAATCACACTCAATCTATTACCTTTGCTGTACTTATTTATAAGGGGAAAGCAAAGATCTTACCAATCTCACAGATCACAAAAGATGAAGGACATCAGGTCAGACTTCTCCCAATTAGGAGAAGTTGGCATCATTTTCACAATCAGCACATCATCACTGATTTAGTTCCATTTAAACAAAAAGATGGAAAAACCCTAAATGCCGATCAATGAATTAATAAATAAACTTTTGTGCATGCACACAATGGAGTATTAAATATTATGAAATAATTATGATGGATCTGCAAAACACCTCAAAAGTTGGGTACCTCTGGAGGCTATTAGGCAGAGTGAAATTTGTGAATTACAAAATGACACATATTTTATAAGGCCTGTGTTGTAAAATCTCAACCAAAGGGTTTTACACTAAAATAAGTATTCTTTGATGGTTATTATGGGCATGAGGGGAAATAAGCACAGATCACTGATTGGAGGAGAGACAAGTGTTAACTGGGGTGAAGGTAAGGAAGGCAATAAATAATACTTGAGACACTGACAAAACGATGGAGGCAGGAAAGACACTGAGAGGAGACATAGGTTAAAGGCAGCAAAGGGAAATGCTAGTAAATACTATTATGTACACAATCCTGCAATTATCTCTGAGTGGATGCCTACAAAGTCAAGCAAGCTGAGAAGGTATGGGAAGAACAAGAAGTTATTTCTGCATTTTGATTTACTTGTACAGTAAATATATTCATGAATATACTAGAACACACAAGCAAAATTATAAGAATTCCCAAGTTATAAGCAAACACCTTGGAGTACATTGTTTGGTCTGGGGGTTCGGGACCATCTTTGCAGGTGATTTCAAGTGCAATGGACATATAATCCATGAAGACCAATCTCCTACTGGCATCTTAAAGCTTGTGATAGGCATCTAAGGTGCTACTGCTGCTCCCTTTTCAACTAGAGCAAAAAGAGTGAAGAAAATTTGCACATATGGAACCAATTAATTCAGTGGATTTATGAACCTCAAAATCTTAGCTTCCACCAGCCACCCTGATATCATAAGAATGAGCTGGTGCCTCAATAACACTGCCAGCTGCTATGAGTGGGCTCACTTTAGAAGGACCTCAATAGAGTGGGTAAGATGTAGTCAATGAGTATGGCCTGTCTAGCCATAATTCCTGCTGTGAGATATTACGTACTCTGTACGAATGGCTAGAATCCTGTTTTTGGAGAAAGTTCTCTGCTATGCTAATGGACCAGGAGTAAGGTGGAATTAAGACTTCTCAACTGGACCATAAGTATCATCATGATAAATGGAGAAAAGATTGACGTTGTCAGGGATTTTGTCTTGCTTGGGTCCAAAATCAGTGCTCATGGAAACAGCATTCAAAAGACAAGTTGCATCTGGTAAATTTGCTGCGTAAAATCTCTTTAGAATATTGAGCAAGGAGGTTCCTTTGAGGACTAAGGTGCACCTGATTCAAGCCATGGTATTTTGAACTGCCGCATGTGCAAAGTGGACATCGAATAAAGAAAACCAATGAAGAATAGAAGCATTTTAATTGTGCTGGAGAAGAATATTGAAGGTATCATGAATTTCTAAAAGGACAAACCCATCTGTCTTGGAAGTGGTATGGCGAGAGTACTCCAAGAATAGGAAGACCTTATCTTACATACTTTGGCCATATTGTCAGAAGAAACCAGTCCGCAGAGAAAAACATCATGTTTGGTCCAATAGAGGGGCAGTGAAGGAGAGAAGGGCCCACAGGAAACGGATTGACGCCTTGGCTGCAACAATGAGTTCACGCACAGGAACAGCTGTGAGGATGGTGCCCAACCGTGCAGTGTTTTGGTCTGTTGTGCATAAGTTTGCTATCGGTTGAAACCAACTCGATGGTACCTAACAACAACAACAACAAGATGTGACCTTAAGCAAGTCACACTTGTTTCCGTGGGCATATGGTCTGCTGAAAAACAAAAACCACACTTGCCTCAAAGCCATTCCTCTGGGTATCAGAGTCATCTGGAAGCACCGAGAGAAGCCCAGGGGCCATCAGAAGGACATGTTTGAGCTCTGTGTCTGAAGTGCCAGAGGCTGAGACTAGAGTCTCGAGAGACTGTGCCGCACAGACTGCGGGACAGACCAGAGGAGCGAGGCCGAGACTGGAGGCCGAGGCAAGGAAACCATGAGACATAACAGGAGCAGCTTGGAGACTCTGAGGCAGAGTAACAAAGGGGATTCCTGCCCATCAAAAGTTATATCGCTTTGCAGATTTTTGTTATTTGCTAATATTCTCTGATAAATACCTAAGTTAGTTGAGTGGTCATTAAGAAGGAAATTTACTATTCATTTTTATGTTAGATTTTGATGAAATTTAAAAAATAAGATGAGAAATTACCAATCACCTTTTAAATAATATTTCAATAGCAGATTTTGGATAGCAGATTTCTACTTAAAATAGTTAAAATTTTATGTGAGGATGAAAAGTGGAGTCATTGGAAGTAATGGGTTTCTGTTTAGAGAGTAAAATTTGGCAATGATTACTAGTAGAGTTTTCCCAATATGATTAATTAATGGTAAATTATATACATGTGAACTGCTGAATTGGCAAATATGTCTGTCATGTTTTTTCAGTAATAAATATATCTGTCATCTATCTATATCAATTTCTGTCATTATCTGTCTATCATCAATCTATCTATGTATCTATCTATCTACAAACATACATACACACAGTCCACTTTTTGTATATGTGGTGGATTAGTTCCAGGACACCCCTTGCACTCAATATCAAAATCGAAGAATGCTCAAGCCCTTTATGTAAAATGATGTAGTATTTGCATGTCACCTACTTATATCCTCTGGTGTCCTTTAAATAGTCTCTCCCCATGGCCATTAAGTCGAGGCTGACTCTTAGAGATCCTGCAGGGCAGAACTGCCCCTGTGAGCTCACGACACTGAAACTGCTTATAGGACTGGAAAGCCCGTCTTTCTCCTGCAGAGCACCTGGCAGTTTCAAACCACAGACCTTGGGGATTGCAGCCCAGTACATAACCCCTATGCCACCACGGGTCCTTCCTTTAAGTCGTGTCTAGATTACTTATAATACTATACTCGAGCCCACTTTGAGGTATTGCCTTGACTACATGAGCTCTTCTTTCCCCTTTCCTCCCTCCCTCCCTTCCACCTTCTCTCCCTGCTTTCAGTTTCTCTTCAGTGTCTTCTGTCTTGGTCCGTTGAATCCATTGGTGTGGCGCTTAAGTATTTCCGGGGCCAACTATTCATGGGGCACTCCATCTAGATTGTCAGAAAATGAAACATAATGAAAATGCTCTTTCACCTCAGTTTTGTGTTTTGATCTATAGATATGACTTGGAGCATTAAGAAAGTTTCTAAATTTTTTAAACATTTTGTAAACCCTGCTTTTTCCTTTTTTTAATAGGCTATTAAGTGTGGCATGTTGTTCTCTGGACACACTTCTCTTATTAGAGGCGCAGTATCAACTCTCTGAAATGTTACTAACTGCCCAAGAAGAAAGTATTTTAGAGACCTCTGAAAACTGCAGGTAAAAGAAAGATCCATCAAATACAAGAATAAAAAACAACTTTATTTTAGCAGATGCTTTTTTAAGGAAGTGGTTTTTAGTATTGTTCTTAGATGCTTCTCCAGTAACTAAGCTGAATATGCTTAAGTCATAAGAGTGAAAAGCAACAAAGAGTACATGCATGGTCAGGAAGACGATGATCATGCTCCTGAAGAGGACTGTGGTTTATGGCAGCACTTTCTACACGTGATGTTTCTATTCTTTAAACTTGCATTACATTTAAACTTAGGTTGCATGTACAGGTTGACTCATTGAGCAAAGTATTTAATTTTGTGTTCCTGCTAAAGACCCTATTTATTTCATTTTCTTAATTAGGTTAGTTTATAATCATACATGGTGTTTATTTGCCAAATGATGACAATTTTTTCTATTAATAACTCACATCTGCCATTGCCTCAACTTGGCTGACATTTATTGAATGCACTTAGTCAATTGCTCATACTGAGTTTGTGTCTGTAATTAGAAAACCAAAACAGCAAAAAAAGTATGCTCATTCTAATCTGAGTTTAAAAGCATAGAGGAACATAAGAAATATGGGAGCCGTTCAAAACTAGTATTTTTATTGTATTTAAGGCATGAACTAGAATTTAATGAAACTTGGCTAAAACTTAATTTTTAAAGTCACTGTAGAACTAATGTGTATCTTAGTTCTATTTCTTATTTAAATATACTAACATTTCTCAGTAAAAAGTCTTTTCTCAATTTCATTGTATAAATAATATCTCTATCAATGACTTACTTTCTAAGATAAAAAGTCAATTTAGTCCTTTGTTTGAAAATGTTACTTTGATGATCTATTTATCAAAAGTACATTTTTTGCTTTTTTTCTTTTACATTTGTTTCTTGATTATAAAAATAAACTGTATTTCATTAGGCAATAACAACAATGATGTATTTATATTTCAGAGACTTCATAATTGATGCCTTGTCAGTAGAAAGAAATCACATTCTTGTTAGGATACATCTTATTGGTGGGCCACTAGAAAGGATTTTGCCTCCAAGGACACTAGAAAAGGTGAGTAAGATGGAGATGAAGTGGTTGAATTTGTCCATGACATATTTAGAAGCAAGGCAGCCAACTCTAGTGACACGTAATAACATCGACTCTCTCATGTCTGCATCACAAAGTCGAACTTTTGCTACCTGAAAACTTTAGGATGCAAGTGAGCCTTTTCAAACTAAAGCAGCGTCCTTGATGCGTCCGAGTCACGAGTGCTGCTTTATGGAGTCGAGTGGGGATGTTGTTTTATTTAAAAAGTTGTCATTGTTTCTGTGTGCCTTTGCGATTTTACCTTCAATGTCCCCCACTCTTATGAAAGGTAACTTTTATTAGATAACTTTATTCTTGTGTATTTCGTTGACACTACCGAGTACCTGTACTTCTATCAATATTCATGGAGTTCAGTTTTCTCAGAAGGTGTTTTGTTGTTGTTGGCGTTGAGTGCAGTTTTCCTTTGCCTGTCACCCTGGGAAGGGTGAGATAGAAATGATTGACAGCACAAGAGACGCACTTCGGTGAACAAACTTGCAAATGCATGGTCTATTTTGAAGGCTATAATTTTCCTTTCACGAAAAAATGATAAAATCATCATTGTCAGTTGTAGATGTCCGGACAAGTTACCAGATGCCTGTCATCAGTGTTGTCCCTGCTCTTCTTCATTTGACTTATTGTCCGTTAGAATATTCAGTTGTTGAATATCAAATTGCTTATGCAGGTAGGTGGGTAACTTCTCTGAAAGTTCTAAGGGAAAAAAGGCAACATAAATCAATGGTAATTCATAAAGTTTTAAAACTAAATAATATTTTAAACTGCTCGTTAAAACTATCTGCTCCCTTTCGTGTCCAGGGTTCTGCTCCATATCCTTGGCCAATGTTTTCATCATATCCCGTGCCAAACTGCTATCTTCCCGAAGTTACAAGACATGCTGATGGCAAGCAAGGTAAAATGCTTTCCATCATATGTAGTATTGATTTTAATACCTTTGTTGTTATACTTTGTCAAAAGGTAAAGAATTATGAAAGGAGAATGTGGTAATGTTATATATCAAATTGGCTAGGCTGTGCTTTGCAATCGTTTGGAAGATAGTCTGTCATCATCCTCATTTTGTGACCTGATGTAAGCAGTCAGTCAGCTGTGCTTTCATAGCGGTGTGGCCTGCATCCAATACATGTGGATGCTCTGGCAAAATGTACTCTCTTTTCTCCCTGCATCCTACGCATCATTCTCTCACCTGCCTCCCACTCTACATCTTAGGATGAGCTAGCAGCGTCCCATCTGGCCGCTCTTAATTCTATAAATGAGTTGCAGGTCTCGGGGACCTCTTTGGATTTGGGAAGCAACATATGCGTCCTTTGGCTATGCCATTGGGTCTTTTTTCGAATCGTTTTATTAGAGGCTTATACAACTCTTATCACAATCCATACATACATCAATGGTGTCAGGCACATCTGTACATTCATTGTCCTCATCATTCTCAAAACATTTGCTTTCCACTTCAGCCCCTGGCATCAGGTCCTCATTTTTCCCCTCCCTTCCTGCTCCCCCTCCCTCATGAGCCCTTGATAATTTATAAATTATTATTTTATCATATCTTGTCCTGTCTGACGTCTCCCTTCACCTACTTTTCTGTTATTCATCCCCCAGGGAGTGGGTCACATGTATATCCTTTTAATTGGTTCCCCCTTTCCAACCTACTCTCCCTCTACATACCCAGTATTGCCACTCACACCACTGGTCCTGAAGGGATCATCCACCCTGGATTCCCTGTGTTTCCAGTTCCTATCTGTAGCAGTGTACAGTCTCTGGTCTAGCTAGACTTGCAAGGTAGAATTGGGATCATGATAGTGGGGTGGGGAGGGGAGAGGAAGCATTTAGGAACTAGAGAAAAGTTGTATTTTTCTTTGTTGCTACCATTGGGTCTTTTTCCTGAGTGATTGACAAGTTTTGAGGAGGGTCCAGAAGAAGAGAAGACTGAAGAAAGCCCAGACTGCCATGTGAGCTTGCCTGCCACTCAGACCTTATGATCTAGCTAATCTAGTATTCCTGAAGTGTCAGTGGTGAATAGTACTATTCGGAGTCTTTTTCAGGCCTATATTGCTGAATCACAGGCAGACCCTTAGAATTTTGAAATAATGATAACTACCATATATGTATGCAAAATAGTATGCAAACAACATACTATTAAAGTTCTTTGTAAACTACACAACCTTCCTATATGTGTTATAGGCAGGCATCACACCTGACCTCCTCTGGCTACACAGGGGAAAGGAGACTCCAACACAGTGCTAGCCCATGGCTGATCACCACAGGCAAAGCTAAGACATTTCTCTACCCTCCCACTTTCTCTGCTCTATTTTGACACCACGCTCTGTCTCACGCTTCTTTGTTACTGGATTCAACAATCCATTGCAATGGCCACATAGAACTCACAGGCAGGACTCATGATGATGAGGCCTCGTGGAAAAGTTAACAGACTTCTTCCATATGTCACAATCAGAAATTATTAAGGATACAGTCCTTTGTCCACACCAGGGCCTCTTTTGAGTCATGCTGGTAGTTATGCCTCTTTCTGGCTCTCAATCTCCCAGCCACACGGCCCTTTGGCCTCTCCCCTACGAGAATAAAAATGAAAAGTTCATTAGTTTGGACAAATGCTCAAAGGGTACTACCCTCTGTAAGTCAGCCTCCTGCCCTGAGGCATTCAACTTTACTCTTTTGTGGGCACGCTACTCCGTCTTATGGTCTCTGCTTGGCCCCTGTCTTCTGGCTCATGGTCTCGGATTTGCAGGCTTGGTGCTCCGGCTGTCTTCCCTGCTGCAGACAGGGGTCTGTATGGCGCCTACTCTTTTCTGGTGTTGAGTCTTTCCTGATAATCAGGACTGACCGGTCCTTGAGTTAGGATGCCCTACGCATTTCTTACATTCTCCCACCAAGGTATTTGGTGGGAGTTACAAAGAATATGAATAGAAAAGCCATGGCAAGCCATTTCACTTCACAGCAGTATATTTGTGTGCATGTGCCATTTGTGTCAACGTTGATATTAAAAAAATGTGTACCATATATACTCCAGTATAAGCTGAGTTTTTCAGTACATTTTTTTAACATTTTATTAGGGGCTCATACAACTCTTATCACAATCCATACATATACATACATCAATTGTATAAAGCACATCTGTACAGTTTTTGCCCTAATTATTTTCTTTTTTTTTATTTTACATTTTATTAGGGACTCATACAACTCTTACCACAATCCATACATATACATACATCAATTGTATAAAGCACATCCATACATTCCCTGCCCCAATCATTCTCAAAGCATTTGCTCTCCACTTAAGCCCTTTGCATCAGGTCCTCTTTTTTTTTTCCCCTCCGTCCCTGATCCCCCCTCCCTCATGTGCCCTTGGTAATTTATACATCGTTATTTTGTCATATCTTGCCCTATCCGGAGTCTCCCTTCCCCCCCTTCTCTGCCGTCCCCCTCCCAGGGAGGAGGTCACATTTTAATGCAGTTTTTGGGGTAAAATTAGGTGCCTCAGTGGATATTCAGGCCGGCTTATACTCGAGTATATATGGTATACTCCTTTTGAGAAAACATCTTTTGACTTGTAACTGAGTCTTCGTAAAGACTAAGCATGGGTCAATAAGTCACAATACAGATTTTTTACACACACAGTCACTGTACAATAAGTCTGTATGATACAGAATTTTCTATGATGAATTGGAGGTTGTCTGTCATAAAATCCAGTGTACAAAGCCGTTTTCCATCATTAAATGGAAGTGATATATGAGGTTGAGCTCAAGCAAACAAGACCTGAATGAACATACAAACAAGCGACTTGAAAAAGTGGCCCAAATGCCTATGGTCCCCGTTCCTTTTCTTCTCTTGGCCTCATTAGGAGTCTCTATGATTGGTTGGTTGAGGAAGAGAAAACTTGTGCTTTGTTAATAGATAACTCTGCGTGTTTTGCAGTCACTGCTTGGAAGTGGAGGATAGCAGCCCCTTTCTGTGAGCTCACTGAAGGACAGGAGTGGGGGAAATCCCCTCAAGAAGCAGAACTTTGAGCAAACCACCATGTGGTTTACTTTATTTGCTCTGTAGAAATGAGCAGATGCTTGAGTGTAGATTGATTCATGGGCTGTGACCAATTACTTGCCTCCTGATCAGGGACTTTGAAGGAGCATGATCAGAAAATTGGTAATCTTGAGGTAAGGGGGAGTATGTGGATAGACTGCTCTGAATAGGCTGAATAAATGAAGACGTCTGTGTTACATAGATAGTCATCAAAGGTGACCTCAGCAAAGGAGAGTTTTAACCAACCAGTTGATAGACTGTTCTCTTTCCTCAGTCATTCCTGTCCTTGCTCAATAGATTCATAAACAAAGTAGTCATAGTTGCAGATGCATTTTGTACATGGGTTCATTGACATGGACTTTCACTGAAATATTCTCCCACTCGCTAAGTTGTCGATAAAGTCCTCCTATGTATAGAAGTAGTTTTTCTCTAACTTCTCCCTTATTGGATATTAAATTTTTTGGTAGGCGGGACATTTATTTATTTTATCTTTTGTTGTTTAAGCTTTCAGGATTATATCTAAGACCATGTTGAACACTAACGCCAAACGTTTTTTTCTCCATGTTTTCTTTTCTATGCTATTATATATTTGAGCTACTGCATGTTAGTTTTTGTATGTAGCAGAAGATATGCGTCTAACTTCATTCTTGAACCAGTTCTAGTCAGGTATTTAACCTTGTCCTACTCAATGGATTTCCTAGCATTGAATTCACTGGTCAAATCTCAGTCCTCCTCGGACTAGATGTATCAATATCACTTGACACTATTGATTCTTCTCTCTTTTGTTGGAAACATATTCTTTACTTGATTTCTAGAAAACATACTCATCTGGTTTTCTTCCTTAAAATGATCAGGTGTTTCTGGTTCATTATTTTTATCTATTATTTTTAGTTTTTCACTTATCTCCAACCTTTAAAATTTGTAGCGCTCTAGTTTCTCAGACTTTTACCAGGAGCTATGTGTTGGGCTGCTCACCACAAGGGCAGCAGTTCTAAACCACCAGCCACTTCATGGGAGAAATATGAGGCTTTCTATTCCCTTAACACTTTAGAGTCTCGGAAACCCACAGGAGTGGGTCTCTGCCTAGTAAGGTCTAAGAGTCAGAACCGACGTGGTGCTGGTGATTTTGGTTTATTCTTAGCATCACAAGTACTTCATACTCTCCATTATGTTGATGGCAATCGGATTGGTATTTTTAGCTTTTATCACTAACAGCTTTAAACTCATATATACAGCTGTATACTTTACACCTTTACTAGGAAGGTGCACAAGCAGATCAGGCCTAGTCAGTATGAGTTAGCATCTTATAAACTCTCAAAACCTGCTTCCCCTGCATTCTCCACGACTTTAGGAATGGTAAGTCTGCCCTCATTCTTCAGACCATAAACCTGGAGGCATCCTTTCACTCCCCTTTGCCTTTCATTCTCCGTTCTGAACAGTCAGCAAATTCATTTGACTCAAACCTGCATATCCAAAATAAAGTCAGTCACTTTGTGCACTGCCACTTTTTGAAGATTGGTATATTGTAGTAATCTGTATTCAGTCTGTTCTCAACAGCAACCAGAGTGATACTGGTGAAATGTGGGCTCAATCATATCAAGGTTTTGATTCAAACCCTTAAATGGCCCCACACAATTGTGTCACCCTTCCTAATATATGCTCTCTGTATTGAAAGTTTGGTACAATTTCAAGCCCTTTTATTTAATTACATTTCTCCTGCCACATTAGCCATGAATTTTTATTGACTTTTATTTGTTCCTAAGACACAAATATTTGAATAGCACATTATTTCTAATTTAGCAGTACCTGGGACTTCCTTTTATTTTTATTTATTTATTTTTTATTTGATATGTGGGAATATATTTCTTTCTTTCTTTTTTTAAAACATTTTATTAGGGACTCATACAACTCTTATCACAATCCATACATACACATACATCAATTGTATAAAGCACATCTGTACATTCTTTGCCCTAATCATTTTCAAAGCATTTGCTCTCCACTTATGCCGTTTTCATCAGGTCCTTTTATTCCCCCTCCCTCCCCGCTCCCCCCTCCCTCATAAGCCCTTGATAATTTATGGATTATTATTTTGTCATGTCTTTCCCTGTCCGGTGTTTCCCTTCACCCCTTCTATGTTGTCCGTCTCCCAGGGAGGAGGTTACATGTGGATCCTTGTAATCGGTTCCCCCTTTCCAACCCACTCACCCTCCACTCTCCCAGCATCGTCCCTCACACCCATGGTCCTGAAGGTATCATCCACCCTGGATTCCCTGTGTCTCCAGCCCCCATATGTACCAGTGTACAACCTCTGCTCTATCCAGACGTGCAAGGTAGAATTTGGATCATGGTAGTTGCGTGGGAGGAAGCATCTAGGATCTAGGGGAAAGCTGTATTCTTCACCGGTGCTACATCGCACCCTGCCTTTCTCATTTCTTTCCCTAGACCACTCTTTTTTGATGATGCCTTATACCTGATCCCTTTGGCACCTCGTCATCGCACAGGCTGGTTTGCTTCTTCCATGTGGGCTTTGTTGCTTCTGAGCTAGATGGCCGCTTGTTCACCTTCAAGCCTTTAAGATCCCAGACACTGTCTCTTTAACATGGTTCCTCTTAATGAGAAGAGAATTTGCAGACATCGATGGGTAGCCTGAGAGGTTTTTCAGAGACATATTCAATTCAGAATCATTCTATGTCATCATTTCTTTGTTTATGTTCAAGCTTCTAATGTGGGAACAGAAAATGAGAAATCAGAATGATGTCTAACTTCCAATTATTCTTGGAGACATAGAGATAATATATCTGTGAACTTAACAACTGTAGCCCAATGTGTTTCTAACAGAAGCCTAAATCAGAAGCAATGAGCCTAAATAACTATAATTAAATAAGTATACATTAATTGTGCGCTGTTAAATTGTGTCCATAAGTTAGTAGCGCTTTAAGATGCACATAGTTCTTTAGCAGCATGAGTTCATATAGCTTTCAGTTCTGCTATTTTAATTCCAGGTAATTATTCACTAGTTCTGATAGGTGCTATTTTCATCATAAGTTTCAAAGCAAAATTCTGAGATATAATTTCATTGCTAGGGGAGGAAAATCACTTTAATTGTGTGCACAGGGTGATATACTTCCTCATTTGTCTCCCAACTTGTAGATTCTCTCAGCTTGCTACTGTTATCTTTTCATCAGTTCAATCGCCTCATGGTAGTGCATTGGTGTCAGTGTTAGCTATTAGGTAATTCATCTTCATCTGTAAATAAGAATCTCAAGACATCATCTAGTTCAGTTATTTTTCCTTGTATACATTCTTAGGATCATCATATTAAGATGTAAGCAACCTTTAAGAAGTGTTATTGATCAATATTTCCTACTATATGCTACAGTATAATCTTCTTTGACATGCTCATAAGGAAAAACATTGACTGGAATAATTATTCCTAAAATATCATTTCTGTGCTACCCAATGGTTAAGTAAGAAGAAGTATAGTAACTTATATTATTACTTGCACAGAATACATATGAGAAAGAGATGGAGGTGGGGCGTGGGAGGCTGTTACACTGTGGTTAAAGGCATGTAATGCTCGGTATGTGAGGGTGGGTGAGGTGAATTGCTGGAGATTGACCCATATGAAAGAGGAAGACAGAGTGCTCTTAGCCTGGTTTGTTTGGTTTTGTTTTTCTGAACTCAGAGTAAAGCTGCATCATTCTTATGTCCAATATGGGATGTTTGGGATGGGGACTTCTTTCCCAAACACTGAAGGGAAGTCCAGTACCTTAATGCTTCAATTAAAGCAGACTTAGGGGATTGAGTAGGATACATTCCTGATAAAAGAAGAAAAATGAAGGGAAGGAAAAGTTAAAAGAGTTTAGGCCTAGCTTCCTCTTATAAGCTGTGGAACTTAATATGACCTTTACTTTTATATTTACTTCCCATTGGTTTATCTATATTTATTAGTAGTAAACACAATAAATTTCAGAACTACCAGAAAATATATTTGAGGACATGCTAAGTTATTTTCCTTTGTTCTTATTTATTTATTTTAAACTTTTTAAAATGATGATTTGGGTGCAAGTTTATAAAGCGCATTCGCTGTCTCTTCAGCAGCCAGTGCTGTGCCAGTCTGGGTGCACATCTTGTTTCGTGCCATTGTTTGCTGCTCCCACAAGTTAACAGTCCTCACTGCACTTCCTAACCATGCGCCTCGGTTCAGTTCCCCCCTTTCCCTATCCCTTCCTGCCTTTGAACTTTGTTTCTAGGAAAATGCTGAACTTTTGCTGGCACATCAAATTAGTTCTAGGGATATGCCTCCAAGGGATTGTCGTTCACCTTCTAGACCTGTCTGTTATCTGACTGAAAATCTAGTCAGGGGTGAGTGCAGATCCAGCCTTGCAAGATTCCTAAGGGCCGATGTTCTAGTAGTTATTCTACCAGACCAGTCATCCTGGTCTTTTTTTTTTTTAAATTTAGGAAAGGAGGAGGGATGGAAAAGCAAACACTGAAGGCACTGAAATGGTTGTGCAAAAACAAAATATGTATAGATTGTTGAATGTAAAACGCTGATCTGCTCTGTAAACCTTCACCAACATCAATGATAAAAAGTCTAAAAAATAATAATCCAGAGAGAAAGCAAGTAAGCTGGCTCATACAGTTGTTGACAATAGTTTTAAAAGAAAAATAAGCATTTATACATGAGTGCATGAAAATATTTACCACCAGCAAAAATATTGAGAAGCTATTGTAAAAAAATTGTTAAATCCTTTTTTGGGAACTCTTACAGATATAACATTCCATAGTTCAATCACATCAAGCAGTTTTGTACAATTACTACCTCATTAGTATCAAAACATTTTCTTTCTTCTTGAACTCCTTGATGTTATCTCCTTGTTACCCCCTCCTACACCTTCCCACCCCCATTTTAAATTCCCCCCCTGTATATCCATTCACAAACAATTTTGTCATTTGATCCCATCGAGTAGAGTTATAAAATCACCAATGCTATCAGCTCCCTATTCCTCGCTCTCTGCCCCTTCCCGTACCCTCAGGGAACCATTACTCCTGTTACTGTTTCTGAAGGGTGAGTTATCTTAGCCTTCATGTATTGAACACTCTTAAATATACAAATGACATATGTAAATCTAACATGATTAATGAGGTAAACAAATTAAAAAACATAATAGTGAGGGAAAAAACATAATAGTATTAAAGAAGCAGAGGATGGTTATGTGGGGTGCTGTACCTTGCCGTGGATTGACCATCCCATTCATGTGGCCCTTCTGAGGGACTCTCCAATGATCGTACAGGTGAGTTTTAGGTCTCTACTACATCCACACCTCTTCACATTGATTTGGTTGCTTGTTTTTGAACTTCTGATACCTCTTCCCATTGACACCTCAGGATCACACAGGCTGGTGTGCTACTTTCTTATGGGCCCTGTTGCTTCCTTGCTAGATGGATGCTTGTTTACCTACATGCCGTTAAGACCCCAGATGCCAAATCTTTTAATAGCTGTGCATCATGATCTTTCTTCACCACATTTGCTTATGCACCCATTTTGTCTTCGGCACACATGGCGGGAAGGTGAGTGTTGTACAATACCACGTCATTAGAAGAAACTGTTCTTGTGCTGAGGCAAGGTGTAAGTAGAGGCCCAAAGTCCAACAGCTTACTTGTTGTATTTGCATATATAAACAAACACGTATATATTTATATATTTAAATATACATATATTTCCTCTTTTCTCTTTTTCCCCTTTTCCCTCCTGCCCCACTATCATGTTTACCCATCATTCATTTTTCAAGAATTCCTCTCAAATACCATTTGACTTATTAAACCTGGCCAGAAAAGCTATACCCTCCTCGCCATCAATTTTAGATCCCTTACTTTCCCCCTGTACCTGTCATTAATGGCTCACTGCTCACGCCTCCTCCCCTCCTCCCCTCCCACGCCCCCCAGGAACTGTTAGTCCAGTTGTTCTCTACATAGGATTGTTTATCTTCTCTATTTTGTGTAGAAAAACAAAGGCTGACACTGCACTCATCTCTGGGAATGAGCTGCTCCGAGCAGGAACCTCAAGGATGGCACCCTGGAATGAGGGCTACTCCAGCTTTCCCTTTCCAGTGGAGTCTAACAATATCCCTGCCTTGGGCGGGTTAGTGCCCTGACACCCTATTGCTGTCGTTCTACCTCCCCCACTCCTCTGTGCCTTAAAATGCATGTGAGAGGAGGGGGAAGATGCTATCTGCATTGGTTTTGATGATGTTTGAATCATTAAGCTTGGTTTGGCTCATGCCAGAATATCTGTTCCTCAGCCTGGGATTGTGTGTTGTGAGCATCTTCCCTTGTGCCTCTTCTGCTATTTGAACTTACCTCAGGGGAACTCATATTGTACTTGCCCTTTTGTGCTTGGCTAACTTCACTCAGTGGAATATCCTCCAACTCTTTCCGTGAGATGATGTGCTTCATTGTTTCACCACTGTTTTTTAGGGATGCATAGTGTCCATTGTATGTATATACCAGAGTTTTTTTTTAATTCATTAGTTTATTGATGAAAATTTAGGCTGCTTCCATTTTTTTGTGTGTATGTGATTTTGAACCATGTAGTGACTTACATTGGACAACAGATGCCTGGTTATAGTCAGTTTCTTATTTCTTCTGGGTAAATGCCCAGTAGTGGAACTGCTGGGTTGTATGGTAGCTCAATTTCCATCTGTTTGAGGTATCACCAAATCACTTCTACAATGAAGAGAACTCCAAATGTTCTGCTCCTCCCCCCCGCCCCACCTCACATCAAACAAAAAAATGAGCAACCTCTTGATCTTTGGTTTCACTTGAAGGTTTTTGGGGACATGGTGCTGAGGCTGTCTTCCAGGGGCTTGATTGATGTTTGCTCTCGGGGTCGTAAGAATAGCACTATGCTTTATCACCAGGATTTACCTTACATTTTACCTTGGGAAAATGTCTGGGTTGCTTTGGAGCTGTTCTTTCAAAGCATGCCCTGATTCCACTCAATGTTCTTTTTCCTGGTCAGTCAGAGCACGAGGCACAAATGTCACAGTGACCCTTCGCGTTCCCAAATCTTCTGTTACAATTCTCTTAACTGAGCTCCAAGATAGTCCAGAAAACGTCCTCATCTCTTTAATGGTCCATTGTCAGTCTTTGAGCACAAGTGCATGAATTTTTTTTTTTTAGGGGGGGGATTTCTTTTTTTTTCTTTTTATAAAACATTTTATTAGGGGCTCATACAACTCTTACCACAATCCATACATATATCAATTGTATAAAGCACATCCGCACATTCCCTGCCCCAATCATTCTCAAAGCATTTGCTCTCCACTTAAGCCCTTTGCATCAGGTCCTCTTTTTTTCCCCTCCCTCCCCACTCCCCCCTCCCTCATGTGCCTTTGTAATTTATACATTGTTATTTTGTCATATCTTGCCCTAGTGCATGAATTTTGTCGACATTTCAGTCTGTTCGGGAAATTGTTGGATGTGCAGAATGAGGTTTGTCATCAATTGACATTTCACCCTTTTTGAAATGAGAAGATCAATTTTACACTTGAGTTTTTTCCCATAGCTTTGTCTTTGTAAATCGTGTTCAACAGCACAACGGTCTTTGCAGCATTTTTCCTGAGAAGGAAACAAAATTTCACAGGTGCTTCCTGTTCTCAGCATCACAAAAAAACAAAAACAAGGTTTGAGCAAAACTGTTTTCACTAAAAAATTCACTGTAAGCCAGAGAGAACCTTCCCAGGTGACACCACTGGGTGCACTAATGTGCAGAGAGTTTCTCTATGCTCTCTTAATGGGAAAAATACGTACTATGAAAGCTCCACCCAACAGAGCCCTTTTCTGGTTTGTTTTGGGTACCCCCTCATAAATTTTAAGCTGAAAACTCACTGCCCTCAGGTCGTAGGACAGGGAACATAGGAGAGGGTAGGACTGCCCCACGAGTTCCCAAGACTGTACCCGTTACAGGGTGTGTGAACGTCGTCTTTCTTGCGCAGTGCCGCTGGCAGTTTCACACTGCTGACCTCGCGTCCCAGCCTGGCCATCATGTGGACAATTAGCCTCCTTCAAGCTGATACATATTTCAGAGTGTAGCACACCAGTTCAACTGTGTGTCTATGTTTGTCTCCAATGATCATCATCATTACTTATTGCAGGATTGTGTATGCAATAGGGATTGCCCTTTTTGCTTTAAAAATCTTGTGTTCCTCCCAGCAATTTACTTTTCCTTGATCATTTTGTTATTATCTCCCTTTTATTGTATATTACCTTCCCCTGTGCCCAAGTTAATGTGTATTGACCCTCTTAGTGATTTACCCTCCTTTCCTTCTAACCCCTGATAACCCTTAACGTGATCAATTTATCATATTCTTTCTAATGGAAGTCTCATGTGATATTTATTCTTTTTTGATTTACTTATTTAATTCAGCATAAAACCTCCCAGGTTTATCTATATTTTGAGTCATTTTGTAGGTTCATCTTTATTCTTTAATGTTGAGTAGTAGTCCATTGTGTATATGTACCATAGTTTGGGGATACTTCTGTTAATGAGCTCTTTAGTGGCTTTCGTCTTTTTTTAATTTAGAATAATGCTGTGATGTATATGTATATGCATCTATCTGTATAAGTCACAGTTATTGGTTCTCTAGAATACAGGCCTACTCCTCACGCACACTCCCTCAATACAATAGCACCTCGCCCAGCTAAACGGTCATTGCATGGTACCCACCTTCCCAACATGATCACTGAAGACAAACGTGTGCATATGCAAACGTGGTGAAGAAAGCTGATGGTGCCCGACTATCAAAAAGATATAGCATCTTGGGTCTTAAAGGCTTGAAGGCAAACAAGCAGCCATCTAGTTTGGAAGCAACAAAGCCCACAGATAAGAAGCATACAGCCTAAGTGAATACAAGGTGTTGAACGGACCAGGTAGCAGACACCAAAGAACAAAAATGATCATTGTGTGATCACCTTCCTCACATAAACGCTAAAGACGAATGTGTGCATAAGTAAGTGTGGTGAAGAAGGCTGGTGGTACCCGGCTATTGAGAGATATAGCATCTGTGGACTTAAAGGCTTGAAAGTAAACAAGTGGCCATCTAGCCCCGAAGCAACAAAGCCCACATGGAAGCAGCACACCAACATGTGTAGTCATGAATGGCCGAGGAGACCAGGTTTCAAACAACAAAGGTGTGTGTGTGTGTGTGGGGGGGGGGAATCACATCACTGTGAATGAGGGGAGTGTATGATGGGGACCCAATGCCCATCTGTAGACAGCTGGACATTCCTTGCAGAAGGGTAGTGGGGAGGAGATGAGTCACTCAGGGTTCAGTGTAGCAACAATGAAACTCAAAAACTTCTAGTTCTTGAATGCTTCCTCCCCACCAATTATCATGATCCCAATTCCACCTTGCGAACCTGGTTAGACAGAGGATGCACAGCGGTGCAGTAGGGATCTGGAAACACAGGGAATCTAGGACAGATGAACCCCTCAGGACCAGCGGTGAGAGTGGCAACACCGGGAGGGAAGGGGGTGTAGAAAGAGAGAACTGATCTTGGGGATCTACATGTAACCTCCTCTCTGGGGGATGGGCAACAGGAAGGTGGGTGAGGGGAAACGCCGGGCAGTGTAAGATAGGATGAAATAATAATTTATAAACTATTAAGGGTTCATGAAGAAGGGGGAGCGGAAAGTGAGGGGGAGGGGCAAAAGGAAAATGAGCTGATTCCAGGAACCCAAGTGGAAGGCGAATTTTGAGAATGATGAGTGCAACAAATGTATAAGGGTGCTTTACTCAATTGATGTATGTATGGATTGTGATAAGAGTTGTATGAGCCCCAATAAAATGACTTATTAAAAAAAGAATATAGGCCTAATAGTGGGATTGCTATACCATAGATTTCTAGATCAGCTTTTAAAGGAGGTACTATTTTGATTTTAGTCCCACCAGGAGTGAATGAGAGTTCCAGTTTCTCCACAATCTCACCAGCATTGATTGTTTTCTGATTTTCTTTTTAAATAACTTTATTACTAATGCTGGAGTAAGGTGATATCTCATTTTTGTTTTGATTTGCACCTCTCATAAGCATTGGTCTATTAATCACAAGGTCAATGGCTAAACCTCCTTAGTTGCTTGTGGTAATTACATAATCTGTTGTCAATTTGAGACTTTAGAGTGAAGGGGTGGAGTTTAGCCCATCAATCAGGTCAGTTTGATGACCTCATTTGGAGATTAATGGCTCACTGGAAGCAGGACACATGCTCATTCCCTGAGACATTCTTGTTGCGAAGACAGCTAGAGCTACACTGGAGCCCTAGACCTGAAGGAGTCACCTGGAGACCCCTGCCGGCGCTAAGATGCTTCTACTGCCACTGGATCCACAAAGACTTTCCACTCGCTGGCTGTGACCTTCCTGCATTCGTCATTATTGCACAGCTTCATGAATCAAAAGAGGAATAAATCTAATATTAGGTTTATGGACTAGTATTAGACGTATGGGTTAATATTAGACTTATTTACGATCTGGACTGGGTTGGAATGTTTTCTTAAAGTACAATCACTCTTCATATATATATGAGAGTCTGTGAAGTTGTTTCTTTAGTCTATCCATACCAACACATTTCTTAACAATGTACAGCCTTAGAAAACCTGTCTAGGTGGCTGTTAATTAGAATCAGCTTGATGGCAGTGGGTTTGGTTTGGTTTAGTCATTAATGATTGTGAGCATTTCTTCAAGTGTTTGTTGGACACCTGAATGCCTTCTTTATTCTAATGTCTGTGTATTTTTCTGACTATTTTAAAATTGTATTATCTTTGTGTTTTTTGTGGTGTTGAAAATTTTAAATAAATTTTAGAGACTGGTCCCTTGTCCAATATATTGTTGCAAGTTTGGTTCTGGATTTTCTTTTTACTCGTCTGTTAAATCTTTTGATGTATCCAAGTATTTATTTTTTAGATGGCCTGTGTTAGTAATTTCCTTTTGAAGAATTAATACTAGACTACTCCCCAGCAAGGATGTTACATTGGGGGACTAAGGTGTGCCTGATCCAAGCCATGGTATTTTCATTTGCTTCATATGCATGTGGAAGTTGGATATTGAATAAAGAAAACTGAAGAATGATGTATGAATTTGAATTATAGTGTTAGCAAAGAATATCAAAGGAACCATGGACTACCAAAATCACAAACATATCTATCTTGGGAGAAGTACAGCCAGCATTCTCTTTATTGGCAAGCATGGCAAGACTTTGTCTTACATTCTTTGGACATGTTGTCAGGTGAGACCAATCCCTGGAGAAGGATATCAAACTTGGTAAAGCAGAGGGGCTGTGCAAAAGAAGATGGTCCTCAATGAGACGGGTTGACACAGTGGCTGCAACAATGGGCTCAAGTGGGGGTATAATTGTGAGGATGGTGTAGGCCCTGGGTAGGTCTCCTATTGTGTATAGGGTTACTGTGCGTCAGAGCTGAATCAATGGCACCTAAAACAGCAGTCCCAAGGAGTTTAAGATTAAAGATGTCCCAAATGTCCAACTCTTTCAAGATGTTACTCTACTTTATTTCCCAACTCTTCCCTTAAATATATCCCCTCACATTCTCTGCAGCTTCTCACAGAAACTCACAAAACTGTGAGGAAACGTCTCACGCAGTTGTATGTATTGTTATGACCTAAATACAAAGGTCAGGTAGAGGGAGACAAGCCAAATGCAGGTTTCAGAGCCCAAAATGGCAAAGGTTTTCTTGCTTCTATCAAAGCTCAGTTGGAAAACAGGTCACAAAAGGGCAGGCTCTGATGGAGATGTGGTTTTCATCTTTCAACAGACCGTACCCCCCGGGGAAAGCAAAGGATGCTGACTTAAGCCACATGCTGTATGTAGTAAAGGGTGGTTAGAGATGCATCCCACGCCAATCCTGTTCTGCTTGAACCCCTTGTTGCCACCCTGGCAGTGCCATCCCTTCTCCTTGTTTTGGTTTCCCTCTACCAAACATGATGGCCTTTTCCAAGGACTGGTCTCTCCTGACAGCACTCCAATGTATAAGAGCCTGCAATAATTAGCCTAAGTGTAGCCATTTTGTGTCAGTCCGAATGTAGCCATTCAGTAACCAATGTAACCTAACCCTGGCACTCTCCGTCTGTATCCTCTCCCGTACTTAGTAACAAAAAAGTCAGCCACAAACTGCAATGACGGGAAAGCCACACAGTGATCCCAAAGTCAAAAATCACACAAGTTCCTGTTGGCAAGATAAAAGTAAATGTATTCTTGCTTGCCTGATTAACACAATTCCTATAAACACCACCTGTGTGAAAAACTCTGTGTCTAATCGCTCAGGGTCAGAGTGGTCTGCCTGCCAGCATGTCAGATCTGTCTCTCTGACTACATGTGGAGGCTCTTTCTTCTCCGGCCGCAACAAGAGCGTGTCCAGGGAAGCTTCACCATACTTGCTTCTAAGAAGCATTCTAGCCACATACCTTCCAAGATCGACTGATTTTTGCTTTAAGCAGTCCTTGGTACTTTAATATTCTTTAACACACCACAATTCAAATGCATCTTTCATCTTCTTTATTCAGTGTCCAGCTTTCCCGTGTATATAAGGCAATTGAAAGTGCCAGGGCCTGGGCCAGGCGCACCTTTGTCCTCAAAGTAACATCTTTGTGTTCAGTATTCTAAAAAGAGTTATTGTGTAGCACCCAATTTACCTAATTCAACATGACTTTTCAACTCCTGACTGCTGCTTCCATGAGCGTTGATTATGGAGCTAAGCAAGACAAAAATCCTTGACCACTTCAACCTTCTTCGTCATTTATCTTACTGTCACCTATTGGTCCAGCCAGGAGGACAGTAGTCTTCTTGACACTGAGTTGTCGCTCATACTGCAGGCTGCGATTCTTGATCTCCACTAGACCAGCAACTGCTTCGCGTCCCCCTTTTTACTTTCAGTAAGCAAAACTGCCAATCAGCATATTTCAGGTCGTTAATAAGCCTTTCCCGATGCCACATTCTTCTTCATACAAGGCCACTTTTCTGATGATGTCCTGAATACACAGATTGAATGAGTATGGTGAGAGGATACAACCCTGAGACATACCTTTCCTGATTTGAAACCAGGCAATGTTAGCTAACATATGTTTATCCTCTGTGAACTTTTTATCAATTCCTACAGTAAAGTAAAAATAACCTGTGTTGGACTCTAAATGAGGGCCATTTTAGCCATTCCACTGAATATTCCACTGAATAATATGAACCATTTCTGAGCATCAAAGAAAGAGGCCCACAGCCAGCAAGAGGAGCCAGACTGCGTCGGGAGCCCCGAGTGGAACAGCACCAGCAGTAGGGACCAGGAAGATGCAGCCACGCCAGCAGCAGAGCCCATGAGAAGCTATGTCGCTTCCCAGTTCAGGAGGAGAAAGGCTGAGTGCCTTCAGGCTGGAGGCGGCTTGAAAATGGAGTTCCCTCTGGGTGTTTATCAGTGGTAAAAGGACATTGTAACACTTGAGCAGAGCAGGGGCCAAGGGACATGTGGCTGACAGACTAAGGACCAGAGAGACTTGCCTGCCAGCATGACTAAGAAGAGGCCCTGTGGACAGAAGTGCCATATCTTTAATGTTTTCTGATTCTGACTTGTAACCTGTTAACTTACCTAATAAACTCTCATCGTAATGAATATTGTCTGTAAGTTCTGTGTGGCCATTGAAACAGATGATCAAACTCAGCAGAAAAGGAAAGTGCCATGGGAGGGACGTTGCGGGCAGAATAGGGTAAACAACTTTGGAGGCCGGGAGCCTGGTTGACATCTGCCTCACCACCGTCAGTCTTGGCTGTGGTGGAATTAGACTCTCTTTCCCCTTTGTGTATCCCCCATGCCATTTCCTCGGGTTCTTCATTTCCTTAGCAGCACTTTTTATATATTGAGCTTTTGTATAGTGAAGTTATGCATTTATTTATTCACTATCTGCTAAGTTAGAATGCAAAATCTAACACCCATGATACAAAAATGATGCATGCCTTTGGTAATAGGCATATATAAATATCTATAGAATGAATAGAGACATGATATGCTGTTTCTTCTGTATTATTCTTCCCATCATAAAATCTCATTCATGCCTTTGTCAGTGGACATTAAGAGTTACTTCCAGGCTAATTACATATTTCAAATATTTTTCTCATCCCCTGCAATAGTCTCTTTTTTCACTTATCTTCTGTAGCATGAAGAGCTGTGCACCTGCTTAGCACCTTGAATTAGATTCTGTATATGTCATTCATGAGGTAGATACCTTTATCATAGTTAGTTCATCATTTGCAAAGTGATGTTCTACATTTTTGTAGCACATAAAAGGTGTGAATTGTTAGTATCACATCCCATTTTTTCCAGAATAAAGAAGCAACCAAAAAATGTACAGCCTTTTACTCTGTGATTACTTCAAATTTAGTCTCTTACAGCTTCAATATCCTACTTCACTGTTTCCTTTATTGTATTTCTACTTATGTTATAGAAAATTGATTTTCTGCCTGGGAAAACATTCTCTTTCAAATAATATGTAATGTATTAAATTCCGTGGTAATAGTCATTCCCTTTATTGTAATACATCAAATGATATTAAAATGTTTACAGTAAGATTGTTCAGATATATTAGATTATACTTTTGTTATTTCAGAACACAGATCATTTTATGATTAACTCTATGTAAATATATAAATATATTTCTCTTTTTATTTGTCTCAATACAGAGTAGTTTTTTTAATATAAATTAAAGGATATAAGGTGGAAGTATTTCATAAAAAGTTCAAGCAAATTCTATTTTGAATTTACTTTTAGCTGTTTGTAAACATTTAGCTCTGAATGAATTTAGTGGAAAATACGGATTGAATCATCAACTTCTTTATGTGAATCTAATATCTGTGAGGATGATATTATGAGGACAAGAGTCTTAAGTTGTCATATTAAGTCTATACGATTTGAAGAACTTTGAACCTTCATAAAAGTAGCACCATTGAAATGCAAGCCTTTGACAATTTCAATGCCTCAGTATGTTGGGGTATAAGAAAGGTGTTTTGATAAACATTTTATATAAAGTAATTTTGGACACTTTATAGGGATGCAATGATTTGGAATCAACTCAAAGGGCAGTGTTTGTTTGTTTTCGGTTTTAAAGTGGCATAGTTTCATAGTACTATTTATAAAACCCATTAAATAATTATTTTAATGTGTTTTTAATCAATGAGGATGCAATTAATATGGGATAAGGTTTCTAAATTAGAAATAGAGCTGAAGAACAAGAGGATTGTGTTGTCTGTCTCTGGAGGTATGCAAAGCTTAGAATATAAGCGATAAAGTTCTTGTACTTTATGTTTATGTGCCTGGGAGGTCTGTAGCTTTTATCCTAATGCATAGCTACCCTCCATCTGAATTATCAAGGCATGCTGATATTGTTTTAAATACTTCACATTAAAATATATTGAAATTTAGCCTGTTGAAGTACAAATATTCAGCAATGTGTTCCTGGAACAATAGTCTTAATTTTAACAAGACAAGTTCATCAATCTATGCTGATTTTATTTCATGATCTTCCTTAGTACAACTCCACAATCACTCATACTGGTCCTTGCTTACACTTTGATGATTAATACTTTATGTCTCTGCAGAAGTGAAGTGCATGTGTCCACATTCTTGATCAATTATAATCATATAATCCCCTTTAAATTTGCAAATAAACAGCAATCCATTGTACAGTCCCAACACTGTGAATTTAAAATGGACATTTTAGCACCTCAATGGTATGTGGCTATAAGCTTCCTCAAGGCAGCATGGGAAAAAGGAGTTGAACTTTCATGGTACCTGTATTCTAACAAAAGATGGAATTGTCGGGGTGCAGTGTACCAACGAAGAAACATACAACTTTCCTCTAGTTCCTAAATGCTTCCTCCCCTCCCCCCGCCACCTGCACTATCATGATCCCAATTCTACCTTACAAATCCTGCTGGACTGGAGGATGTCCACTGGTACAGATAGGAACTGGAAACACAGGGAATCCAGGACGGATGATCCCTTCAGAACCAGTGGTGATACCGGGAAGATGGAGGGAGGGTGGGTTGGAAAGGGGGAACCTATTACAAGGGTCTATATATAACCTCCTCCCTGGGGGACGGACAACAAAAAAGTAGGTGAAGGGAGACGTCGGAATATGACAAAATAATAATTTATAAATTATCTAGGGTTCATGAGGGAGGGGAGAGCTGGGAGGGAGTGGAAAAATAAGGAACTGATACAAGGGGCTTAAGTGGAGAGCAAATGTTTTGAGAATGATGATACAATTGATATATGTATGGATTGTGATAAGAGTTGTATGAACCCCTCATAAAATGATATATATGAAAAGATTGAATTGCCCAATCAACAAATGACTGGCCTGGAGTGCCCTCATGACCAGTCTAATAATGCACGATGTAAACTTTAAGGTTACCACCTTTCCTTCAGGCAACTGAGCATCGAATCTCAGAGGCCTGGCTCTGAGAGTGCCGTGAGAAATAGGATGGCACTCTCTGGAATGCACGGCAGCCTGATGGATGGTGTTGGTGGTTCACATTTTAAGTCTTTTATATTATGTCCTGCACATAGCGCGTCTATAAATATTTTTAAAGATGAATTCTCTCTTTCCTCAAACACTTATCTGAGCCTTTATATCAATTCAGACAGTTTTTCTTTCCTTATTGTTTCTAACCTTGGGATTAAGATTTACTTTCTGCCGATAAAGGTAATTGACTTTCATTTGACACCTTTCTCATGACAGAAGCCTGGTAGCATGCCTGAGAGGATGTCTTCTTTCCTACGTTGTACATCGTGAATTGTGGCTGTCGAAATTTTTAGTTCAAATTTCGGAATAAATTTTTCTCTTGACTGAAAGAACTCTTTGCTTTTGTGCACTAAAGCTTGAAACAAAGGCACCTAGAGCAGCCAAGGGCAATAGCTCATCTACTTGTTTAGGTGCAGTAGAATGCTATAGGAAATGGACCTTCAAAATTATTCACTGATTCCTCTATAGGAATTATTTAGTTATGAAATGTTTAAAAAGGAAATGTAGTATGGGAATCCAAAATTAAGAATAACCTAATAAAATATAGATGCTGGGTCTTAGGAATCTACATTTGTTTAAATCAAATAAAGGGGAAAATGGACAAGTTCTTTTTATTTTCTGTACAGCTACATCTTGGACACCACTGTAATAAACCACTCCATCTCAGGCACTTGCATAGCTCCATGTGTCTTATCAGCTGCACTGTCTTCCAGGGAGGTGGTTTGGTCCCACCTCAGGCGAGCTGTTTATTCTTAGCACATCCAAATGAGGTCATCAAGCTGCCACCCGGTTGACAGGCTAAATTCCGCCCCTTCACTCTTAACGCTCAAGCTGACACCAGATTATGTAACTACCACCATCAGGATCACTCAGCAAGGTTCATTACAACATGTAACGTGCAGATGATACAACTTTGCTTGCTGATAGCAAAGTCGACTTTTAGTCCTTACTGATGGAGCCTTCAGTATGGATTAAAACTTAATGTAAGGAAAACAAAATCTTTACAACAAGACTAATATTCAGCATTATGATTCACAGAGAAAATGTTGAAATTGGCAAGGATTTCATGTCACTTGGCTCCACAATCAACTGTCATGTCTATAGCAGTCAAGAAATAAAACAATGTACTGGATTGGACAAATATGTTTCTAAGGGTCTCTTAAAGAATGAAGATATCAGTTGGGGACTAAGATGGGTGTGCCCCAAGCCATGCTAATTTCAGTCAGCTCATATCCATGTTGGCACTGGACCAGGAGCAAGGAAAACAGGAGCAGAACTGATGCACTTGAACTGTGGTGCTGGTGAAACATATGGAAAGCATCTCGGACTGTCAGAAGAACAAACAACTATGGGAGGAAGTGTGTCCAGACTGTGCTTAGATGGCGGCACTAAAGATTTGGACGGATGCGTCTTTGGAAAAGGGTATCACACTCGGGAAGTAGAGGGTCAGGAAACAGAGTGAAATAGGTTGACACAGTGGCAGCAACACCGGACTTAAACACACCAGTGGTCGTGAGAATGCCACAGGACTTGTATAGTCTCTGCATTGAAGGTGGGTTGTGCATTTCCATTGTCCTTGCCTGTATGTCTCTATGTGAAGGGCTCTCTGCTGGAATAATGCCATTTGTCTCTCTTAGAGCTCCTTACTTGTTTTACCCCAAGAAGTAGGAGTGCTTGACATGAGATTTGGGAGAAAGGAAGGACCACTCTTGGATTACCCTACTTCTATTCTGTGTTTACACATTACCTTACCTTCAGGTTATGTTTTCACCTTGCTAACAAGAACCATTAGAAGAGGCCATTGGTTCTTTCTCTCTGACTGTGACTGTTTTGAATAGATTTCTATATTTCAGTGGATACTTATGGAAAAATTATGCATCCTTAGATCCAAGCCAATCATGTTTGATTTAGCTGTTTATTACTAACACTGAAATTTTGAATTCCCCTGTTCACATCTATGTACTTCTCAGTTGGCCCCAGATTTAGAACAACAGTAAATAATTGCCATATTTACTCGAGTATAAGCCAAGCCAAATATCAGCTGAGGCACCTAATTTTACCCCAAAAAAAGGCATAAAAATGTGCTGAAAAACTCGGCTTATCCACAAGTATATACAGTAAGCCTTAGTCATCTCAAATCCAATATTACAGATATACATGTTTTCCACTCAACAATATGTCAAACCCCAAATGTATTTAACATAGAGGACTGCAAATTGAATAGCACACCCTTTCATTGATGCTTGTAGAAATAGTAATCAAAATTATAAGAGGGCATGTAGCTGTCTCTAGGAATGTTTTAACTTCCACTTCCTTTGAGTATGCTGTGACTCAAGCTGACCCGTTTGCGGCATTTCTCTCTACTGGCTTAACTCCAGTCTCTTGTGATCTGTAATGACTCTTCAGCCCCTCCTCCACTGAGAGATCCGAGTGTGCAGCACATCTGCTGCCTCAATTCTCTTTGCAATGTTAGCACCTAGTGTCTTTTCCCGAGAATGAGATGATAAGAAAATGAAACATCTGAAAGGAGAGAGACAGGAAAGGAAGAGGAGGTCCTGGAACAGGAGAGGGGGAGGAAGGGAGCCAAGGATTTATTATCATGTAACTTCTGAAAAAGTAATGTGATCAGCACCCTTTGTTTGAAAGCAGTAGTAGTGGTTATAAGACAGGGTTACACATATGCAGAAGGAAAAAAATAAAGAAGAAACAAAGATTAAAAAAATAACACAAAACTATATTTGCATTTGAAATCATGCGCCACTGTGATTCTTATTAGGGTCTAGGTAGTTGTTGGGAAATGCTCTCAAAGTGGAAAATGTGCATGCTGTTGACTAAAATTTTTACATTTAATTGTGCAGTAGTGACATAATCAATTTGAGAGGATTATGAGTGAGAGAATTACAGCCTGGTCTGTCAATCAAGATATAACCAATGAGGCCTCTGTGTGGGCATGGCCTTCTCCTGAGAATTCTGGGAACTCCTGTTTTTCCTTCTTGGGGGTGGGAGTCCCTTCTGCCTCTTGGCTTACATCCCTGGAGACTCTCTACTGACAAGGATGACTCCCTCTGAAACATCCTTGAGGAGAAACCACATGAACCTACCCTGATGCAGCCCTGGGTGGTGGAGAAGCCACGTGGAGAACCCCGCCAGTGCTGAGATGTTTACAGCGCCCCTGTATCCACAAGAATTCCCACCTACACTGGCCTGTGATCTTCCTGCATTTGGCATTATTGTGTGTATTTCAGGAGTCAGAAGAGG